>NC_091803.1:9275284-9584622 GCF_041296235.1 Equus asinus | reverse complement strand
CGAGGACGGGAAGATTTTCACGGTCCCTCTCGGATACCGTGGGGTTGACAATGGGCAATGGAGCCGGTTCAGTAGGGGGAAGGGCGCAGCAAGTGTGTGTTTGGGGATACTGCCCTCCTAGACAGCGTCCACAATCAGTGCCGCAGATCTTTGTTGACGTTCCAAGCCTACCCCGAACTGAGGTCTCGCTTCCTGGAGCCCTGCATCTTCTGAAGGGCTGGCTCCTTTTCCTCTTCCCTCCAGAAGCCATGGTGACCAGAAGGCATGGCTTAGCAGGAGCTATGTTTCAGCAAAGGACATGTGTCAGCAGAAGATGTAAGTCAGCAGGACCCATGGATGAGCAGGAGCAAAGGTTCAGAAAGAACCGTGGATCTCTAGAAACCATGAGTCAGCAGAGGCCACAGGTCAAAAGGAGACAGGTTTCAGCAGGAGCTTTTGTTCATCAGGAGCCAGGGGTCCGTAGAACTACTGTCAGCAGGAACCGTACATCAGCCAGAGACAGTCAGCAGTTGGTGGTGAGGCAGAGGACACACAGGAAGAGGGCAGCACCAGACTCTGAGGTGGCTGATGCCATAAGCAGAAGCTACAGGGTACCAAGAAGCTGAGCAGAGAGCATTTAGTAACAATAGGATCAATAAAATGTAGAGAGTAAGTCAGTCACCGTTATGACGAGGTGGGGAGCAATGTGTTTCAGAGGGGGGCAGCATAGCCTAGTGTCTGCAGGAGCATGGAATCCTGGATGAGCTGAGCTTAAACAACATTCTAGTCTCTGTGAGAACTGGCAGCTTGGCAATTGCGGTTCTTGTCTTTCCTAATTTCCCAGGTACCCTTAGCATAAACCCCTATTACTAAGTATGTCTTTAGGTTGGATGCTAAAAAGGGAAATTCTTGAGACAAAGTATAAAGGGTTATTTTTTTAAGGTTCTTACTATATATTGCTAAACGACTTTTCAAGGATTTGTATAAATTTGCTCTCTCCCACCTTCTAATTAAAATACTTATAAAAATGTATTCCAAAAGGTATGAAATTTTAAGGCAGGCTGAAAGCTGTTAGTTTAGCTACATATCAGGAGAAATTTCAAGTACAAAAAGTTCAGGTAGATGCTTGACGTAGAGCGAGAGGGCAAAGGAGACTGATATTTGCCATTGTGACTGTGCCTCTCTACCCTGTGAGTCAGAACTCTTTGGAGTTTCAAGGGAAAGAATCCAATTCAATTAAGACTGGCTTAATTCAATAAAATAATTTCTAAGGGCTTGTAGCTTGCACATCTAGACAGTAGTGGGGTAGATTTCAGGTGCAGCTGGATCCAGGAGCTTGACGATGTCAATCACAACAAACACATCAACTCTTTATGATCTGCCCCAGCTCTGATGGTTGAAAGCCCCGATTGGCCAGGTCAGGCCCCTGTCATGTGCCCACTCTTGGAGCCAGATAGATGTTGAGGGAATTCCTGACCCCCCATCCCACTCCAAGCTACATGACTTGGAAGAGATGGTTTTTAAATGGAGATCAAATAGGCGAATCAAAACAGATGCCCACAGGCCCGTCTTGTGGCCATGGGGTCTTCAGGACACCCTTCAACTGGGGAGAAGCTGCGTTTGAAAATGTTCAGAATGACTTGAACCTTCCCATCAGTTATTTCCATTTCATGTACCTTCTAGAATCTAGGCTATCATTTTCAATGTTACAATGTTACAGGCTGGGGAAGGAGGGATGTACTTGCCTGTTACATCCAAGATGTGGAGTCCACAGAGATAACAGCCTGTGCCTGGAACAGCCATAGAACAACGCGGGGAAACTTCTTTGAAGCGTCATTTTAAATAACAGCATAATAGTCTGTTACTTTTTAAAGATTTTATTTTTCATTTATTCTCCCCAAAGCCCCCCGGTACACAGTCGTGTATTTTTAGTTGTGGGTCCTTCTAGTTGTGGCATGTGGGATGCCGGCTCAGCATGGCCTGATGAGCGGTGCCATGTCCGCGCCCAGGACTCAAACTGGCGAAACCCTGGGCCACCGAAGCAGAGTGTGCGAACTTAACCTCTCGGCCACGGGGCCGGCCCCATTCCTTTTGTAACTTAATAAGAATGTTTGCCTCCTTTATGTATTCAACTACATAAGTCTAACATTGTTTTACCAAATGAGTAAGCAATTATCTGCAAATTATTCTCCCCACAAACGTGAAATGCCACTTTTATCCGATTCTAAACTTCTATATCATTATCTTTGATCTAATTCTAGACTCTCCAGTCTGTTCCATTGATCTGTGTATTCCTATGTCACCGGTTTGCTGTTGTAGAATACACAGCAGTATCTATTCAAAGCTCTTTCCCCCCATTTTCCCCTCAAAATTCTCCTGTTTCTGGCATAATATTCGCACAGATGACAATTAGGAACTTGTCATCAAGGTCCAGAAAGTCCTATTGGGATTAAGATTGGAGAGGATGAAGACTTTCCATCCAGGATTTGGATATCTATTTTTTATTTATTCAAGTTTTTGCACACCTGTCAGGAAAATTTTATAACCTCATCTCATTAAAAAACAAAGAAAAAACTATTCTTCTGAAGTTCAGGTCATTCAACTCTGACCGCCTATTCTTTGCATATCCCTTTCATCGGATGACATTCTAGACTTTGCCTGGTTATTTATTTAGTTCTTGGCACACATTTCTCCTCTCCGTCCCAGCCCCGTCGTCATCTGGGCTGGTTTCACTGGCCATGCCATGCATCTCAGGCCTGGGACTCCCTCATGTCCAGTAACCTGACCCTCCACTCCAGCTCAGCCATCCGCTGACCAAAGCAGCCTCCAGCTGGTCATCTCGCTCACACTCTTCCACTCTACGTTACTAATTCAAGCACACAAACCTCCTAAGCTTCCAATTCACTGCCTCAAATATTTTTATTACTATGCTCTTTCACTTCTTAGGTACCACCAGTTCAGCCCTCAGGGCCCATTCAAGAGAAAGAAATCACACAACTTATTTGAACAGAAACAATTCAATACTAAAAAGTGTTACCTGGTATTAAGAAAGGAACAGGCAAAATTCTAACCTTAAGGGAGGGAGCAACTGCAGGAAGCAGCTAGTACCACTAGAAAGGGGAAAACAAAGGGAAGAAGTTGGGCGTGTTGAATCATGGAAGCTTGGAGGAGGGCCCATGGGCCCAGGGCCCAGATCTCAGAGGAGGGGCACTGCTGGCTGCTGCGGCTGCCTTGGAGAGGGTGCCATGAAGCTGGTTCTGAGAGGCTGGAAGAGCTGCAAACTGGACTCAACTGCAGCTTCCAGAAGGAAGCGTCACTGACAACACGGTGAAGCATTGCAAGGGGGATGGTCGCAGCAACAACGGGCACACGGGAATGAGCAAGTCCCTTCTCCCACCTTCAGCCTTGCAATCATCCCTAGTGTTCTCTGTCTCTCTCTCTCCCTCTCTCTATTGGGACAGTCTAATAAGAAAACGGCTGGCCATGCAGAAATGTCATTTTCAGATTACCAGTCCCAGCTCCAGGTGAGTTTGAAGCTGGGACAAGAACTTAATAATGAACCAACTCTTTGACTTTCTTTCCGTCCATCATCCCGGCCTGCCTTCACTTGCTTGTCTGTCTGGCCTGGATTAACCGTCCAGCACTTCAGTTTACTCTCTGGCTGGTATCATAAACTCATTAGCTTCCAGAGAGCAGACTTGTATCACCGATCACCAGCCCAACGCTGCCCGACATCTTACCACATTTCTCCAGGCAGCTCGTTTCCACACACTCTGCAGACTGCTTTAAATCGCCACTCTTCTCAAACTTCCACCTCCCCTTTTTTCTTTTGCTAGCTTCTGCCTCAAAGATAGAAACTTCTTCTCAGCTTTCTGCTAACAAGCCAATAACTGCACCCACCCCCACCCATCCTGTCTCCTCTCTCAGAAAGGTGGTGTTCCTCTGTGTGAGGCCATCACCTGCTCCTCTTTACTGCATCCCATTTGCTTCTTTCTGGGAATTTGAAGATTCACCTTTCCCCACTCGATTCTGTATCTTTGCTCTCTCCCTGTTTACCAGGTCCTTGTCTTTGGAGTTTCATAAATTTTAACTTTAGTCACTAATTTTTGAGCAAATTACACTCAGCAAAATGGTAAAGCCACTTTAGAAAATAACTCGGGAGTTGTAAAAATAAACATACAATTATCATATAATTCAGCAACCCCACTCCTGGGTCTTTACCCAAGACAAAGGGGAGCATGTACACACAAAAATCTGCGTGTGAATGTTGATTGCAGCTCTCTCTTCACAATCGTCAAAAACTGGAAATGATACAAGTGCCCTTTGGTGAATGCATAAAGGAACTGGTACGTCCATACGGGGGGATACTGCTCAGCAATAAAAAGGAATGAATCGTTGAGACACACAACAATGTGGAGGAATCTGAAATGCATTTTGCCAAGGGAAAGAAGACAGTCTTGGAAAGGGATTTACCGTGTGATTCCATTTACATGACATTTTGGAAAAGGTGACATTATAAGGACAGAAAAAAGATCAACAATTGCCATCAAGAATTCTTTTGAAATTAGGTAGATAAGCCTCTTCCACTAAAAAAATGCTTACAAAAGGCTCTTTCGGATCTTACCCTCCCCTTCACGCTACTGCCACTGTGACTCTTTCATAGCAAACTTTATCCAAACAGTTTGTCTACACCCATCTTTTCCACTCCCTCTCTTTCCATTCACTCCTCAAGCAACCTCACTCTTGCTCCAGCATTGTCAAACTCACTGAGCATTTCTCTGTACTCATCTCTCTCATCCTTGCTCAGCAGCAGCCCCGAACAGCTGAGTCTCCCCTCTTCACTCAGTTTAGGGAAGAGTCTTCCTGCCTAGACGGGGCAAAGGCAGACTCTACCCTTGAGTCGGCTCTGTCACTGCCCCAGCATCTGCCACAGTTCATGCCACAGGCTAGGAATGAACCAGTGAACATTTCTGGAAAGGAGCTTTGGGACAAGTAGCTAGAAAAGGTGGCACTATCCCAAGTTTTCAGAAAAATTCTGTTACCTCCACTGCCTTGCACTTTATGTTTCCTTGTAAGGACCTTCCTACCGTGTAGCCTCAACCGTGGAAGAAGAAGACAAAAATGAATTGTAATTGCACAAAAACTCACAAGGGCCTCTTATTTATTTATTTAAATTTTCCCCTCTAAATACATTTCCCAGAAGGATGGACTTCTTCTATTGAACCTTGAAGGAGACGCCTTTTCCTCCCTGGGACGGGTTCAGATTCTGGATTTGTTGCATGTTCTGTGTATCTTCTTTGAAACATTGGGGCTGAACCACCAAGCAGCAACATTACTCATTATCCTCAGGGTGTAAAGCAGTCGAAGAGTCATTAAGGACTCTCCATTTGGAAAGCAGCCACTGCCCAACAAAGGGCCTCTTCTTGCCTCAGCCAGGAGGAGAAGGCACAGTCAGGGCCCTGGGGCCCTCTCTGACTCGAACCCGAGCATCACTGATGTCCTAGAGACTCCACTAAAGCAGGCGTACCCCTAATCTCATCCAGTGACAAAGCTGAAGCAGAAGTCTGCTGAAGTGCCAACAGTTTATTTTTATCTTTTCTTTAATAAGAACACTTCGTAGGCTTTTCTTTGTTCAGGGCATGGGGCTGCTATAGGGCAAGAAGGTGGAACTGGCTTAACCATGCAGCAGAGCCAATGGGATTTAAGGGACCTAAATATCCCCCATCAGCCTATCTTCCATGCCTGAAATTCCACTGTGGGATATACATTAAGTACCTTATGACATTAAGGAGTTGTGACCTAAGAAAAACAATGAGAGGGAGGGAAAATTCATTGAACCTGATACACTAACTAGATCATACATGCAAAGTGCTCAGTACAGTGTCTGAAGGATAAAAAGGACTCATAAATAGTAGCTGTTATTTCTATTACTAATAACTGCTGGACCGTTCGCTAAGCCAATGTTTCGTGACCATCTACTTGGTGTTAGGATACCTTGCTAGATGTTGATAAATTGCCAGAATCTCTGTCTCAAAAGGCTCCTGTGATCAGGGCAAGAAACCCCTCAGATAAACAATTAGAATTCACCCTCATAAGTGCTCTCTCTAATAGGACACTGAGTACCAGGTGGGAGTGCAGGAGGGAGCAGCCTGCGGTGCTTGTGCAGATGGAACACTGTGCAGGAGAGACGGCTCAGGAGGAACATTTAGGGCGCTGCCAGGTGAGAATGAGGGGAAGGGTGTACTGGGCTAAGACTGCATGCAAAAGGCAAGATGACATGAAAAAAAGAAGGCAGGAAAACAGAGGAACAATAATGAGTTCAATGTGTTCAGAGCACAGATTTCATAAAGGGCTAGAGAAGAAAATGGGATTGGAAAAATATCCTAAAGGAGGAAGTGCTATGCCTGGTGAATGGACTTAACCCAATAAGAAACATGGGTCCAAGTGCAGATTTTTAAGCAAGAACACAAGAAAATCTACTGTCTGGAAAGACACATTCATTGATATCACAGGACGGGGGTCAGCAAACTGTGGCCTATGTGCCAAGTCCAGTCCTTTGTCGTTTTATTTTCCGGCTCATGAGCTAAGGATGATTTTTGCATTTTCACACGGTTGAAAACCAATCAAAAGAACGTATTATGGCACAGGAAAATTAAATGCAATTTAAATTTCAGTGTCATCCATAAAGTTTTAGTGGAACACGGCCATGCTCATTTGTTTACACCTTGTCTATGGCCACTTTTGTGCTAAACAGCAGAGATCATTAAAAGTATTTACTACCTACCCTGCACAGAAGATGTCTGCCAGTCTCGGGTTAAAGGATATAGCTTAGAGCAGAGAGAGAAGAGAAGGCAGGGAAGCCAGCATGAAGGGCAGAGGGAGAAGCTTCAGCCATGTTTCTCCAACCTGAGTCATGTACAAATCCCCCTCCGAAACTGCTCCAGGAGCTCTAGTGTCACTTGAATTACTTTTATTCAAACATAAATTAAATATTTACAAACAGACATCCTGGTAAAACTTCCTTATTCTTTTAGCTCTTACACAACTCTAAAACCAAAACAAACTTAAAAATCAAGTACAAACAAAACTACAAGACCAGTCAATTTCACGTTAACGTCCTTAATTTAAGGTGAGGGACGATGTCTTTTGGCTGCAACCAGATGTCTGCGTCGAGGTCCCAGGTCAGCCCCAGATTCATCTGAGTGTGAGTGCAGGTGTCTGCTACCACGTCTGGGTGATGACAACGATCTCACAACCTTCTCTGGGTGCAAGCACTCCAGACACCTTCATTCACGTAGAATGGCGTTGGCAACATTTCTGTAAAGGGTCAGATGATAAACATTTTACACTTTGCAGCCTCCTGCTACAACCACTCAATTCCGCCATCCTAGCTGAAAAGCCCTCACAGACAGGCCATAAACGGGCGGACGCGGGTGTGCTCCAGTCAAACTTTACTGACAGAACAAGCAGTGGCCAGAATTAGCTCAGAGGCTCTGGGTCAACCTTTGTTCCAGGGAAAACTGGAAAACTGGTGGGATTTCTGTTCAGCTGTGGACACACCCTCGACGGGCCAGGAGACCGCTGTGGAAGGAGGAGTCACTGCCACAGCCGCCCATCGGATGTATTCACAACGACAGGCTACAGGCTCGACTGGGGCCACAAGCCTGGACAGCAGACAGCGTCACAGCACTATCACCTCTTCACTTCACATCTGTATTCAAACCAGCTCACAGCAAGAATGACTATCTTGCCACTTCCCTTGGCCCAGAATGGGGTTTCCACCCACCGGCCCTCAACCTCAGGAGGCTCAGAGATGCCTGCAGGTCCTCACCACTTGGTTCCTGCTGGGACATCCAGAAGGGCCGGGTAATTATGGACTTTGCACATTAGCCACCAGAGTCCAATGCGTACTGACAGAGTCTGAGCGCCATGCCGTTATAGTTCTGAATCTCAAAACGCAGTAAGAAAGGAAACTTGGCAAACAGTCTTTTTAATTTGGTACCTTTTTACCCACACTGCAAGGCATTTGGGATTAGAGTTCTGATTCTCTTTATGAAGCTCTTCTATATACAGAATCACAGCCTACCTTTAACTTGGAGCCTGACACTCGAGACAATTTTATTATTATTATTACGCTTCAATTTTAGACAAAAAACACATTTTGAAAGAAAAAAGTGCCAAGAAATACTATAACTTGGATAAGAAACAGTCTCATTTATTAGAGTCTTTCTTGTAGGGAAGAAAACTTCCCCACACATGTCCCCTTACCTGGCTACCCTTCTCTTCCCAAGACAGTCAATTCAGGGAAAAAAGAGGAATAAAATCTGACTCTGGGGGCCAGCCTAGTGGCGTAGTGGTTGTTTGTGCACTCTCCTTCAGCAGCCTGGGGTTCACAGGTTCAGATCCCAGGAGTGGACCTCCACATTGCTCACCAAGCCATACTGTGGCAGTGTCCCACATACAACAAATGGAGGAAGACTGCCACAGATGTTAGCCCAGCGACAGTTTTCCTCAAGCAAAAGAGAGAAAGACTGGCAACAGACGTTAGCTCAGAGCTAGTCGTCCTCACAAAAAAAAAAAAAAAAGAAAGAAAAGAAAAGGAAAAACCTGATTCTGGTGTGTGTGTATAAACTCGTCATCCTGGTGAACGGATGGATGGGTGGCTATTTACCAACCAGACGAGGAGGCTGAGTCCTCCAGTGAGGCTTTGGGTGTGTTCTCCTGGGTGTTCCTGGACAAACTGCACTCCATTGCTCACGACCATCCTTACACGGGCCAGGCTCTATGCCAGGCACTGGTCAACTAGAATGGAAGACAAGAGGGGCCTTGCCCTCAAGGAGATGGCACTGGAGTGGGCACCACCAGAGTCTTAGTTTTAGTTACGTGCTTACTGTGTGCCAAGCACCATGCCAAGCGCTATACACACAATTTCTCTGGGAATACTAATGACACCCCCATTGAACAGACATGATCATCTTGTCTTTACAGATAAGGAAACTGAGACTCACAGAGGTTAAATGACCTGATGAAGGACAGACAGCCAGTCAGCGGCAGGAGCAGGTTTTGACCCTGTGTGGTCTAATCTCGGAGCTTCTGTACTTCCTCCTGCAGAAGCTGGACACCTAAACAGACAATTCCACGACATCCATTATCCTACAGCAGGGAGAGCCGACGCAGGGGCTCTGGGGGCAGGGGGCTTGTGAGGGTGGTGGGCTATTTAGAGTACTCTAGAACAAACTGATTAGGACACACGACTCATGAGTGGGACCTGAGCAAAGCCCAGCTTCTGAACCCAGTGGAGCACTTTGCTAGACAGCCCACTTTAGAGCACTCGGGACTGTCTTGGAGGGAAATAAAACCACCAACCAGGCTTTCCTCCCAGAGATCCCCGTGGCTAACTGCCTCACCTCTTTCAAAACTGCTTTCAAACATCATCTTCACAAGGAGCTACTCAACCACCTTATTTAAGCTGCACCCTGCCCCCTCACCATCGCTCTGATCTCTTTCCCTGCCCTCCTATTTCTCTGTTGCACTGTTTTCACCTTCCAACCTATGGTACTATCTATGTAACTTACTTACTCACTACGTTTACTGCTTATTCTTATTGTTTACTACTCGAATCCTTTCTTTAGAACATAACGTCAACGACAGGAGGAACTGGTGTCTGTTTTGTTCACCACCAGATCCCAAGTCCCTAGAAGAGTGCCGTGTATACAGCAGGTGCCAATAATATTTGTTAAATTAATAAACGAGTGAAGGAGTGTTGAAAAACAGACTGCGGATCTAAGACTGGGCTGAATGATTTTGGCAGCCCTTCCCAGCCCTGGCGTTCGGCTCCCACATACAGGAAAAGCATCCTTCCATTTGGGATTCAGGGACACTGGAAGCAAGTTCTCACCCGTCTAGATACATGACTGAGGTCTCACTGGGATTGTGCTTTTGAATGTGGATGAGACCTTCATGTTCAATAAACTCTCATCCTTGGTCTCCCGTGCTTGTCTTCATTCTAGTCTTGTGCTCTCGTGACATGGGCAGTTAAAGAAGAGAATTTAGGGGTTGCCCTGTGGCCAAGTGGTTAAGTTCATGTGCTCTGCTTTGGCAGCCCAGGGCTTCACCGGTTCAGATCCTGGGTGCGAACATAGCCCTGCTCATCAAGCCATGCTGAGGTGGCGTCCCACATGCCACAACAAGGACTCACAACTAAAACATACAACTACGTACTGGGGGGCTTTGGGGAGAAGAAGGAAATAAATAAGTAAATAAATAAAAGAAGAAGAAGAGAATTTAGTGCACACAGCAAAATCCCCCACATCTCAATGGCAGGCAGAACAAACTCTGTGATTTGAGTATTTTTGTGAAAATTCATAGGAGTGTCTTTGTGTCTGAATTCATATAATCTTAAAATTTACAAGAATCCAGTTTCCTTTTTATAAGGTTTCTATAACACATGTGTCAAGTCTCTAGTTTTGAAAGGACTTCATAATTATTTCACTTACAACTTCCTCTGGGTTAATTATGGGAGTCTAAGAGTTGGACGAGGGGACAAGAGTAATACAGTTCTTGACATGCCATCTGAATGCAGGCTGAATGCGGTCTGTAACAAAGCCTTCCGGTTTTCCTTTTACTTATTATGTTGTCTTGTCCCCTTATCAGGGTGAGGAACACTCCACTTCTTTACAGGTTCAAACTGAATTCCAAATTCTGTCTGGAGCACATTTGGGTTTCTACCAGGTCCACTTTCTATTTCAATCCGAGGGGTGGGAGAGATGGAGGGTACCAAAATTTATTCCTGTGTGCTCAAATGTGATCAAACCTCGAGCTCTCACTTGACAGTTAACGTCAAAGACCAACTTTAGCGTCGTCTCTTTCTGTATTAATTCCTTTTTAATGCACATCCCTCTGGTTTCCAAAGCCAGAAAAATCTGCAGTTCATTCTAGATTATTCCCCCTGCCCTAACCCCTTCCCTGGCTATCATTTTGTCCTCAAGTTCTGTCAGTTTACATCTAAATATTTCTTGAATCCGTCCATTTCTCTCCATCCTCACTATGGCTGCCTCGATTATGGCTGCCACACTGCTCTGCTGCTAAGGTCCAAAATCATGAATGAGGCCTGTAAATAGGGTGACCAGTTCATCCAGGTTTGCCCGGGACTGTCCCAGTGTTAAATCTGAAAGTCTTACACGCCAGGACCCTCCCCCTAGTCCTGGCCAAAGTGACACTGTTGGCACCCTCCCTGTAAGTCTTGGAATCTCTCTGCTTCCTCTGTTCACTGCAGCCCCACTCACCTTTTCCAGCGACTTGGACTTTCTTACCTCAAGACCTTCACACGGGCTGGTTTTCTCCCTGGATTGCTTCTGCAGTCACTCTTTGTCTGGTTAACTCATCCTCCTCTCCCAGATGCTGGCTGAAATGCCACATCTTCAGATAGCCTTTCACGACCCAGCACCCAGCCCCAAGTTAATTTCTGACCTTGCTCCAGCCTCTCGCTGTATTCTTTACTTTGCCTTCACATCTCTCAATTAGTGGGTTATATTTTGTCTGTGTAGTTATGTGTTTAAAGAAGCACTTTCTTCGTTAAAATTCAGCTCCTCAAAGGCAGACAACGTGTCTGTCTATACAGCTGTTTGTCCCCAACACCTTGCCCAGGACCTGGGAAGTATCGAGCCCTCTATAAATACACTTTCAATACATTTACTTTGTACGTGTTTTCCTTTTCCCCTGATTAAACTTACAAGACCTCTTTCTATCCTCCCTCCATCCCTTCTTCTTGCCTTTCTGGTCTCTTGCTGTCTCTCCTTTCTTGCTCTTTCTTTCTTTTCAAGAAACAACTCTTGGAATTAAGTGTTAATGCTACTGTTTTTATGATTTCTTGAACCAATATTTTCTGCTTTTATCAGTATTATTTCCTTCATCTAATTTTCTTAGGTATATTCTTTATTTTAGTTTTTGAGCTCTCAGGCCCATTTGCCAGCTCTCTCTTCCTCCCACCTGCTTTAGCTAGACTGAGCCTGCACTTTTCCTCAAGAGACAGAGCTGTGTCACTTCGTCACTCTTTTGGCACCCGTTGTTTTCTCTGTGGGATATGCCCTTCGTTTACTAATCTAACAAATATTTAATGGCTACCTCCCCACCTTGTCTACTGAACTAATAATTCTTTAAGATCCAGCTCAGCTGTTTCTTGACTGTAACGCTTTCCTGCCTCCACCCCCACTGAGTTCATCTGCTGCTCTGTCCCGCACCCGTCCCTGGAGTGGACATCCGTTATAGTACTTACGTTGCGTTGTAACACTTTATTCATACTCCATCTTCCCCGCTGAGCTCTGAGTTCCAGGATGACAGTGTCCGACATCTGTGTCTATTTTGGAGGAGGCCGAGATTCTGGAAGAAAGGGACACACATAATTAGCATGGCTCTCTCTACAGCTTCATCCTCCTAAGAACTAAACAGACCTTCTAAAAAAAATACATAGAATAAGTCAACAGGAAAATAAGCAAAGAGATGAAGAGACAGAAAAAAATACTGAGTCAGGGACCATGTACATTTTCAACTTGATTAGATAATACCAAGGGAAATTTCTTTATTGGAGGAAAGAAGAAAAACAAGAGAGGGGCAAATACAAAAATGAATTTGATGTAGATGAGAGAGATTTTGAGAAAACTCACATGGATGGACTTGGTCCCCACAAAACATGATTTTGCCGAGTTTGGCAGTGGGGATGGCATACGGACCTTGATCAGAGTGGAACAGGTTTGGAGTACTTTAAGAATATGTTGTGGTCAACCAGTGAAGGATTGAGGACATCAGAACCATCAAAGGGCCAACTAGATAAAGAGCAAATATCTCTTGTGATTTTATTCGGTGCGGCCTGACATTCTAGATATTGAAGGGGGTCATGAGTGGCATGGCTGAGGATGGGAAGGCAGGGGTCATGGAAGTTCACAGAGGCAAGGGCATCAGGGATGCTCACGAGAACCAGCAAAGTGGCTAACCTTGGGCTGAAACAAGCAAGGCCAGAGAGGTGTGAGCACGGAGATCCTGAGCTAGACAAACAGCAGGATCCAGGGGAAAACAGAGCTGAAGAGGAGGAAGGAGAAGTCACTGTGATCAGTCGTGGGGATTTCAGAATTCACACTAGGTTTAGGGTAGGTCCACGTCAGGGTTTCATCCTCTCGCTGGCCAATAACATGCTTTCATGCCACTTGATGGAAATGAAATACAAACTATGAGAGAGTAAAAGAAGAAAACTGGCTAAAGAGCTTTTCAGTCCCTGCAGTGTCTGTCAAATCCAATGCCAAGTACTATTCAGGTCTTATAACCTCACTTGTTCCTGTGTTCTGGCTCCAGTCAGGACACCCCTGGGCCCAGAGCTCCTGAGGTTCATCTGGTGATGGGGCAGGTGTCAGAGCGACTGTCCTAGCATTCACGGGAGCCTTTGTTCAAGGGCAGCAGGGAGAGAGGGGCCCCTCCTCTTTAATGGTGCTATCAGAACATAGGCTTCTTTGATCTTGTCTGGAATACTGATGGATAAAACTCTCTATGCATTTTATAGGAATATAAAAGACAAACAAGAATGATTTTTAAACACACGAAGCTTTAAGCTACAGATTTGCAGACACATTTTCCCCTTCCTTATTGCCTATCTCTAGCCTTTCTGGGAGGAAACACACATCTTGGTGTTGCTTTCTTTAAAACAAGAGAAAGGAGTCAAAACAGTTAATCTCACACGCTTCCCGTGATAGGGAAAAGGCAGCACACGCTGCTGTAGGAGGAGACCTTGGGAGCAGAGCCAAAGTAGAGGATTTTCCCAATGGGTCCTCATAATGATGCTCTTGGAGGAGGAGAGACTCAGAGTCACCCAAAGGTCCAAGGCGAGGCCAGGCCCATGAAGGATTCAAGTGGATGGAAGTGATGGTCACATCCCGTGAGGAGCCCAAGGAATCACAGCCAGAAGATAAGGGGTGGAGGTGGCCCTGAGGTTAATGACAGGAGAAGACATAAGAAGGACAAACGTACAGGGGCCTACAGTCAAGGTTGGAAACTTCAGCAACTAAGATGGTGGTGTCATAAACAGAAAAGAAAGATGCAGAGAGAAAAGCAAACCTGCACTGGGAATAAGGAATCGGCGGAACTAGTCTGCCTGAGACTATCAGGACACGGCTTCTTCAACTGCGGGTGCGAGAAGCTGGGAAAATCAGAGAGGGGATCACAACCCTGATCACCTTCAAATTCCAATTTAACAGACACCCAAGCTCCATCTTCTTCCTAAGACAGCACATCAGTGCCTCTGTATCTTTAATTGTGCATCTGGAAAATCAGATTCTAAAGCAGCCATTGTGGTGGCTGACATGGAGGGCCTATGGTAATCACGCGACAGCTGTGAGAGCTTTGGTCTTGCAGACCCTCAAACACCTGCCATTTCTTTCCCCCACCTCTGCCCTTCTGTTAGCAACATTCACAGTTGGAAAGATTTAAATCCCTTCATGTGAGTTACTGCACACATGCCAAGTAGATGCTCAATGGTCACCTCGTTCACTCACCATCTGCCAACTTTGTAGGATGTGTGAGTTGAGTTCATGCCTCAAGAAAATGTCACAATGGTTAAATCTCAAGAGTCACCTCCAGATAATCTAAATTTTAAGTATTGAATGTGTAAGTGACACAGGACTGGTGTTTAAAAACATTTGCATAGGAACTCAATTCGAAACCATCTTGTGGGGCTCAGGCCATTGAGTCAATGTCTCCAGAGGCTCTGGCTCTTCAAACATGAATTCCTCCTGTTTCATTAGTTTGTGCTATTGCTGTGGCTCCCAAGGGGTTACCTTTGGGACAAGAGACTTAACCATGGCATTGAGCTTTCAACTGTGTAGGAAACAAACTCAGAAACGCCCATCCTTAACCAAATTTGTTTCACTTCAGGGAAAGAACAGATATGGGGTTCTTAAAAATTAATGAGCGGCATTGATATTGAATTTTAGATTAAATGATTTTTACTAAAGCCTCTAAAAAATACCCCTTTTTAGCAGGTCAAAGAGCTCTGCTTCAGAAATGACAGCACAGCCTCCCGGTGAACTGCTTGTGTGCAGTGTCTCTTTTTCTTCTTCCCCTTCCACCTCCTAGAGAAGCTCTTCAGGAGCCTCAGACGGGGGGCTGCTGTGTGGCCAGTTCCAGGGGGACTATTCACATCCGAGTCCATTCACATGACACTCCATCACTGTTAGAGGCGCAGGGGTCAGAGAGAAAACTTGTCCTCGCTGTGTAAATACACAGACAAACCTCTTAAAGAAAGCTTTCTCAGTGTCTTAGGTCAGGCTTCCCAGAAGCAGGGCCTGAGACAGTGACTCTGGTGAAAAGGATTCATTGGAGGAGGGCTCTCTGGAGGGGGTGCAGTGTGAGGGAAGCAGCAGACAGGAGAAGAAAACTAAGCAAAGGGGCTGTCTCAGCTGGAGACTAACTTCTCCCTCGTATCCCAGAAGGCTCTGGTCCACCTTGAGGCCAGGCTTCGGACTTTTTGTGCCCCAGTCAATCATTGGCCACTGACTGTCCCCTGTGGCCAGGAGTAACCTCCCAGGCAAGGCAGCTCCATTTGAGCAATGTATACTCACAGCAACTGAGGAAAGAGTGTGCCACCAGTGAAGGGGACCCGGGCAGGGCACCAGCAGCATCCACTACACTTGGGGAAGGAAGGGAAGATCAGAAAAGCAGAGACGGCCTCTCCGAGCAAGCAGCATATAAGCTGAGTCCAGAAGGATAAGTAAGAGCCAGGATAAGTAAGAGACTTGGAGGAAAAGCACGGAGAATGGTGAAGGGAACAGCACTCGCAGTGGCCCTGGGGTAGAAAAGAGAATATGGACCTCCTTTCCTCTTCATTCAACGTGCTCTGGCCTCTGATTCTGGGCTGGAGGGAAGTGTGTAGTGGTATTCCTGTAAGGCAAATGCAGGGCAGGCAAAGAGTTTTGTACTTTGGGCTTCTGCAAAGGACCCAACAGATTTGTGGAAGAAAACATCATGAGTAAGCTCTGGGCCCTGAAGATTGCTAGTCTCACCTTTCACGTGCACTCATCTCTGTACAAAAGTATGTTTATCTGTTTTAGGGAGATAAGTGAAGATTCCTTGCCTGGAAACTTTACAAACGTCCAGGAAGGCCAAGCTCTTGGTCTGCAAGGGTGTAGCATCTCCTGTTCTCAAAAGGGTAACATGGACCATCCCTCCCAGGTGTGACATCCTATGTGCCATCTAATGATTTGTGGCACCCAAAACTCAATGAAGATAGAACATAGACAGACAGATAGATGGAAGACCAGGGTGTTCAAATACAGTTTTCTGGTATATGAATTCTGAGACATCAAAACCTCCCTAGGAAATGAAACACCTGAAGTGTCTAGTGAAGTGGAAGGCACTGGGAAGAACTGACCCTGTGTCCCCTCAGTGTCCCAGCAGGGGGTGTTTGGATGAGCATATTCAACTCAGCAGGAACCGAGCAAGGCAAGGCTGCAAAGGGGCAACTGGTAGGGGAGAAGGGCTTCCATTCTGTTTGCAGATAAAAGCTTCTCAGGACATATTTCTTGGATAGTGAATAAAGAGCCCATTGAGGGCTGGCCTCTCACCAGCCACTGTAAAGACAAGCTGAAAAGAGAAGAAACAGAGAAAAAGATAGGATAACAAAGGGGGGTGGGAGATTTATGGGCTTAGAGCTCCAAATTTAAACATGAGATATGAGAATTTCAACTAAAGATGGTGATTTGGGGACTAATATATACGAAGGTCCTTAAAAACGCCCCCAAAAACCATCTTGTATTTTAAAAAGAATGAATCCGTGGTAATGCTAGTAAACTAGAATGGCAGTCAGCTGGAGGACATCTTGAAGAAATCCGAGAAGACAGAAAGCAGATAGATCTGACTGATGAAAACAGATCACAGAAAGATGTAGACCAAAATGCTGGAGAAAAGAGGGACCCTTCCCACAGGGGTCCTTTGAGAGCTGCAAGCTCCTAGTCCACAAACATCAAGGACAGAGATGAGACAGGGTACAAGCATGAAGGTAACTGGTAAATGAATCACAGGCCAAGTCCTCCCCCAAGGTCTGTTTCCTGACTTTACATCTTTCCCTCTCTCTCTCCTTTGCTCACCAACTCCAGCTTCATTGACCTTCTTTATGTCCTTTTAACACGTGAAGTATCTCCCCAGCTCACTGCCTGTGCACTTGCTGTTTCCTGTCTGGAACAATCTACCTCCAGACTTTCACATGGTTGGCTCTTCCTTGTCACTCAGGTCTTGGCTCAAACTTTAGCTGCTCAAAGCATTCTTCTCTGATCACAGTATCTAAATGAGATCCCAACCCCAGCCAGTCACATCACCCTGCTTGCTTTCCTTCAGAGCATGTGTGAATCTCCGAAGTCCTCTGACTCATTTATTTCTTTGTTTCTCATCACCTGAGGACAGAAGCCTTATCTACTTTGTTTATCAGAGTATCTACAGTAGCTGGAACATCAATACAATGCGGTGTTTGTATCAGTGAGCTCTCGCTGGGTGATAAACTACCCCAAACTCAGGGTCTCAAACAACAACTGCTCATTTAGTTCCTGATTTGGATCAGCCAGGCAGTTCTTCTTATCTGCGTGAACTCAGCACATCTCTCCCAGGCTCTGTATCCCAGGCATCCATGCTCAGCTGTAGACTGGCTGCTGGTTGGATAATCTAGGGAAGTCTTTGTCACATGCTATGAGTCTGGCAGGCTGTTGGTCAGAGCAACAGAAGCAAATGGGCCACATGCCTCTTGTCATCCTCTTGGGCTTCTTCATAGGAGTGTTACTTTTTTTTTTTTGAGGAAGATTAGCCCTAACTGCTGCCAATCCTCCTCTTTTTGCTGAGGAAGACTGGCCCTGAGCTAACATCCGTGCCCAGCTTCCTCTACTTTATATGTGGGACGACTACCACAGCATGGCTTGCCAAGCAGTGCCATGTCCACAACCGGGATCCGAATTGGCGAACCCTGGGCCACCAAAGCAGAACGTACACACTTAACTGCTGAGCCACCGGGCTGGCCCCCAGGACTGTTAGTTCTGATAGCTCAGAATTCATATGGAAAAAAAATGTATTTTTAACTTTCCTGTCTTTCACTTATTTTGGGCAAGATTAGCCCTATGCTAACATCAGCCACCAATCCTCCTTTTTTTGCTGAGGAAGACTGGCCCTGAGCTAACATACATGCCCATCTTCCTCTACTTTATACATGGGATGCCTGCCATAGCATGGCTTGATAAGCAGTGCATAGGTCCACCCCCAGGATCCAAACTGGCAAACCCAGGCCACTGATGTGGAGTGCACGAACTTAACAGCTATGCCGCCAAGCTGGCCCCTTACCTATCTTCTTTATAAGGGCAGCAAGAGACAGCAAGTCCAGTGTGCAAGCGGTTTTCAAGTCTCTCCTTCAGGTCACTGTTCTAGAATCCCAATGATCAAACTAAGCCACAGGGCCAAGCCAGATTCAAGAAGATGGAGAAACAAATGCCACCTCTTGCTAGGAGGGGCTCCAAAGTCACATGCAGAGGGGCATGGACACAGGATAGACAGAATTTTCAGCCATTTTGCCACTCTTATCATACTGCTCAATATATGTGTATATATATATATATACACACACACACACACATATATATATACATATGATGAATATTTTTGATTTAAAAGACTGCATCTGGGAAGGCTGGGCTAGTTGGACCACATCTCTCTTCCCTGCCCTCCTCCCAAATATATACAGCAGACAGCAGAGGCTTTTGGCCCCCACATAAAAATCCTAGCTGGGCACGCTAAAGAAAGTGACCTGCTTACATGCAGATGCCTCCTAATTTGAGTGCAGAACCATGAATGGGAAGCAAAGCAGAGTCTGAGGAAACTCTGGAACATCCAGCAGGCACCTTAATGAAAAAGGAGAGGCAACACAGCTTTTCCCAAGAAGGAACACATCAAAATAATTCACTGCTCAAGTCAAGTCCTCCCTTTTTTGACTTGCTCTCCACAGCCGGCTGACCCCCACAACTCTGAACTGTCATTTTCCAGTTATGGCACCAGACCCACCAGTACAGGCTCATCCAGGGAGCAGTTTCTTGGCAGAGAGAGCTACACAAATCCAAACGGAACTCCCACCGCTCAACAGCCTAGATCTTTATTCACAAACAAGAACTAACAGCCAAGGGTCAACAAATGTGAAGAAAAAAAATCACATACGTGACTCACATTAAGATGAACAAGTAAAATAATTCTGTTTTTAGGAAATAAAGATCATTCAGGAAACAAAACAATGTTAAAAGAGTAAGAAATGACTCTAGTGAGATAGGAAAGATGGCACATGCAAAAGTAAGAACAGACTGCTGCTGCAAAAAAGGAGTAATCAGAGGACGAAAATGAGTGCCTGGGAATTAAAAATATGTTTGACACTAAAACAATTCAGTGGACAGACTAAGAGAATGGGGATGGTTAACAACATGTCAGTGATCTGGTGATAAAGTCAGTGGAATCTTGCAGACCAGAGCCAAAGGCAGAATGATGGCACGTAGGAGAGAAATGTAAAGCAGCATACATGTCTGCCCTTTCTTTTATCGGGGTTCTGGAGGCAGAGAACAGAGGTAATAAAAGGGAGGAAAAATTCAGTAGAAGATAATTTCCGTGAGACAAAGGCTACAGGGGTTTCTGAAGGCCCCCTCCTTTTTTTTAAGGAAGATTAGCCATGAGCTAACATCTGCTGCCAATCCTCCTCTTTTTGCTGAGGAAGGCTGGCCTTCAGCTAACATCCATGCCCATCTTCCTCTACTTTATATGTGTGATGCCTACCACAGCATGGCTTGCCATCGGTGCCATGTCTGCACGCGGGATCCAAACGGGTGCACCCCAGGCCACCGAAGTGGAACATGTGCCCTTAACCACTGTGCCACCAGGTCGGCCCAGAAGCCCCTTTTATATGGGCACTAATCCCATTCCTTAGGGCTCTGCCCTCATGACCTAATCACCTCCCAAAGGCCCCAACTCCTAATACCATCCCATTGGGCCTTAGGATTTAACAAAGGAATTTTGGGGAGACACAACATTTAGGCCACAGCAACGGGGCCAAAGAAAATGGTGTCATGAATTTTGCTTTGGGCATCGGAAATACTAGAAAAAGGAGGTGTTATTTCTGTTCCACTGTGAAGGACAAATATCAATTCCCACTGAGAGGCAAGGCATTACAGGCAGAAGGAAGAGTATATGAGCAGAAGTAGAAAGGTCTGAAATTTCCTGACAGGTTTGGAGAAAGAGATCAGTAGTTTAGTGTGGCGAGAGTCTGAGATCTATGGCAGGAAGTGAATACACATGAATCTGAAATGATAGGATAGTGCCAGATTGTAAAGAGCTCACATGCTATTCTGAGAGGCTTTTCTACCTGACACTATACATAGTTGGGAACCCTTGGAGAATTTTATGCAGCAGAGCGACATATTCACAATCTACTTAGCTCAGAATCATGAATAGAAAGTGGGTACTTTCTGATGAGCCATTCTGCAGACTCACCTCGATGTAAAAACTCAAGAGTACACAGAGAATTTCAATAGCACTAGGAACCAGGAATATTTCACCATTACCTGCTAGAAAACCGGAAGAACTTCCATGAGTTAAACCTTTAAAGCTTACAGGTAGACTGGTGGAACCATTCATGGTAAAATATTTCAAGAAATCTCACAAGCATAGACTTTCTTTCATCAGAGCGAAGGAATTCAAATCTCCCTCAGTATGGAAACTATTTAGTAGAGGATTCAGAGTCTTTAACACCCTCATCCAGCATCAGTTGTGAGCTGAAACGTGCATGTGGAAGGAAAGGAGCTGTGGGGCGGCCATGGTGAAGTTGTAGCTTTTAGCCACGAATGCAGAAACAGCCCATCCAGGAATGAGTTTTAAACACTGTACAAAGACAATAAGGTAGTGGTATCTCAATATCTCTTCTTAGACATCAGGTTATTATTTTAAAGAATGAGTGACTTTTTAAAGTAGAAAGTTTCATGACACTTGGCTATTTTAAACTAGATATCTGGCGGCCAGCCCCAGTGGCCTAGTGCTTAAAGTTTGGCACACTTTGCTTCGGTGGCCCAGGTTCGGTTCCCAGGTACGGACCTACACCACCCATCTGCCATGCTAATGGCAGCTCACAAACACACCCACAAAAAACCAGTGACATCCGCCATCATGGTGGAGTGAGCTCTTCCCTTAGACTCTCTCCCAAAGACACAATGCAAAGGACATTCATAAACCAACAGAAAACATTCACACAACACAACAGACCTCTGAGAGACCCAGGCAGCCATACATTTGAAGGTGGAGGTGCTGTACCCCCGGGAGGAAGTGGAAGGAGCTAAGGGGATCTCCTCTTCCTCCTTGATGGTGATCTAGGGCACAGGACTGCATGTGGCTCTGTGAGGAGAGTGGGAAGGGGCAGCTCTCCGCAGGAACGCCTTTACTCTTGGAGCTGCCTACAGCTGTGGGAAAGCCCCACACAGAGGAGGCCAAGGAATTGCAGGGGCATCTTTATCAAGCAAGCACCCCAGGGGGGGAGACAGCAAGTGCAGAGCAGAATGCCCCCAGGATTCTGCATGCAAAACAAAGCACCTTTCCCTCCACCTGACACACCAGCTCAGCCAGAGGAAGGGACTCCTACCAGAGCACATGCACACACATTTCCAAAGCAGCAGCAGTGAGCGGGCAACGGCAGACATGCCCAGTCAGCACAGATTCCAAAGGACAGGCAGAGATGCCAGGGATTGCGGTGGGCTCAGAATACACAGCTCCTGCCCCTCCCACTGGTAGCAAGTAGAATCTGCGATCAGATACTTCCACTAAGGGGAAGCACAAATCCACCCCCTGAAATAGTACAAAAAGACACTTTAATACTCCAGACCAGAAGGAAAATGACAAGCACCCAGAAATCAATCTTCTCCTGAAGGCACAAAAATTTACAATCTAAACGAAAGACAATTCAAAATAGCTATCATTAAAAAACTCAATGAGTTACAAGAAAACTTGGGAAAGCAGTTCAATGAAATCAGGAACAAAATTTAATGAACAGACAGAATTCTTCACAAAAGAGACTGAAACTATAAATAAAAACCCATCAGAAATGTTGGAGATGAAAGACACAATGAATGAGATAAAGAAAAATCTGGAGTCCTTGAATAACAGGGCTGATTTATGGAACACAGAAGCAGCAGCGTGGAGGACAGAAATATAGAAATGCTTCAGAAGAAGGAGGCGGAACTATGATAAAAAAGAAATGAAAAAATTCTCCCAGAATCATCCGACTCAATTAGGAAATGCAACAGAAGGATTATAGGTATGCCAGAGGAAGAAGGGAGAGAAAGGAACAGAAAGCTTGTTCAAAGAAATAATAGCTGAGAACTTCTCAAACCTGGGGAAGAAACTGGATTTCTTCCAAATTAACCGAATTTCTTCCGAAATTAACCGAGTGGTTAATTTCACGTGCTCCGCTGCAGGTGGCCCAGTGTTTCGTTGGTTCAAATCCTGGGCGCGGACATGGCACTGCTCATCAAAACCACGATGAGGTGGCGTCCCACATGCCACAAGTAGAAGGACCCACAACTAAGAATATACAACTATGTACTGGGGGCTGTGGGGAGAAAAAGGAAAAAAATAAAATCTTTAAAAAAAAAAAAAAGCAGCTAACCGAACTCCTAATTGTATCAATGTAAAAACACCTTCTCCAAGGCATATATTAGTGAAACTGGCAAAAGTAAATGACAAAGAAAAAATATTAAGGGTAGCAAGGCAGGAGAAAATAACCTACAAAGGAACCCCTAGCAGGCTTTCACCAAATTTCCCAGCAGAAACCTTACAGGCTAGGAGAGAACAGAACAATATCCTCAAAATTCTGAAAAACAGAAACTTTCAGCCAAGGAGACTCTATCCATCGAAATTATCCTTCAGATATGATGGAGAAATAAAAACTTTCCCAGATAAACAAAAGCGGAGGGAGTTCATTGCCACAAGACTCCCTCATATCAGAAAGAAAAAGAAAGGGTTTAAAAAGCCTTGAGCAAAGAGATAAATAGGCAGACAAAATCAGAAAACTACAGTTCTCTATCAGGACAGGATAGCAACCAATTATAATATTGAAGATAAAGGAAAGGAACACATCAAAAATAACCATAATCTCATCATTTTAACCACAAACTCACATCAGAAAACGGAAGTTACGACAAAAGTAACTTAGAAGGGGATGAAGAAAGGAATGGAACCTGCTTTAGACTAAGGAAAGAAGAGGCCATCAGGAAATGGACTATCTCATCTATGAGATTTTTTAGATGAACCTCATGGCGACCACTAAACAAACAATCAGAACAGAGACACAAAGGATACATACGGAGAAAATCATTATAGAGAACTACCAAACTAAACTGGCAGTCCGAAATACAAAGGACAAGAAACAAGCGAAATACAGAACGACCAGAAAACAAGTGATAAAATGGCAGCAGTAAGCCCTCATAGATCAATCATCACTCTAAATGTAAATGGATTGAATTCTCCAATCAAAAGAGAGAGAGTGTAGGCCCGGGCCAGTGGCTCAGCAGTTAAGTGCACATGTTCTGCTTTGGCGGTCCGGGGTGTGCCAGTTAGGATCCCAGGTGTGGACATGGCACAGCTTGGCAAGCCATGCTGCGGTAGGCGTCCCACATATAAAGTAGAGGAAGATGGGCATGGATGTTGGCTCAGGGCCAGTCTTCCTCAGCAAAAAGAGGAGGATTGGCAGCAGATGTTAGCTCAGGGCTAATCTTCCTCAAAAAAAAAAAAAGAGAGAGAGAGAGTGGTGGGATGGATTAAAAAATAAGACCCAACATTATGCTGCCTCCAGGAAACAGATCTCAGCTCTAAAGACAAACAAAGGCTCAGAGTGAACTGACGGAAGATGAGACTCTAATGGCAAACAAAAGAAGCAGGTGTTGCTGTCCTTAGACAAAACCAACTTCAAGATTAAACAAGCAATGGAGTTACATCAGCATCATGGTGGAGTGAGCTTGCCCAGGACTCTCTCCCCTCCAAGATACAACAAAAAGGAGCAACCCTATTCCAAAAGAAAATACCCTAAAAGCACAAAAATCCTCCGAGAGTCATGGCAGCCACACGACAGAGGGGGGAGAGGCTGGAGCCCTGCCTCAGAGGAGCTGGCACAGGGTAAGAGAGAACTCTGCTCCCTCCCCTAAAGACTGTGGTGACTGCCAGGGAGGCTCCGTGACAGAAGGAGTGGGGGAGGGGTTGCGCGTCTGTGGAATCACCCGGGACTCCCTAGGGCCCTTGCGGCCTAAAGGGAAGCCCTTTAACAGGGCAAAAGCTTTCACTCAGGGGTGACCTCATCGAGCCAAGACCACAGGAGACCAGATAGCGAGAGCTGATCGGGAACCCGGGACTGCGTGCAGGAGAAAGTGCCCCTCCCCTGACCCGCACTGCACGGGGCCAGCTCCGCTGAAGGTGGAGGGCTCAGAACACACGGCTCTCGACCCCCATCCATTGGCAACAGGCTGTAACTGCAACAGAATACTATCACAATGGGAAAAAGACTCACCCTTCCAGCATCAGGCAACTCATCAAATCTCCAGACCAGAGAGAAAATAAGCACCCAGAATTCAGTCCTGAGGATGCAGAAATAAGCAAACTAAGCAACAATGAATTCAAAAGAGCTATTGTCAAAAAACTCAATGAGGTAAAAGAGAATATAGAGAAACAATTCAACGAGTTCAGGAGCTAGTCCACAAAACAGATTGAAACTATAAAGAAGAATCAATCAGAAATATTAGAGATGAAAGACACAATGGAAGCTATAAAACAAAATACAGATTCCCTGAATGCTCGTGTGGACACCACAGAGGAGCGACATGTTGAAATGCTCCAGACAGACGAGGAGAGAGAACTGAGACTAAAAAGAAATGAAGAAAGTCTCCGAGAAATATCCAACTCAATGAGAAAATACAACATAAGAATCATAGGTATTGAAGAAGGTGAAGATAAGGAGAATAGAGCAGAACGCGTGCTCACAGAAATAACAGCAGACAACTTCCCAAATCTAGACAATGAGAGGGAAACGTGTCTGGAGGAAGCCTTCAGATCTCCTAGATGTGTCCAAGTAAAAAGACCTACTGCAAGGCATATAGTAGTAAACTGGCAAAAATGAATGACAAAGAAAGAATACTCAGGGCAGCAAGGCAGAAGAAAATACCCTACAAAGGAACCCCTATCAGATAAGCAGACTTCTCTGCAGAAACCTTAAAAGCTAGAAGAGAATGGAATGACAGATCCAAAATTTTAAAAGATAAAAATCTTCAGCCAAGTATACTCTACCCAGCAAAAACATCCTTCAGATATGAGGGAGAAATTAAAACTTTCCCAGACAAACAATGCTAAGGGACTTCGTAGCCATGAGACCCATCCTCCCACACCAAGAAATCCTCAAGAAGGCCCTCATACCTGAAAAAATGACAAAGGGGAGAGAGGGGGTCACAAAACACAGAGTAAGGAGACCAACAGATAGACAGGATCAGAACAGGATAGCAAATATTCAACTACAGCATTAGGCTAAAGGGAAGGAATACACCAAAAACAAAGACAATCTTGTCACTTTAACCACAAACTCATGACACAAGTTGGAATAAGATATGAGAATAATAACTTAGGAGGCGAGGTGGAAAGGGACTGAATCAGTTTAGACCAAGGAAGTAAGAGGTCATCTGAAAAGGGACTATGTTATGCACGAGATTCTGAATACAAACTTCAGGGCAGCCACTAAACTAAAAAGCAGAACAGAGACACAAAAAAGAAATAAGGAAAAAACAAAGACACACAGCATAAAAAACGGCATAATTCAATGGGTAGACCAAAACACACAGGACGAGAAACAAAGGAAATGAAGGAAAACTGGAAAATGAGTGATATAATGACAGCATTAAGCCGTCATACATCAATAATCACCTTCAATGGAAATGGACTGAACTCTCCAATAAAAAGACACAGAGTGGCAAGATGGATTAAAGAACAAGATCCAATAATTTGTTGCCACCACGAAACTCATCTCAGCTCCAATGACAAGAACAGGCTCAGAGTGAAGAGGTGGAAGACGAGACTCCAAGCTAACAGCAAACAAAAGAAAGCAGATGTCGCAATACTTACATCAGACAAAGTAGACTTCAAGACAAGGCAGGTAAAGAGATACAAAGAGGGGCAGTATACAATGATCAAAGGGACACTCCATCAAGAAGAATAATAACACTTATAAATATCTATGCACCCAACACAGGAGCAGCAAAGTTCGTACAGCAACTGTTAACAAACCTAAAAGAAGATATTAAAAATAACACAAGGGAGGATGGAACACTTCCTAACACATTCTACGAGGCCAGCATCACTGACACCAAAGCCTGAGAGGGACAGCACAAAAAAGGAGAACTACAGGCTAATATCGCTGATGAGCATGGACGCAAACATTCTCAACAAAATTTTGGCAACCTGAATTCAGCAATACGTCAAAAGGATCATACATCATGATCAAGTGGGATTCATACCAGGGACACAGGGATGGTTCAACATCCGCAAATCAATCAATGTGATACACCACATCAACAAACTGAAGAATAAAAACCACATGATCATCTCAATAGATGCAGAGAAAGCACTTGACAAGATCCAACGGCCATTTATGATAAAAACTATGAAGAAAAATAGGGATACAAGGAAATTACCTCAACATAATAAAGGCCACATATGACAAATCCACAGCCAATATCATACTCAATGGGCAAAAACTGAGCGCCATCCCCCTGAGAACAGGAACGAGACAAGGATGCCCACTATCATCACTCTTCTTCAACATAGTACTGGAGGTTTTTGGCCAGAGCAATTAGGCAAGAGAAAAGAATAAATGGAATCCAAATAGGGGGTGAAGAAGTGAAACTCTCGCTGTTTGCACACGACATGAGCTTGTATATAGAAAACCCCCCAAAATCCACTGGAAAACTAATACAAATAATTAACAACTACAGTAAATTTGCAGGGTACAGAGTCAACTTACAAAATTCAGTTGCTTTTCTATACTCCAACAACAAACTTACAGAAAGGGAAGTCAAAAATATAATTCCATTTGCCAGCGTACCTAAAAAAATTAAGTACCTAGGAATAAATTTAACCAAGGAAGTGAAGGACTTATACAAAGAAAACTATAAGACATGAGTGAGAGAAATTGATAGTGACTTAAAGAGATGTTAAGAGACTCCTTGCTCATGGATTGGAAGAATAAACATAGGTAAAACGTCCATACTACACAAAGCAATCTACAGACTCAATGCAATCCCTATCAGCATCCCACTGACATTCTTGACGGAGACAGAGCAAGGAATACAAAAATTCATATGGGGCAAAGATCTCGAATTGCTAAGGCAATCCTGAGGAGAAAGAACAAAGCTGGAGGTATCACAATCCCTGACTTCAAAATGTACTACAAAGCCATAGTGACCAAAATGGCATGGTACTGGTACAAAAACTGGCACACAGATCAATGGAACAGAACTGAAAGCCCAGAAATAAAACCACACATCTATGGTCAGCTAATCTTTGACAAAGGTGCCAAGAACATACAATGGAGAAAAGACAGTCTCTTCACTACTAGCTCATGACTAGGTACTTAAGCAAAGAACTGGAAATCAATGATTCAGAGAGACTTATGTACCCCTATGTTCCCTGCAGCATTATTCACAACAGCCAAGACACGGAAGCAAACCAAGTGCCCATCAACTGACAACTGGATGAAGATGTCATATACGTACATACACACACACATATATATATTTACACACACACACACACAATGCAATACTACTCAGCCATAAAAAAAGACAAACTTGTCCCATTCACAACAACGTGGATGGAACTTGAGGGTGTTATGTTAAGTGAAATAAGCCAGACAGAGAAAGGCAAACACCATGTGATTTCACTCATACGTGGAAGGTAAACACATGAACAAAGAGAACGGTTTACTGGTTACCAGAGGGGAAGAGGGGAGGGAGCTGGGCATAGGGGGAAAGGGGCACATTGATATGGTGACGAACAAATTATAATGGACCACTGACATTTCACAATGTTATAAACTCTTCTGACCTCAATTAGAAAAAAAAGAGGAAGATTGGCAGCAGATGTTAGCTCTGGACGAATCTTCATCAGCAGAAAGAAATAAAAATAAAAAAAATAAACTAGAAATGTGGCTCAAGGCTGTGCACATCACCGACTTCTCCAACTTCAGAGCAGGAACAAGGAAAAGATCACATAGCAACCTGATAGGAACGAAGTAGAAATTACGTCTAACTAATAGGAAAAGGCTGTCCATTTCTCGCTCCTTCATGAATACGCCGACGTGGAAATCAGAACATATATCTCAGCCATATGTCTTTGTCTTATTTTTCTTCAAGACTGTACAGCATGAACATAGAAACGTTCAGCTGAAAAGTCAGGAGAAGAGTCCTTGAAAGACTTCTATTTGAGGAAACAACTATATTTTAGGAAGCTTCTGCTGTGTTTGTGTTCTCAGGAAAATTCAGGAAACTGTTTGCTCTATGAAGCAAGAAATGGAAACTTGTATAAGTTGAGGGACTGAGCTGTAAAGGGAGAGGGTGGCAAGGGAGAAACAGACAAAAAGATAAAGAGAAAGTATTTGGGAAAGAATAAAATTTCCCTTGAGATTACATGCAGCTTAGAAACAATCAAGATCAGTTTTTACATCACTGGGAATTGAATCAATGATGTTGAAACCATTCTTGAGAAACTCTCTCAGAAAGAAGGAGATAAAGGAAAAGAGAGAAAATAAGAAGAAGATTCCAGAGATGGAAAAAGATTTTCAATAGAAGAATGATTGGCATGTCTGAGGGAGAGAGCAGAGCAGATGAGAAAAATAATCTTTCAACACATCTCAGAGAAAACTTTCTGCAACTCAAGGAGGGCCCCGATCATCAAAAGGAACACATCAAATATGAGGCCAAATTGATGAGAAAAAAATATGACCATAACACATATTGAGAAAGTTTTGGAACTTCAAGAATAAATAAAATTCTCTAGGGATTTAGGAAGAAAGAGAAAAAAGGCCACATTGGAATTAGATTGCACATCTGCAATTCTAGGATACAATGGAGCAATGTGTGTGGACAAAGACGAGGGACAAAACTGTGTGAGATAAGCATTCGATACCCAATCTCTCACCCACGAGCGAAGACAAAAACAAAAAGATTTACACTAATGTGCAAAGACTCCCAAGATACACTATTCCATCTAGCAACAATACTAGAAACACAGTTAAAAGATGAGTCAGACTCAGAGAAAACAGGAGCAACACGTAAAATAGACAAATGGTTAATATCCACACTGAAGAAGGAGCTCCCAAAACCCAACTAAGAAATTGCTAAGGGGTAGGAATAAATAATTGACTGAGAAATAAATACAGATGACCAATAGGCAGCAAGGACACAATCCATTAATTAAAAATGAAACTGGCATCGAAATACCATCGGATCAAGAAAACAACAGGAAGAACATCACGTGTGGGAAAGGCCTGTGAAAATCGATACTGGGAAGAACTCTGGGAGAGCCTTCAGGGTCTGGAAGATCAAGACAGCTCCCTGGATCCAAAACTCTCCACAGTCATACAATCGACCTCCTCCAAATCATACAGTCAACAAGGAGAACCAACGAAGCCACACAGAAGCAAGTCTGTAGCGTCACAAGATGACCAAGACGACCATAACCTTCAAATGACCTGCACGTTCAGAAAGAAATGCCAACTTCCAGCCCAGATCCGACCACTGCTGAAAGCCTTTGGCAGAGTGGAGGATTGCAAGGTTTAAGACTCCATGGAAAGGACAAGGTCATGGAGGAATCAGATAAAACACATCAAACCACCCTCAAAAGAGGAAGTCCAACACTACCTGCTGAAATACGCAACACAGGCGAAGGACTCGGTAGTCCTGGGCACTGGCCACGAGCACGCAGCTGCAAGGGGAAAGGCTCTGGAGGTGTCAGCCTTGGAGAAGCACTGCTTCCAAGGGAGAAGCAGAAATTGGCAAAAGAGGTGGTGCTCCTCCGAGACGGGGCCATAAGGAAAGAGGATGGAAGGAAAGAAAAAAGGAATAGGAAGGATTTTGCATAAAGGAAAGAGAAACAAAATATACCCCTTAATTCCCAATTGCGTTATGTTTAAAGAAACTGCGCTTCACCATCCTGACAGAAGTGGGCTCTCTCACATTAGGAACCCTGTCTATACAACATCCAGGAACAGGAAAAAAAAATTCCATACAAAGTTACTGTAAGAAGAAGAAAAACTGAATCATAACATTTCAGTCGTTCAAAATTTCTCCTCTGCTCCTCCAAAAACAAGGAGGAGAAAAAATACAGCACAACACTCCACATTTTATTATTTCAAACACGCATTGGAAGATGTTAAAAAAAAAATCTAGAAATAGAAAGCCACATATTAAGGCAGAAACGGACACAGCACAGAAATACCGTGAGATCCGATCAATTTCTTTTAAAAGACAACAACAAATAAACTAAAACTAGAAGGTGCCTTAACAATCCCGTACAAGACGGAGAGCTGCACTCCTCAGAACCCATCGAGACCAACGTCACTATCTTCTTCACGTCTGTCCTTCCAGCAAGACTTGGTTCCAAGGAGCCAAGACCACAGGGGCCGCTTCAGCGCCCGACTCCCGGGCACCGCATCCCCAGGCTGGCCCCGTGCCCGGCACACACCGCCCGTTCCATGAACGTGTGACGCGCACGAAGAGATCCCCCCCCCTCGCTCCGCGCGCCGCACAGCTGTCCCGCGACCTGACGGGCAACTCTCGGCGCACAAGCCTGTTCCTCAGAAACACGCTCGCCTCCCACCAGGCCCCAGGCCCACGCCCCCAGGTACCTCTCGCAGATGGCATCATCTTCTCAGGCGCCCTGGTCGTCCGTGTCCGGCGAGCAGGAAGAGCGGGAGCTGAAGGAGGGCCTCCTCAGGCTAGCGGCCGTGGCTGTGGAGGGCCCGGGCTGCTGTGCCCAGCGGGGACACGGAGCGGCGTCCACGGACGCCGGGGGAACGGACGAGCCCGGCCCGGGAGACAGCAGCAGAGCGCGGCCGGACTCCGCCGGGCTCGGCTCTCGGCAGGCAGGCGCGGCTCGCCGACGCCTCCCACGCCTCCTACGACGGTGGCCCAGCAGCCGCCCAGACGCTCCCCAGCCGCTGCCCCGCCCCCTCCAGCGGTGGACTGCAGACAGGGACAGGGACACTCTCCTGGGAGAACTCCTGGGGCCCCGCCCACACGCTTCGGACCTTCGCGGAGCCGCAAAGTGCGCTGACAGGGACGCAGGGTCCCCGCCAAGCTCGCTCTCCGGGAACTGCAGCCTCCTCCCTCGGGTTTTACTTCAATGTCAGACCCGAAACCATGCAACGCCTAGAAGAAAACATAGGCTTAGTAAGCCCTCTGACATCAGTCTTAGCAGCCTATGTTCAAGTACCACGTCTGACTGGGCAATGGAAACAAAATACAAAATAAACAAATGGGACTACATCAAAGTAAAAAAAATCTTCTGCACGGCAAAGGAAACCATCCACAAAACCAAAACGCAACCTAACACCTGGGAGAAGATACTTGCAAACCGTATATCGGATAAGGGGTTAATACCCAAACTACAGAAAGAACTCATACACCTCAACAACAACAAAAATCAACAACCCAATTAAAAAAACGGGCAAAAGATCTGAGCAGTGACTTCTCCAAAGAAGATATAGGGATGGCCAACAGGCATATGGAGAGGTGCTCAACATCATTAGCGATCAGAGAAATGCAAAGAAAAACTACAATGAGATGTCACCTTCCTCTGGTCAGAATGGCTCTAACCAACAAGACAAGAGACAAGTGTCGGAGAGAGGATGTGGAGAGAAGGGAACTCTCCTGCACTGCTGGTGGGAGTGCAGACTGGTGCAGCCACTATGGAAAGCAGTAGGGAGTATCCTCAGAAAACTAAGAATAGATCTACCGTTATGATCCAGCTGTCCTACTGCTGGCTATTCATCCAAAGAACTCGAAGACACAAATGCAGAAAGACACGTGCACCCCTAGGTTCACTGCAGCATTATTCACAACAGCCAAAACTTGGAAGCAACCTAGGTGCCCATCAAGGGAGGAATGGATAAAGAAGATGTGGTATGTATACACAATGGAATACTACTCGGCCATAAGAAATGATGAGATCTGGCCATTTGTGACAACCTGGATGGACCCTGAGGGTATTATGTGAAGTGAAATAAATCAGAGGGAGAAAGTCAAACACCGTGTGATCTCACTCATGAGCAGAAGATAAAAACAATCACAAACACACACAGAGCAACGGAGATTGGATTGCTGGTTACCATAGGGGGATGGGGGAGGGGAAAGAGCCAAAGGGGTGATGAGGCTCACATGTGAGGTGACGGACTATAATTAGTTTTTGGGTGGTGAACACGATGTAATCTACACAGAACTCGAAATATATTACAACGTACATCTGAAAGCTATATGATGTTAGAATCCACTGTTACTGCAGTAAAATAAAATAAAATAAAATAAAGAAGTGTAGGAGCCTCAAGAGGCTGACAGGCTTTTGAAAAGGTATTCTAGGGGTTTTTATGGCTTAGCTCAGGGCGGCAGACACCAGCCTGAGACACAGCCGTGACACAGTCACTAACTTCAACTAAATTCTATTCCGACCGGAGGAAAATCAAAACTACTATAATAAGAATAATTTATTGAAGGCCTCACTTTGTGCCAGATCCTGTGCTCACTGCTTTGCACCAACTATCTCATTTAATCCTCACATCCCAAAGCTAGGTTACCGCTACTCTCCCCATTTTAAAGGTGAGGAGACGGAAGCAGAATGATGGCAATCTGCCTGGAATTCCCATAAGGATTCTCTATTCACACTGGTTTCACTCCCAGGAGAATCTCTGAGAAGAGACTGAGATTCTGTCGGTCAGAGGTGGGGTCCAGAGGGATGTGGGTGCAGAGCCTGGCCTGCCACCTCTCGGTTCCTCGAACAAGGCATTCACCAGGGCTGCCGATATTACCCCGACTCCATCTCCTTCCCTCCTTGTCCCTCTGTCCCCTTGGCCACTGCTATGGACTGAATAATCCTTGCGTCCTCCCCAGATTCATATAGTGAAGCCTAACCTTCAATGTGATGGTATTTGGAGGTGGGGCGGGCCTCTCGTTGGTGATGAGGTCCTGAGGGTAGGGCCCTCATGAATGGGATTAGTGCCCTTACAAGGGACACGAGAGAGATGATCTCTCTCTCTCTGCCATGTGCAGACACAGCAAGAAAGAACCATCTGCAAACCAGGCAGAGAGTTCTCATCAGACAACAAATTCGCTGGGACGTGGATCTTGGACTTCTCAGCCTCCAGAACGATGAGAAATAAATTTCTATTGTTTAAGCCCCCAGTCTATGGCATTCTGTCATAGCAGCCTGAACTGACTAAGACAGCCGCTATCTCTGCTCTGGTTTTCATGCTGCCCTGGTCCACTGCCCACTCATCAAGCTCCTGTCATCGCCTCTGACCACCTCGGTCTCTGTCTACCCCCTACAAATTTATCAAAGTGACCTTTGTAAAACACAACTCTGATCTTGTCACTGCCCATGACTGACACTCTCAATCACTCCCAACGCCCGCATATGCCATGCCAAGACCTACCTTGTCTAGTGATCAAGCTTAATATCCGGCTGTATCCCATTTATCCTCCCCCCACCCCATCTTTTTTTTTAACTCACATCACCCTATTCTCTGAAGCCCTGGTTCCCTTCTTTGTATACTGTTCCCACTGCCCAGAACACACACACACACCCCGCCTCACCCATCCATCCTCCACCCTCAGCCCCAGTGTCAGGCACTTCCTAGAAGGATCCTCACTAGCATATATTCTTGATATAGCCCTGATCCCACTTCATTACCATTAGTGATTTTCTGATCTGTCCACACAACAGACTGAGTCCAGAAGATTTGTTTGCTCCTCTCTACATCCCTATTGCCCAGTACCTGGTATGCAGTAGGTGCTCAATATATGCTTGCTGAATAAATGCATGACTAGAAAACATGATGAATTCCATACTGAAGGTAAATACGGATGGTATGGGAGGAATACTCCTACCAACTTTCCTCCTGTAAATAAAAAAGAGGGCTACAAACTACAGAAAACCCAAAGGTCCCCAGGAATATCCCCCCTCCTGGGAAGTTCCCATTCTGCTTTCCAAGCTGCTTTTTGCTCCCCTTATCTGCCCCCAACATCAATGACTGATGGACTAGTGACTTCTTTGTCTAAGCTGGGAACAACTTCATTTGCACACCATACTTTTTTAGTTCAGCCTAGGTTAGGCCTAAAATAAGAAATTGCTCCTGTTAAACCAGGAGTCACTCCTCCCCGCCCCATTAACAGAATAGAGCATTTGAAAATCTGATGAAGTCCTAAGGACTCTAAGGAAAGCAACTAGAATGACAAAGGGGCTGTGACCTGGGGAGAGAAAGGAATCCACCGAGGTTATTCAGGGTAGACAAATAAATACTTGAGGGAGATGTTGCTACTCTCTTCCAAAGGGCTGTATGGAACAGTATTTAGGCTCACCTGACAGGCTTCAGAAAGTAGAAGAAGGACCACATAGTGGAAATGGCCCTAGTTTAAAACCAGGAGGAAATGCCTTTCCATTCTAGCCATTCTCTAGTGGCTGCTCTGGTGAGTGACGGAGAGGAGAGGCAAGGAGGAAGGAAGCCCCTGGATATCACTGAATGTGCTCAAGCAGAGATGGATGTCCTCACTTTGGGAATGTCACTGAGGGGCACAGAGGACTTCTATCCCTTTTGCCTGTCCAACATCCATCACCTCATTTGTTAAGTGTACCCACAGTTCTCAATTAAGGAATCACTCTTTCCTTCTCAGTGGATGGGGTGGGGCTAGCCCCATCCCGACATCTAGAAGTGGATATGGGACCTCAACTGGGCCATTCAAAATATCCCATCACTATGGCCACAGTGGCTGGCCCATGAATTTGCATGTGACTCAAGGCTGACCAATGAGATCTCTCCCTGGGACTTTGTCTGGAGGGGTTGTTAATCCGGAAGGATGTCAGCCTTGAACCAAGAATTGATTCCTCCTTTGCCACCACATTCCCCACAAAACTGAAAGAGTGATCTTTTAAATAGGCAAATAAGATCATATTGATACCTCACTTAAAAGTCACCCATGGCTTCTCACTACACTTAAAATAAGATCTAAACTCCTTACCATGGCCAGAATCCCTGTACCATCTGCCTCTCCCACTTGTTCTCACATGACTTTCCTCTTTGGTCCCTAAGGCCCAGCCATATTGGTCTCCTTCTAGTTATTCAAAGACAGCAAGACGATCTTTGCCTCAAAGTCTTTGCAGGACTGTTCCCTCTGCTGGAATACTCTTCCCTCCACAGCAGGCTCCCTTTCACTACAGGCGTCCCTTTTCCCATGTCACCAGCTCAGAGAGATTTGCTGTGACTATTCCCTCTACTGTTGCTCTGTATTCCTGTACCCAGTTTTATTGTCTCCATTACACTAGTAGCTGTATGTATGTAAATGTACGATACGATACATACATTTTCATCTGTCTGCTTGTTTATTCTATCTTCCTCCTCGGGAAATAATTTCCAGGAGATCAAGGACTTGCTGTCTTCTTCACTAAAACATGCCTAGTGCATAATAAACCCATAATAGCTATTTGATGAATGAATTAATGAATGAATGGATTTATCCTAACTGAGAATAGGGCCAAAAATTTAAAAGTAAATAAGAAAGGAAAGTGGTTCTGAAAGACAGGATTCCTAACAACATCATTTGAGCATATAGACCCCAGTGAGACTGTCTCCTCCCGGACTTTTCGGTTAAGCAGCAAATAAATTCCCTTTTTAGCTTAAGCTGGTTGGAACTGGGCTTCTGTCTTCTGCCACAAAAAACTCTGACTTATACCAAGGGGCTTCATAAAGCCCGTGGTGGAGCCCACCCATGTGATTGCTCTCCTCCTCTGCTTCAACTAGAATGTTCCCCAAACAGATCTGGACAATCCTTTGTCATGATGGCTTAGGCCTCCTTCCTCTGTCACTCACTGAGGATGTAACACGGCTTAGCTCCAGGCCTGTCACTCAGCAAGTAAGATGAGGCACGATGAGACATGGAGGGGCTTATGTGGAGAAAGGCGAAAGGAAGTGTGGTGGGGTCAGACGGTTAATAGATGTGACAGAATCAGGCCCGGTGTTTTTCCTGTGCCTGGAGCCCACCTCACCCCTGCACGGGCCACTGGCCCCCAGCTCCTGTCTGCCTTTAAAACAGAGGCCCCACCTCTGGGATCAGTTCTGATCCAAAAGAGAAGCAATTAATCAGTTCTTGTCTCACATTCTACATCAGCATCAGGCCTTGTTTTCCAATAGGTTGACCTACATCTTGCTCCTTCGTTTGGGTCTCTGAATTGTCCCTGGCTAGTTCCCGAAGCCTGAGTCTCTGCCTCAGAAACCTTCTTAGTGATGATAATGATAGGAAACACCTGCCTTTAGTTTATCATGTGCCAGGCTCTGTTCTGAGTACTTTCCATGTTCTTAGTTCATTTAATCTTTACAACGATCCAAAAAGATAGGTACTGTTAGTAGTCCCATTTCATAGATGAGGAAGCTCAGGCACGAAGGGTTTAAATGACCTGCCCAACATCACACGGCTAGTAAGTGGTGGAGTCAGGACATGAGGCCAGGCAGTCTGGCTCCAGAGTCTGTGCTATTAACATTCACACAATAACAACTTAGACTATAAACACCTGTGGTAGATTGGATTTCACAAAGATGGATGCAGCAAAATCTCCATCCCACAGGCTTTTCTTACAATGTCACTCCGCCCTCCCTCTCATTGAGGAGCGAAGTATGTGTTCTCTCCTCTTGAACCTAGAGTATGTGACACTATGTGACTTTGAGGCTTAATAGTAAAAATGCTATGTACCTCTGCCTTGCTCTGATGGGACACTCAGTCTCAAGACCTAGTGCCATGCTAGTTTGGAAGCCCAAACTAGCCCAGATGGAGAGATCACATATAGGAAGTGTTCTGCCTGACACCCCAGCCGAGGTCCCAGCTGTAACCAGCATCACCACTAGCTAAGTGAGTGCAGATGCCTCCAGATGTTTCCTGCTTCAAGTCACTGAGTCACTCCCAGGCTTTGCGTCTTTCCAAACAAGGCCCCAGACATCAGGGAGTAGAGACAAGCCCTCCCAAATTCCTTACCCAGAGAATGCAGGAGCCTAATAAAATGGTCAGTTGACGCCACTAGGTTAGGCAGTGGTTTGTTACACAGAAATAGTAACTGGAACATCATCCCCTGTCTACAACCTTGTCTATGTCCAGTCTATAGAGCTCTGTCTCTGAATGGTATCTGGTTCAGTCCCTAACACCCAGTGACAGGTCCATCATATTCTGCTGGCCTGATATGTCGCCCGTCATCCCTTGTTGGACATGCTGAACGCCAACAGCCACCTTCAATTACCACTTCTTGTCTGTAGCCAGATCCTCGTGACACCAAGTGTCACCAGCTACACTGAACTTGCTCTCACTTCTGAAACTGTTTCTGACCCCTCAACTTTGTCCACAGATCTCAGTTTCCTGCCTCATTCTGCCCTAGCCAGCCCCATCCGTTTTCAGGTGACAGTCATGGTTCAGAAATGGAGCTGATCCAGGTTCTTCATTGGAGAGATGTAAAAATTGAAGCCCAGCAACATAAAACAAAATAGTAGCAACTGACATCTCTTGAAGCCCTAATGTATAATACTGAATTCAACCCTCACAAGTTATCCTGTGTAATTAATAACATCATCGATTCCACTATACAGATGGAAAACCTGAGGCTCAGAGACAGTAAGTCATTTTTGGTCACGCAATTGTGTTAAGCTGCCTCGGTGTCCCCTGAGAGGTCAGATCTCGGAAGGTTGAAGACAAGATACATGATGGATTCCAAGACACAAAAACCATTGGGTTTTTCTCCTGCAGAAAATCTACCTGATATCTTAACAGGATAACAGCCTCTACCTTGAAAATACACCTTCTATGATCAACACAACTAGGAAATAAAGATGGTCCTTCCTCATGAGTTGGTATGGTGGGTGTGGCTAAGAAGATCTGTATTGGCCACATCCCTCCAGTTTTTATTTCTCTTTGTGTCACACTCCAGAATGTGATGCTCTAAATCTGGGTCCTTATCCTAGGAGATGGTACCAAATCCGTCTTTGATGAGTGTACAATGCCTTCTCATGGATGGAAATATACAGGGGTGGCTAAAAGAACAATCTTTGGAGTTCAAACAAAGGTATAAATACAGGCCCTGAGAATTCCTAATTACATGAGTTGTACGACCTGGGGCAAGCTGTGTAACTTTGTTGCCTCCAGGCTCTCATCAGCATAGCAGGCACAACAGGACCCACTTCATGGAACTGTTGTGAAGACTGAGTGAGACAATGGAGAGAGCCCAGCACAGAACAAGGGTATGCCCCCAATCACCATTATTATTGTTGTTATACACAGAAATGGAACGAATCCTTACCGAACAGAAGTAAGCAAGAGCTCACTATATTTTAGAAAAATCACCAAATTATCTCAAACTACAGTATAAACAGTCCATAAAATCCCCCAAACAGGCAAGAAGGCCAGCTCCCAGATTCCCAAGTAAGTGTTCATTCACACGATTCCAGGCCCTTATTGTGCTCAAGTTGCTAAGAAACACCTCGACACTAATCATTCTTGGCAATCTCAAGATACTAACTCCTACAGTTAAATCTTCCCTAGAAAGACCCAGCTTCTGACTTAGAAGCGGGAGGTGGGAGCCCTGACCTTCTTAGTCTCCAGTTAAAAGAAAAAACAGGCAAACGATGGTATCAGAGTCCTATACTCCTGGCAAAGAGGAGAGTCCATAAAAGCCAGCGAGAAGAGGTTCCATTGTAACCTGACTAATGCTTCTCCAGAAGGGTTGCTATCAGCTGCAAAGCACTCCCCATTAAAGAAATCAATTTAGCATTTGACTTCTCCTCCTGTGGCGCATATTGAAGCGGGATCTGACAAGGATGGAAAACAGATTTGTGTTAAATACTGCCAATAAAGTCTGTAGCTCAAGGTTACAGCAGTCAATGGAAATCCAGTGCCTTGGAAACCCTGGGACCCTCATCCATCAGCTGGAGTCAGCAGCTTTGAAAGGAAGCTGTAGGTCTGGCTCAGGAAGGGGGCTGGTTATCAAGATTGGGTATTTGGGGTCATGGTAACCTGAGATGCTAGTTTTGTACTAGGTCCTTTAAGTAGGCCTGAGCTCCCAGGTCTGTGAGCATCTTGTTGGTTTTTCTTGGTTGTAGTGGATATCTCTTGCTCTTGCTTGCCTAGCACCCACGCACTCTTCATTTTCTATCAATGGTACTCATGTTATCCCAGGAAACAGCTCCTCTTCTACTTCTCAGTCTGTGAGATTTGGGTTGAATTAAGCACCCCTCTGGCTCTAAGGGTAGGTAGGTATGTGAACTCACCCTGCCCAATCAGTGCTGGCCAGCCACTCTGGCCCCAGCAAGAGTTTCAGGGGTGTCTACGTGACCCAAGGAAGGCCAATCATAGCCAATGAGCCTCAGTCTTGAAATTCATTGTAATTGTTTGTTAAAAGAAGTCATCTTTCTAGGGGCCAGCCTGGTGGCGTAGTGGTTAAGTTTGCATGCTCTGTTTTGGTGGCCTGGGGTTCAAAGTTTCGGATCCCAGGCTTGGACCTATACATCATTCATCAAGCCATGTTGTGGAGGCGTCCCACATACAAAATGGAGGAAGATTCACAGAGATGTTAGCTCAGGGTGAATCTTCCTCACCAAAAAAAAAAAAAGAGAAGAAGAAGTCATCTTTCTACTAGGGTGGATGGAAAAACAGGACGCAAGCCTAAAGCTCCTGAAAACGATCTTATCATAATAAGGAGAAAATGGAATCAGTCCAGAGAAAGATAGACATAGATGGAAAGAGAGAGAATCCAAAGTCTGATTAGATCATTTGAGCTCTTAGAATCAAGCTGTACCTGAAGACCATCCCCTGGACTGTTCAGTTCTAAGATCCAATAAGTTTCATTTTACTTGGTTTTTAAGTCAGAGTTGCATTCTTGTCACTGCAACTAAGAAGGATCTGATGACTCCAATGTAGCTGTATCAGCAGATGAGGCCGGCCTGCTTGGAAAGTGGCAGGTCTCTGTGGAGCCTCACTTAAGGCAACACTCAGCAATGAGTCACATCTTCCCATCAGATTCATCTTTCCAATGCATGAACAACATATGGGCAGATCATGGGAGATTTCACGTGAGTCCTGGGAAAGCAGGTACAACCTGCCAAACCAGACAAGCAGGTGCCGGTGACGCTCCACACAGCCGCCCCGACCGCTTCCACGTGCTCTGTTCTGACTTCAACACTCAGAGCCTCGTCTTCCTGGAAACGCTGCCCCCATTTCAGAATCCGGCTCTGCCTGTACCCAGGACACGTCAGCAGCACCTGGGAATTAACATCTCCCTGGGGACGGCCTCTCACCACTGACCTGCCCTTTGGCACGATGATTCTGAGGCAGTTTTTTACCCCATTTCCCAGAGTTTCCCCCACAGGATTAAGTCTGAGGCAGCCACTGGGATAGCTGGCTTACTACTGGCCCGCTAATCAGCTGCCTTCCTTCCCTGTATGGCCCCCTCACTCCCTGGTGTGTCCCTGTACCTCCTAAATAAACTACATATGCTCAATCAGTGTCTCCGTGTCTGCTTCTGCCTTGAGAGCAGAAATTTCTTCAAGTTTCCCATCAGACACTCCGTTATTCCCCTCATGGAAATTCCTCCCCTAACAGCCTTTATCTCTTAGGCTGCCCAGCCTTTTACAAATCCCCTTTCATGATCCTTAGAAATACATCTCTGCCCTCAGCCTGCATATCCCAGAAAGGTAAACAAAATCCTAGAAGCTCTCACATCCCTCCCACCCACCCCCAAATCTTATCAATATATTCATGCAGCAAAAATAGATTTCTTCCAGAAGGGAATGCTGTTGCCACCCAAATACAATTTACCTATAAATACCAGTGCAAAGGACGGCAGCAAGCACCCGGCTGGCGTCAAAACTGCAGTCCACAGTCAGGAGCATGGCCTGCTGGCTCCCCAGGGTCTGCACCCGCACCCTGCCTCCCTCTTTCCCACCTCTTCTTTCACCCCTCTCTGCCTTCCCTTTGGCATTTTATGTGGATCCAGCCACACTGAATTAACTACTTACAGTTCCCCTAAAATAGGCCGTGCTGTCTCCTTCTGCCTTTTTAAATGCTGTTCCATATGCCTGAAATATCTTGTCTTCTCAGAGGCTGCGAAGGACTCGCTTCCTTCTCACCCCACTCAAACTCCTGGTTCCAGGACTTTCTCACTCGAAAGAGAGAGAACTTGGCGTGGATTGTGTCAGAAGACTGAGCTTCCTTCAGAGCAAATGATGGAGACAGGCCTGGCGATCACTTGGCCAGAAGTTACAGATGGGATTCCAGATTTGGAGAGTGAAGTGGTTCTCGAAGCTGCCGACAAAACACGGCCACCGTTTTAGGCGTTCTGCCAGATGTCTTCAGGTCAACAGCAGTGGATGAGATCAACAGACACAGGAGGAAAGATACTCTTTTCAACTTTCCTTCATTCTTTCTGATAAAAAAGAGAAAGTCTAATTTTGGTTATTCAGATGTCTTTAACACCTAACATTTGCTAATCTCTCATTTTTAAAAGGCAGAGAATTAATAATATTGTCTTCTTCTCATTGCGTTATGTTTCTAATTCCCTTCCACCTAAGGTCACTGATACTTTTCCTTCTTTTCCATTTATATTAATGATGTAAAGTTTTCATTTAAATGCAGAGTCAAAATAAACAAAGGACAGTAAGCATAGTAACACATACACACATCCCTGTGTGACAGGTGTGATACGTGTATATACATTATAATATTATATATAATTACATATATTAACCACAGGTGGTCCTCGGATATGACAAAATTTTGTAAAAGTGATACTCAAATGAGTCAACTTCAGGGGAAAAAGCTAGAAGGGGCTGCAGTGGCTACCTTTCAGATGCCTTCTTTCCTGGTACCCATGACATGTTTGGTGGGCACAGCCCAAAAGCTGGTGAACCCCTAAATTCTCTGAAGAAGCAGAACTTCAGAAACTCACTCCAGCTGGTCTTCCCAGCTGCATAAAGGGCTTTAGAAGCGGGTTATAATCTGAACTTTCCCTGCTCTCCTCCTCTTAGGGTGTCTAAGCTGAACTTGCACATTCCCGGATTATTTTGGAGTTGAAAAACCACCGTTTTAGCTACACTTGGCTCCTCTGAAGTACAAGGCAGAGGATGCTCCCATCTTGCCGCATGCCAGCTGTGACGGAGGACAAAGGCTCGTCTGTCTTTGATAAACAAATGAAGCTCAACATTAAAGGTGCTGTCTGATCCTCGCTTAAAGAGGCAGCCCCAAAGCAAACCAGCCAGACCTTCCTAAGCAGCTTTTGACGTCAAGGGTGAAAAGCAATGAGCGGTTAAGCTTGCCATTTCTATTCTGAAATGTGGCTTAGAGATATGCAAGATGGGGCTTTTCTCTTTCTAACCTTTCTGATTGCTCCTTCTCACTCAACCAAACTCACTCAAACAGATTTATGGAGCAAGCTTGTAGGAGCCAGGCACTGTGCTAAACACTGAGGATAAACAAGAGGCCGAAACCACCAAGTGCCTCACCTCAAAGCCTATGCTCCAGAGATTCTAGAAAGGGAAGACAGATAGTAAATGCAGAGGAACATCAATAAATGACAAGACCATTCCAGAGGAAGCGATGCTATTTAAAAAATAAAACAGGATTCATCAAAACGTGGCTGAGGTCCTGAGTGTGCACACGGTGGGTGGTTGGCTGGGGTGGTCGATGATGATGTCTATAATATTGTGATCCGAAACTTGAATAACGAAAGGATTCAACCTCACAGGATCTGAGGGAAGGGTGTTCCTGGTAAAGGAAGATGAATGTACAATAGGCCAGTGATGAGACTCCTTCGATTTATCTCTTCTTCATTTACCCTCTTCATATTGACCCTTCTTACATTCCCTCCGATGTGGATCAAGGCTGCCCCAGGGAGAGAAGCCCAAGGCATCCTGCCCTACATACTGATCTATATCATCCTCCAGGAAGCATAGGACGTCCTGACTTAATCCAATCTGATTCTTACCCAAAGATATAGGACCACCCAATAACCAGACCCCACCTGCACTGACAGCATTTTAACAATGTTTTTCATGATCTGTCCTTTGTCTTGTAAAGAAATAACTCAAATACCTATGCCTTATAAATTTAGCTCTAACCCTCAACACGTTGCAGCTCTTCACTGCCCATGGGTCCTGTCCCCACGTCTGCAGCTTTTCACTGCCCATGGGTCCTGTCCCCACGCCTGCAGCTCTTCGCTGCCCATGGGTCCTGTCCCCACGCCTGCAGCTCTTCACTGCCCATGGGTCCTGTCCCCATGCCAGCAGCTCCTCACTGCCCACGGGTCTCGTCCCCCACTACTCCATGCTATTCTGTGAATAAACGAGCACTACTGCTAGCTCTTGAGAGTCCAAGAAATCTTTCTTTCGACTCCTCGACTCACCAAGTTCGCATCACCTCCACCTCTTTTCATACAGCTTAGAGATGTGGCTCTGGATTGGGTTTCTCTCCTAATTCCATCACTAATTAACCATGTCCCTAATCCCTAGGAGTCTCAGTTTTCCCATCTGGAAAATGGTAACAAGAACAATAACACCTATTTCACAGGATTGCTGTGAAAATACGATGTTCTATCTAAAATGCTCAGCTTACTTCTTGGGGTAAATAATCAACAATGGTTACTCATCACTCTAATTTTACTGCTCTCCTTGGACAAACTCCAGAAGACACTTAGGTTCATATAGGCTGAACGAGGACTGACCTGAATTTGAATTCTGAGTCTCTTCTTGTGTGAAGGAACTTGGGATGGGTTATTGTGAAAGAGAAGCTGACGTAATTTCTTTTTCTGGTTCCAGGTATTTCCTGCTAACGCTTCAATAGCTAGAGCACTCTACACCCACTGACTCCGGTGTAGGGTTTTTTCTAGCAGGTATCCAAAGAGAGAGAGAATCAGTGCTTGGTCTTTGAGGTTCAAAACAGGCCTTTGAAACTCAAGGCAAGGACTACAGTCTTGAGCAAAAAAGGTTTTTGAGTTTCAAGAGCCCATATCCTTGGAGTTTCAAAAGACCAAAATCCTGCACTGAACAATAGGCATAGAAGAATACGCTCATTGATCTGTGAGCATGAGGTTTTCTCCCGCCACAAAAAAATCTCACAGGCTCAGGAAAAGCAGCAAAAGAGAAACATGAGGGTTAGACTCCTGTCAGGGCACCCAGTGAGACCAGGTCCCACGGAATACAAGAGTTAAGGATAAAATCACAGACAGGAGGGTATACAGGAGCCTCTTCTCACTTCCCAAGGGAGGACCAGGAAAGTGAACAGGATTCGAGAGTTCTCCAGCACCCTGCCGAGGGTCACCCCAGTAGAGTGGGAATGACAGCCTGGCGTTGCCGATGAAGGAAAGAGGCTGGGGTCCCTGGACCTGGAGGAGCTTTTTGGATGGAGGCTGAAGCTGATGCCTGCTTTCCACCATTCAGGTGAGCACTGTGCACCATCATGTTAATTGCTCTTCTCCTGGGCATCTGGGAAGGACAGCAGCCAGCATCCTTGACAAAGAGAAACCTGTCTGTGCCCTAAGACTTTGCTTAGCACCATCTGAATTACCCCACATAGACACATCCCCTTTATGATGGCTCAGAGTAGTCATAAGCCCTCAAGATGGAATGATGGCTCTAAAAATCTAGATGAATCAGCCTTGGCATTGACACTTCAGTGGGAATGAGAGGAACCAGCTTGAGTTCTCCCTAGAGCTAGAAGGACACTAAAATACGCCTTCATTACACACTTGCAATCAAAAGAGATTTGCTGGAAAGACAACCTACCATCAATAAACTAATGCTCTAGAGAAAAGGCAGCTGAAAACTGCCTGACATGAAGCTAGCATAGCCCTCTGCTTTCCCCTCTCCATTCACCTTCTCACCTAGAACTGAAATGACATTTCAGGAACATAAACTTCTGCGACATAGAGTTAGACAGGGGCACTACGCGCCAGTGTTGCCCAGGCTCATTCCTTTCACTTTCCAAACTCCACATCCAGAAATCTTTCACAGGAGTTCCAACAGCTTACTTGACAAAGGAAGGATGGAGGATACTTCTCAAGGTGTATTCATTTCGGGAACTGTGCATTAGTCCCGGGCTGCCCTCTGAGCTCTGTGGCAAATGGAACACAAGCTAATGGTCACTAGCTTCACTGAGTATATGATGACTCTGTTTACATTTAGATCAACGAGAGACAGGGATGGAAGGTAACTGCCTCAGTTTCCCCAAGGGAGCTCAGTCTTTGCGATTCTGAAAGCAAAACCATCTGAAGATACCAAAGCAAAATGTTATGCAAAGCAAAAGGCTACCTGGCTGACTCCACTCAGAAGGAAGAACTTTCTATCAAGACTGCCCCTACAAAGAGCTATGAGAGCCCACCCTACGAATCTGAAGGCTTTCTAAAATTTTTGACAAAGTCAAGTGCATAGTCGATGTGACTTGTACTTGATATGAACAAGTCCTGTGGGTCACTGAGTTTGCTCAGGTCTGAGTTCTGTTTGCCCTCCAAGGTTCTACTGTTCCAGGGAGTGTGTGCTGCTCCAGTCTGGATGTAGACACCAAAGTCCCACCCCCTGGGCCAGCCCCACCTTCTAGGAGAGTTTGGCAGAATATAGGAAGCTCAACGACTGCATTTTTAGGAATGCATCCTAAAGAAATAATCATGCACATATGTGGAGGTTTAACTCAAGGATGTTCATCCAAGAATTAACTATAATAATGAAAACTGTAAATAACTTAAAAACACAACTGGGTAATGATTAAATTACAGGAGATCCATGGGATATTACGTTGTCCTTAAATGTTCTGTTTTGAGGAATATTTAATAACGTGGGAAAATGCTTAGGGTATACACATTTTTAAATTATGTTACACATCGGTACGTACAAGATTTGCAAATATTCACATGTTTAAAGAGGTTCACCAAAATAAAACGGTGATTCTCTTTGAACGGTGTGATTACAGATGAATTTAAATGTTCTTTATACCTTCTGTGAGCTTCCTATCTGTGAGGGTTTAGGACAACTTGAAGTTAGAGGGCACAGTCCCCAAGACTGTCTCACTTCTGACACCAACTGCAAGTTTGATGGGTTCCCAAAAATACCCTAAAGTTTGATAATTCACTAAAAAACCTCACAAAACTCACTGAAAATTGTTATGCTCATAATTATAGCTTACACAGAGAAAGGATACAGAAAAGATGAGCCAAAGGAAGAGATGTATGGAGTAGAGTCCAGGAAAAGTGCTAAAAGGGGAGGTCCCGTTGTCTTCTCTCCATGGAGTTAAGGACACGATACCTTCCTGGCATCCATGTGTGACAATATGCACAGAACAGTGCCACCCAAGGACGCTCCTTGAGCCTCCATGATCAGAGTTCTCAGGGGACTTCACTATATCAACATGAGGGATTGCCCTTGTGGCTGATGTCAGTCTCAGTCTCCACCCTTCCACCCGTGTCCCAAAGCCCCCACCCCAAATCACACTGTTGGCCTTTCTGGCATGGCTCACCCTTACCCCAACATGTGGCCATCCCCCACCCTAAATCGTATTGTTTCACCACCCAGTGTGACCCCAGGTCCCAAGCAAAACAAAAACCATGTCCTATCAAGCAGAACACTGGATCACCTCCCAGTAAGCCAAAGACAAAGACCAGATGTCTTGGGCAGGATTGACTTCTTTACTACAAACTATGATAAACAATAAAAGTTACCATGAACAATAATATTAAGAACTATTCCTGCATTAGATAACTGGTGTCTTTGAAATCTGATCCTGGACACCCAGGGAAGCCAAAGGGCTGCTTTTGCCCCATCCTTACCACCTGGCCACCATCTAAATGGGCTTCTGCCTTTTCTTGGGTTATACCCTAAGTCCTCAATGGGGATCTGATCTTGTTACCTTTTTGTTATTGTAATTTCTATTCTTATTATATTGCTGTTTTTATAATTCCAATTGTAATGACTGCAATCATTGCTATCATGTATTGATTACTGACAGTGTTCCAGGTATTGACTTAAATTTTTAACATGTACAATCAAGTATAATTTTCACTTAAAATGAATTTTTCAGTATGTGCTATTTTAGCCCCATTTTGCAGATGAGAAAACTGGGGAACTAGGAGGTAAAATTTTTTATCCCAAATCTCCCTATTTAGCAGAGACAGAGCTTAGATTCAATCTCAAATCTGTCTCCTTCCAAACGCCCTTGACTTCCCTTCTGCTCTAACGGCTCCTCCCCTGGGGGTCATCATTCTCTGATTCAGCTCCCCTACTCTGGTCAGTCCCCCATCAACCTAGGAGCATCTAGGAAGCCAGATGGCCACCCATCTGAGGCCAACAATGAAGAAGCCTCCATCACCATATCAAGCCCTTAGAAAGGCATCCCATGCTGATCGCAGACCCAGGAGCCTTCTGTCCGGATGCCAGATCCCAAGAGGCACCTCCCTGTCCACTTCTCTCAAACAATCACTCCACCTGGACCCAGTTCGCCCCTCAAAATTAAATTCCCTTTGGAGCGTCTGTCCACTCATCCAGGTGTTCTTTATTGCCAGACATCTAAAAATATTAAAAAAAAAATAATTTGTCTCAAGACAACTTCATGTTAATTTTACATGTCGAATAAACACTGAACAAATCTCGAGTACATTTCAGAAATGCTCCATGTCCTTAGGGACTTCTTCCTCTGTTTACTTTCTTATTTTTTTACTTTGAATCTCTAAAGAGTCAAGTTTTGGTCAATTTTCTTCCTTCAAAACTTATTTTAATTTGTACTGAGACAAAAGGATGTGAAACACTCAATATGGAGTTGAACGTCTTGGTCATTAACTGAAATGGTTTAGATAAATTTGTAGGAATGATGTGGTTCAGCTAGGGCAAACCACAAGTCTGGACGGATGCTGGAGGTACAGATGACAAAGGTATCGATCGCCTCTGGAGAAGTGAGCTGTCAATGGAAGCTTCTGGGAGGGCTGAGATGAGGGCCACTGTCTGAGCCTTGGTTCTGGAGGATTTTAGAAGATAGGACCAGTGGGGGAAGGCAGCCCGGAGAGAAGGTATAGGGTCTGCTAAAACCAGAGTCAGAAATGATCCTGTACAATGCTTCCCAATGCTGAAGGCACCAAGCCCTATGGGGTGAGGGTAGGGGAGGAAAGTGGGAGTTCGTAAATCAGGGGTACATGGTTAGCCTTTTGGTGTCATCATAACCAAGCATTTACATATTGGTATGTATATTATTTTATAATAAATTATTTCATTTTTATTTCTCCTTTAGATTACAATTAGATAATATTGATTTTTTAATGAGGCATGTGGAACGGTTATATTGTCTATGAATTTCACCTCAGGAGGTCCTCCAAAATATCTGTAATAGACAGGGAACACTGGGCCGAATGGATGTTGAAACCACTAGCCTAGTCAATTCCGGGAAGTTCCATGAGGCAGGAACTGCGTGGAGGGTTGGAAAAATGAGCAGTAAGGGGACAAGTTGAGTGAGATAGGAAGGAATCAGATTACGTGAAAATCTTTGGGCACAGAGGCAATTTTACCCCGAAGCTAACGAAGGTGAAGCTTTAGTTAGCCCCTCACTTGCTTGGGGCCAATCCAAGACCTTGGGAGGAGCCCTACAGCATGTTCACGTGGTCATGTTTATTTACTTGAAATATATTTTTATTTCCATTTTTCTTGAAAAGGGTCCCCAAAATTGTATAGAGAGGGCTTCACAGACTCTAGACATCCTTAGTTGGGTGGGATTCACGCTTCGACAATGGGGAACACCAGTGAGTTTAAGCAGAGAAGTGACACAACCCCTTGTGCAGAAAAATCACTGGGAACTCCTTCGTCGGGGAGAAAGATGTTCTTGTTTCTCATTTCCCATTCCATAGCAGGGAAATAGGCGACGCGGTTCAGACTCGCTTTCTGCAAAAGCTACATATAGACCCAGACATGGCACTGTGTGGTCATCGTGGTCCATCTACCAACATGCTCATTCCCACAAGTCCTGCAAATCTAGCTGCTGTAGGTACAGTTCATTCCCAGAAACATAAACTATTCCTGGGATGGGGGTATCAGGGCCAGCCCTTGCACCAACCCTAGCAGGAGGACACACCTCTACATTTCTCGTTCCTTCCTGAATTTGTGGCTCCACTACCTGGGTAAGGCACAACTCTACCAGCACTCATCACAAACGCTTTCATTCACTCTATAACCATTCACTGAACTCCTACTACACACCAGATCTTGTAGCAGATGCCAGGAAGATGGAATGATAGAGTGGTTAGTGTACAGCTATTGGGAGTCTTTGCAGACCACATACCAGCTATGTGAACTTGTGCAAGCCATTTGATGTCTCTGAGTTCAAACTTATCTCTACTATAAAATGGACACAGTAACAGCAGTGAGCATCTTCTATTTCAAGTTTCCCCTGTACTATATAATTATTTTTATGGAGGTATAATTTTCTTACAATAAAATACACAGTTCTTAAGTGTTTGGTTTAATGAGTTTTGACAAGTGCAAACTTCCAAGCAACCCCCACTGAACACAAGATACACAACACCTCTATCACCCCAGATAGTCCCTTTACGCCCCTTTTGGATCAATTCCCTGCCCCTTAGAAACAACCATTTTTTTACTTTTATCATCATGAATAAATATTATCATACAAAAATATCCTTTTGTGTCTGGCTTCATTTGCTCAACAAAATGTTTTTGAACTACAGCCATATTGTTGTATATATCAGTTGCTTGTCCTACTGTTGTTGAATAATATCCCTCTCTGTCAATATATACCACAATTTATCTATCCATTCACCCAATGATGGACATTTCAGTTGTTTCCAGGTTTTGGCTATTGTGATATAGCTGCTGTGAGCATTGCTATTTAAGTCTTTTTGTGGACACACAGCTACATGTCTCTTGGGTAAATAACTAGGAGTGGAATTTCTGGGTCAGTAGGTAAACGGATGTTTAACTTTATAAGAAATTAACAAGCAGTTCTCCAAAACGGTTGTACCATTTGATATTCCCCACAGCAAGCAATGTAACGTACCAGCAGCTGCTCCATATCCTAATACTTGATTTGTCAATTTTGTTTTTTGTTTTGTTTTGCTTGTTTTTGCCATTCTAGTGGTTGCAGAAGAGTATCTCATTGTGGTTTTCATTTGTATTCCTGGATGACTAATGATATTGAACATTTTTTTCCCCATTTATTGGCTATTTGTACATCTTCTTTCACACACTGTCTGTTCAAGCCTTTTGCCCGTTTTAATGCTCTTGTGTATCTATACTTTGTAGGCATATACTTGTAGGCATTCTTTATACATTCTGGACATAAGTCCTTTGCCAGATAGATATACCATGAATATTGTTCATCCAGTCTGTGGTTGAACCATATGTGTGACTATACCTACTCCCAGGAGTGTTCAGTGATATGAACCAACAAAGTCTTCTGTTTTAAAGGGTCAACTGAATTCAGTGTCCAGACTCTGTCCTTTGCAAGTGGGAGTCCTGATTAACACGTTAAGAAATAATTACCTCCCAGGGTAGACGTGAGGACTACATGAGACTGAATGTGATAATACATGGGAAGTCTTTAACCCAGGATTCAGCACATAATAAACTGTTTCTGTTGTTTTTACCAACATTAAAAAAAGCAGCCCTTTCTATCACCAAGAAAATAGTATTTGTATAGGAAGGCAGAGACAAAAAGAATCCAGTGCTATGAGACTGTATAGGAAGAGCTCTTAACTGATCACGGGAAGGCATGTCAAATAAACTTTCCAACAAAAGACTAGAAGATTATTCGGCAATAGTAAGACTTGGAAAGGAAGATGGCAGAGGGGACACAGTTTTCAAACAGAAAGACGGCCTTGTGAAAGGTCAATGGGATGCAAATGCCTGTAGCATTTAGGCAAGGCTGCAATGCGTGGGGCAGGCTGGGGCATGATGGGAGAAGAGACTACGGATGTAGGTGAGGTCAGATTATTGAGGTCTTGGCCACATAAGAGTGTTTGCTCTTTATTCTATAGGCCTATCTTCTCCAAGGGCACCCCCAGAGCAGCAATACTCGGGAACTTGTTAGAAATGACCAAATCAAAATCTGAGTTTTAACAATACTCTGTGTGACTCATATGCAAATAAAGTCTGAAAGGCACTGCTGTAGACAATGAGAGACATCCGAAGCTTGCGACTGGGGTAGTGATTTGATCAGATTTATAGGTTAGGAATTTCAGCCTGGAGGCGACATGGAGAATGGTCTGAAGGACGCTAGACCACAGATAGAAAGATCAGCTAACAGTCCATTGTCATTAGATCTCCCTGGACCTCAGAAGTTAAGTGTCATTTTTGATAAAAACACTTTCAGAGGCCAGCGGGGTAGCATAGTGGTTAGGTTTGTGCACCACACTTCAGCAGCCTGGGGTTCACAGGTTCGGATCCTGGCACGGACCCAGCACTGCTTGTCAAGCCACACTGTGGCAGCATCCCACATAAAGTGGAGGAAGATTGGCGCATATGTTGGTTCAATGACAGTCTTCCTCAAACAAAAAAGAGGAAGATTGGCAACAAATGTTAGTTCAGGGTCAATCTTCCTCACATACACAAGAAAACCACTTTCAAAACTCAAATTATCTTGCAGGCATCCCTACAATATTCTAAGAACCTTCTGGAGACATCTACTTAAACTCTACAAATCATCATCATCATTACGATATCAAGAGTTACTGGACATGTAACCAACCATTCCAGGCTCTACAAAGGGTACCCTCTGCATATTATTTCTAATCCTCATAACAATCTTGAAATATTGTCAACTACAACAGATATGTGTTGTCTGACTCCCCTGCATTCCATTTCCCACAAAGACCCTTATTCTCAGGCAAGTGGTATGACTGGGACTGACATCACTCTTAGCTCTGTCTTACTAGTTATGGTGATTGGTTCAGGGATGCACATGTGATCCAGCGAAAGCCAATGAGAAGCAAGAAAACGTCTGTGGCACTTCTGGGGAACAAGCCCCTGCAGGCACGGCCCAAAGAGATGTTCACCCTTTCCAAGCAAGCTGTGGTGGGAAGGTGAGAAGCTGTGAGGTCTGGAACAGTGAAAGTCATTTTGGCCACTATGAGGGAAGCCACTAGGAGGATAAAACTGGCACTGAGGGAAGACCAAATTTAGAGAATCATCAAGAAATACAGCTAGATTCCCTGATGACAAAATGAAGCTCGGGACTGGATAAAGCCACACCTAGGATGAGTTACTGCCAAAATTTTCTGTTAAATAAACCAATTTTTTATTGTTATTTAAGCCAGAAGTTCTGTCACCAACAGTTTCCTAATGGATAGACTGTCATGATTTTCACTTTCCGACAAAAAAGCTGAAAAGTAAAAAGGATAAATTTTCTGTTTGGCCACACAGCTCATATCTAAAATCAAATCCATCTCACTTGAAAGTCTGTGCTTTTTCTGCTAAGTTTGCTCCTTCTCAAACTAAATTTTTGAATCAACACTAATAAACATAAATGAGGAAATAATAAGATTTAATTGAACACTATATGATGCATAATTGATACAACCGGGGGGGGGGGGAATTGCAGCTTGAGAAAATGAAATATTTTCTATCTTTCACCTACGTACTTATTTAATTTTAACTTGCTAAGTAATTCAGGGAATATTTATTGAAAGCACATATTATATGCTGGGCCCTGTATTAGAAATATAAAAATGAGTAAGAGAATGATTCTAAATGTGTTTCTTATCAAACAACAGAGCCTGAAAAACATTAAGCAAAAACTGATAGTGATAAAAGGAGAAATAGACAAATCTGCAGATAGAATTGGGAACATTTACACTTCATTCTCAGAAAATGATAGAACCACTACAGGAAATTAGAAAAGATACAGAAGGTCTAAATACAATCAGCCAATAGGATTCAGATGACATATACATAAAATTCCACCCAAAAACAGCAGAATATACATTTTTTCAAGCACCACAGAATATTCACCAAGATAGCTAATACCCTGGGACATAAAATAAATCTCAATAAACTTAAAAGAACTGAAATCAAACAAACTATTTTCTCTGATCACAATGACACCAAACTAAAAAGCATTAACAGACAACAGGAAAAACCTCTAAACATTTGGAAATTGAATAACACAGTTCTGAATAATTTATGGGTCCAAGAGGAAGTCTCAAAAAAAAGAAAAATATACAGAACTAAATGAAAATGAAAATAAAACATATCAAGATACGTGTAATGCAGCTAAAGCAGTACAAACAGGGAAATTTATAGCATTAAATGATAACTTTAGAAAAGAAGAAAGATCTCAAACTAATAAGCTAAATTCCTACCTCAAGAAACTAGAAAAAGAACAAAATAAACCCAAAGAAAGCATAGGTAAGCAATAATAAAGGCAGAAATCAATGAAATTGAAAATAGGAAAACAATAGAGAAATCAATGAAAGAAAAAACTGGTTCTTTGAAAAAAATCAGTAAAATAGCTAAAACTCAAGAAAAACCGACAAAAATAAAAAAGAGAGGACACAAGTCATCAATATCGGAAATGAAATAGGAGATATCACTACAGATCTTGGAGCTATTAAAAAGATAACAAGAGGGGCCAGTCTGGTGGCACAGCGTTAGGTTCACAAGTTCCACTTCGGTGGCCGGGGTTAACCGGTTCGGATCCCAGGTGCAGACCTATGCACCACTTGTCAAGCCATGCTGTGGCAGGCATCCCACATATAAAATAGAGGAAGCTGGGCATGGATGTTAGCTCAGGGCCAGTCTTCCTCAGCAAAAAGAGGAGGACTGCAGGCAGATGTTAGCTCAGGGCTGATCTTTCTCAAAAAAACAAAAAAAAAAAAGAAAAGAAAAAACGAAGAAATATAACAAGAAATTACCATGAACAACTTTATGCTCATAAATTCAACAACTTAGAAGAAATGGACAATTTCTCAAAAATCACACACTATCAAAACTCAAGGAAGATGATACAGAAAGTTTCAACAGCCCTATAACTATTAAAGAAGTTGAATTCCTGATTGTAACACTCCCAAAAGAGAAAATCTCTGGACACAGATGGTTTTGCTACAGAATTTTACCAAACGTTTTAAAGAAGAATAAACACCAACTACATACAATCTCTTCTCCAAAATAAAAGAGGAGGAACCCCTTCTCAAATAATTTTATGAGGCCTGTATGATCCTGTTTAAAAAAAAGCACAAAGACAATATAAAGAAGGAAAATACAGATCAATATCTGTCATGAACTGTGATGCAAAATCCTTAAGAAAATATTAGCAAATTCAACAATGTATGAAAAGAATTACACACCATGACCAACTGGGATTTATTTCAGGTGTGCAAGGCCAACTCAAAAATCAATCAATGTAATCCACCGTATCGACAGGCTAAAGAAGAAAAAACTGATGCAGCAAAACCATTTGACAAAATCCAACACCATTCATGATAAAAACTCTCAGCAAGTTAGGAATAGAGGGGAACTAAATCAACTTGATAAAGATCATCATACTTGATGGTGAAAGACTATACATTTTCTCACTAATATCAGAAACAAGGCAAGGAGGTCCACTCTCAACATTCTTATTCAACATAATACTGGAAGTTTTAGCCACTGCATTAAGGCAAAGAAAACCATAATAAAACTACACAGCCTGGAAAGGAAGAAGTGAAACTACCCCATTTGCAAATAACATGGTTGTTGACAAAAATCCCAAGGAATCTATTCCTCCAAACCTTCTAGAAGGAATAAGTGTGCTCATCAAGGTGACAGGATACAAGATCAACACACAAAAACCAACAGCACGTTCATACTAACAATGAATATGTATAAATGAAAATTAAAAACACAGTATCATTTACAACCTCTGCAAATAAAAGTTGTAAATTTAACAAGACAAGTACAATATTTGTATGCTGAAAATTACGAAATGCAAATAAAAGTAATCAAAGAAGATCTAAATAAATGGAGAGACATATCATGTTCAGGAATTGAAAGACTCAACATAGTAAAGATGTCAAATTTCCCGAAGTTGATCTATAGATTTAACGAATTCCTATCAAAAGCCACACAAGGTTTTTGTAGAAATAGACAAATGTATTCCAAAATTTATACAGCAAGGTACAGGCCCTAGAATATTTAAAATAATCTTGAAAAAGAAAAACAAAGTGAGAGGAATCGCTCACTTTAAGGCTTACTGTATAGCTACAGTAATCAAGACAGTGTGGCTCTGATGGAGGAAAAGACACACAGATCAATGGAACAGAATGGAGAACTCAAAAATAGATCCACACAAATACGCCCAAGTGATTTCAGACAAAAGTGCAAAAGCAATTCAATGCAGGAAAGGCAGCCTTTTCAACAAATGATGCAATTGGACAATTTGCACAGGAAGAAAAATGAACATAGACCAAAACCTCAAACCTTATAGGAAAGATAACAAAACAAGTTATGAGCTTAAATGTAAAATTATAACATTTTTAGAATAAAAACAAGAGAAAATCTTTGAGATCCTGGCTAGACAAAGAATTCCTTAGACTTGACACCAATAGCAAGATTCATACAAGGAAATTTTGATAAACTTTACCTCATTAAAATTAAAAACTTTTGCTCTGCAAAAGGTCCTAGTAAGAAGATAAAAACACAAGCTACAAACTGCAATAAAATATGTGCAGATCACATAGCCCACAAAGGACTAATATCTGGAGTAAATAAGGAACTCTCAAAACCCAATGTTAAAAATCAAACAATCCAACTGGACAATATAAACAAGACATGAACAGATATTTCACTGAAGAAGATATACAAATAGCAAATGAACACATGAAAAGATCATCGACATCATTAGCCATTAGGGAAATGCCAATTAAAGCTACAATGAGGTATCACCATATACCTGGCTGAAAGGCTAAAATTAAAAACAGTGACAACTCCAACGCTGGCGAGGATGCAGAGAACCTGAATCACTCACACATCACTGGTGGGAATGTAAAATGGTACCACCACTCTGGAAAACAGTTTGACAGTTTCTTATAAAACTAAACGTGAAACTGTCATATGATCTAGCAACTGCACTCTTGGGCATTTAGCCTGGCGAAATGGAAACTTATGTTCACACAAAAACCTGCACACTAATGTTCGTAGCAGCTTTTTTCCTAATAAGCAAAACTAGAAACAGCTCAGAAGTCTTTCAACAGATGAACAGTTAAGTTGGGCTACAGTCATACCATGGAATACTGCTCAGCAACAAAAAGGAATAAACTACTGACACACGTAACAACTTGGATGAATGTCCAGGGAATTACGTTGAGTGCAAAAAGCCAACCTCAAAAGGTAGCATACAGCATGATTCCATTTATATAACATTCTCGAAATGACAGAATTATAAAAATGGAGAGCAGATTAGTAGTTCCCAGGGTCTAGGGATTGTGGGGGTTAATGTTGGGAGGAATACGGGTGTGGCTATAAAAGGTCACATGAGGAATCCTTGTGGTGATGGAAATGCTTCTGTATCCTGCCTGTGGTAAAGGACTCACACACCTATGCATGTGATAAAATTGCACAGAAGTAAATACGCATGTGCACACAACACGCACAACCTACAGACACATTCATGCACACAAATGAGTACAAGTAAAAGTGGGGAAAACTGAAAAAGGTCAGTGGATTTCATCAATGTCAATATCCTAGTTGGGATCTGTACTGTAGTTCTGTGAGATATTACCACGCTACCATCGGGCAAACGGCATAAGGGACAGGTGGACCCTCTCTGTATTATTTCTTACTATTGTCTGTGAACTTACATTATTTCAAAATAAAAAGTTCAACTTTAAAAAAATGAGTAAGGGCAGTCTCTATGAAAGCTCATGGTCTACTGAAGAGAGCAATTTTTTTTTCTGCTTTATCTCCCCAAATCCCCCCAGTACATAGCTGTATATCTTAGTTGCAGGTCCCTCTAGTTGTGGCACGTGGGATGCCGCCTCCGCATGGCTTGATGAGCGGTGCCATGTCCACGGCCAGGATCTGACCCAGCAAAACCCTAGACCACCGCAGTGGAGCGCACGAACTTAACCACTCGGCCACGGGGCCAGCCCCGGGAACAATAATTTAAAGGAATAATTAAAGCTGATTGTGATAACTCTCACAGTACATGTGTGTGCCATTGACACGGAGATTCAGTGGATTGAACACTGACAACTGAGCTGGCACTATATGAGTAGAAGACTTGTGGGAAAATGGAGGTGTGAGAATTGGACTAATGTTCTATCTCTGATGTGGGGACACACACACACACACACACGCACACACACTCACACACAGAGGAACCAAGCAGAGAACAAATGAAACGGGCACTTCACCCTAGCACTGAATCTACAGAAGGGTGCCATCTACTTGTCAATACTTTGACAAACATAGGTGACGGACGCTGCAGATGTAAGGACACTGAAATGAATTACCAGACAACTTCCTTTCTGGAGAGTATTGACAGCAAGATGTAATCTGAGGGAAATCAAACAGCATCCCATAAGGACTCTCTTAGAGACGCAAAGATAGGAAGCTGAGGGAGAGCGCAGCCCTGATGAGTAGCCAGTAGCATCAAGAAGGGAGCCTGATTCAGTCACACCACTTTGCCACCAAGCAACCAAACAGACACGGGCATGGAGTTTTAGCAAGCGTGGAGAAGTTGCTGACAGGACTGCCTTGGTCTCCAAAGCCCCTTCACATTCCACCCAAGGCTGTGGTCTCCTTGACCTTTTGAGACCAACCTTGGTCATCCTCCTCTCCAGCTTGAGAAAATATTGTAATAACAATAATAGTAACAACTATTAAAAGCTAATACCAAGCATTAGCCAATGGATTCAGCTCCTGAAACACATTATCTCACTTCATCGTACAACAATCTTACTAGATCGCAGATAAGGATCCCAACAGCACATGGGTAAACACAGCAACATCCTCGAAAAATGCTGTGCAATTTTGGGGCAAACAATAAGCTGGAATATGGCTGTCCACATTCAACGACAAATTTAAAAAGAACAAACACCACCTCCACCACCACAAGAGGCTTGTGAAAAAGATGTGTAACCGTGAAGGAGGATTTAAACAGAACCCAACAGACAAGAGCGGAGGATCGTATTTCAAGAAAAACTGCTCGGGGAAATTTTAGATACCATCTGCTTTTCACTCTCAAGGAAATCACAGAAACACAGACCCTGTAAAGTAAGAGGAAATAATAAGGCAATTTACTGAGGGAAAAAAAGAGGAAGCTGACCAAGTTAAGGAATTAATTCAAGGAAAGAAAGAATGATTTACAGAATTAAAACACAAAAGGTGGTAAAGAGCTGAACTGACAATATAGGAAATTTCAACACCTTGTTGAGCAAAACAAATTGAAGAAGCTCTTTCTGAATGTAAAAAAAAAAAGGAAAAAAGATAAAGCTAATTAGAAACTACTTTTATAATGGCTCCTCTAGCTATGTTGATGATGGTGATGGACAATACAAACTGGAAACCCTGAAAACATACAACGAATGAAATATAAACTAAATGACCACAACTAGGATTATCACTTTTTTTCCAATATTTTTTAAGGTATGCTTTTTGGTGAGGAAGATTGGCCCTGAACTAACATCTGTTGCCAATCTTCCTCTTTTTCTTCCTCCCCAAAGCCCCAGCGGTACATCCTACTCATAAGTCCTTCTAGTTCCCCTATGTGGCACCGCCACAGCATGGCTTGGTGAGTGGTGTGTAGGTCTGCACCCAGGATCCAAACCGGTGAACCCCAGGCCTCTGAAGCAGAGCACACAAACTTAATCACTATGCCACCGAGCCAGCCCCAGGATTACCACATTTGGTCCTCACTTCAAACATATTCACACCCAGAGGCTAGTGAGCCTCTCTGGAGGACAGAAAGAGGGTGAAAGAGGGAGATGGAGGGGGACAGAGAGAGAGAAGAAGACAGCGAAAGAGAGAGGGAAGGGAGGGTGAGAGAGAGGAGGAGGGAGGGAGAAAGAGAGAGGAGAAAGAGAGGAAGAGAGGGGGGAGAGAGAGAAAGAGAAACTGAAAACATACTAAAAGAGACAAAATGGAAGGGCTCATTTATTACCACAGAAAAAAAGTGAAAAAATACAGCAACATTTAGATACATCTTGATACTTTAGTTCCACCCGAGGGGCGGGGTTCCAGGTCAAACGCAAAGAAACAGAAATTAAATTGTTGGCAATCTCCTCCATCGCAGCATTAGATGCCAGAGACAATGAAACAAAGTATGCAGTTCTGATGAAAAACAGCTGTAACCAGGCACTGTCTCTTCAGGCAGGTTGGAAACCCTTTGTGAAAGCAGCAAAAAAGAAATTCTCTGACAGAAAAGGACCAAGGAAATGAAGTCCTCACTTACCTTTCATGGAAAAAAAAAGTCTGTAAGAACACTTAGTAAAATAAGGAGTGAATTAACAAATTTTTTAAAAACCTTGCTTGTAGGGAGGGCATGTCATAAAAGGACAAGAAGTGAGTGCTGAGAACATCTACACATAAAACGCTCCCGACCTCCAGCGCCTAGCACAAGGCACGCCCTGGAAAATGTTAAGTGTTCGAGAAATGTGGGCTCCATCATATTTACCGATGAGACAATGGAGGGATTCTCATTAAAGCCAAGAACAAGAAATGGAAATTGTCTCAGCTTTTACTTAGCAGCATTCTGGAAATGGTTGGCAATGAGAAAATAGAAGATGCAGCAATACTGTATAAAAATTGGAAAGACAGAGGCATCTATCCATTATTCGTGGATCACACAATACTACTTAGAAGTCCAAGAGATTCCACTGCAAATTTATTAAAATTGTTCAGTAGGCAGTCCAGGCCATATCTCTGTGTGTGTGTGTGTGTGTGTGTGTGGAATACATATGTAATTAATATTACATATTAAATTATTTCACATATAATTTAAAATCCACTAGCTTCCTTACATGGCACTAATATCCAGTTAAAAAGCATAGTATGCAATTTTCACAATAACAACAAAAATATAAAACATCTTGAAATAGCTTTACAGAGAAACGCACACCACCCAAATGAAAAATATTAATCCTTTGATGGAGAATATAAAGATAACAGAATGCACTGTTATACAAGCCAAGTTCTTAGAGGGACAATACTGTATCAATTTTAAGACGTTAAAATTAATCTACAAATTTAACATTATTAACTACAATCCCAAAGTGATTTTATTTGAAACTTGACAATATGATTGTAAAATTCATCAGCAAGTATAAGCAGATCAGAATAGCCCAAAGAGGACTGAAAAAGAGTGAAAAGAAGGGAGAAGTTGCAATATTAGAGAATACAATATACATAAAGGAACAAAAAAAACCTTCTTCCTGAGACCATAACAGAGGTGGGTCAATGAAACAGAATAAAAAGGAAAGAAAATAGACCCAAATCTGTAAGTACTGAGTGGACCCTAAAGTTGATATTTCAGATAGAGAAAGAACAATATATTCAATAAATAAATTTAGATAAAAGACAGGTTTAAACCACACCTCAGGCATTACCCCAAGATAATTTGTAAATGAATGTAAAATTAAAAATTGAAAAATGAAATTATAAAAACAAACTGAAGAAAATATAAGCAAATATTCATATCATCCTCCCCTGCTTTTTTCTCCATAGCATCATCAGCTTCTAAAATATTATATCAATTCTTTTTTTTTTTTTGGTGAGGAAGATTGTCCCTGAGCTAACATCTGTTGCCAATCTTCTTTTTTTTTTTCTCCCCAAAGTCCCAGTACATAGTTGTATATCGTAGTTGCAAGTCATTCTAGTTCTTCTACGTGGGATGCTGCCACAGCATGGCTTGATGAGACGTGTGTAGGTCCATGCCCAGCATCTGAACTGCAAACCCCCGGTCACCAAAGGGGAGTGCATGAATTTAACCACTCAGCCACAGGGCCGGCCCCTATATCAATTCTTTATTATTTTGCTTACTGTCTGTCTCTTCATACCAAAATGCAAGATTCATGAGGACAGGATTTTTAGCTGTTTATACCCAGTGCCTTGGAAAGCTTCTAGTACATAGTAGTAAGCAAAAATAATTGTTGAATAAATGAATAAACAAATGATATCAGATTGGAAAAGGCTTTCTAAACATAAAATCAAGAAGGAAAGTAACATGAAAGAAAATATATAATACATCTTACATAAAATATAAGGTGAATTAATTTTTCCTCCACATCAAAAAAGGTAAATAAAAGTATTTGATAAATTGGAAAAATATTTGCAACCTGTATTATAAAGGCTGAATATTTATCATTAAATAACTAGCCTCTATGAAAAAATAAGAATGAAAAATGGGCAAAGATGATGTCCTAACGAGAAATGTTAATGGTCAATATTTAAAATGCGTAACATCACAAATAACAAAAGAAAGTGTATTACAAGGAGTGAAATATAATCTGTCTCTCCTCCGACTGGCAAAGTCAGATCACACTCTGTCTTTGACCAGAGTGTAAGGAAACCGAGACTCTTACACCGGTAAGCAGAAGTAAATTTTAGTAGGATCTTTCTGGAGAGCAATGAAATGTGTCAAATTTTATATGTGCATGCCCATTTACCAACAATTCGGCTTCTAGGAAATTGTCTTACAGAAAAGCCTGCAGAAATACACTACTCAGACAAACAGGATGTACTGTTATCGTAATAACAACAAAGCTGCAACAATTTAAATGCCTTTGATATCAAATAAATAAGGTACATCCACACAGTGGAATAATACACACTCTGCTGCATACCAGTGTGGGTCAGAACCACGTGAATAATGTCTGTGATAAATTTTGCAAAAGACAGCAAGTCACCGAGCAGTATGTATATCTTGTCCGTGTGCATATATAAGCATGGTTCTCAATCTGTGGTCCCCAGACCGGCAGCATCAGCATTACCGGGGAAGTTGTCTGAAAGGCAAATTCCCAGGCCTCAGACCAAACCTACTGAATCATAAACTTTAGGGATGGGACTCAGAAATCTGTGTTTGAACAAGCCCTCTAAGACATTCTAATGCACACTGAAGTCTGAGAACCACTGAGAAATCTTGGAAGATAGACACGACACTGCAAATAAAGTTGTCTCAGGGTATAGTTTCATGGGAAATTTCATTTTCTCTTTGATATATATCTATATTCCAGCTGACATGTACTGCACTTGAAATTAGAAAAGGAAAGTTATTTCCATCAGAGAGAGAAAGAGGGAAAGAGAAAGAGGGAGAGGAGTGGAAGGAAGGAGGGAAAAAGAGAGGGAGAGAAAGTGACGGGCCAATAGAAAAATGGACAAAAGATTTAAGGGGGTGATGCCACCTCCATAAAAAGGCAAAAAAAGCCCTAACAAAGGTATGTTTTAAACATTCAATTTGACTAGAATTAAAAGACATTTGTATTAAAATTTGACAACTTTTTCCACTTATCAAATAAACAGCATTAAGAAAAATAATAGAATTGAATGGAGTCAAGTGTAGCAGACTCAGAGACTTCCGACAAATATTATAGAGAGAGCACTGGAAATTTATAGCAAAAGGTCTAAAACTGGCCATTTATTTGTCTCAGTAATCCAAATTCTAGGGATTTCTCCCAGATAAATATTTGAGGACACAGTTTTTTTCCAATAATAGTTAAAAAAGAAAAAAGCATCTTAAATATTCTACAATAGAAAACTGATTCAAAGAATTATGTTATATACACTGCTATTGTAATATAATTATTTCATTAAAAAGCATGGTATGAATGTAGATTTACTGATATAGAAATATATTAATAGATTATCAAGAAAAATATAGCTACCAACATCAAGCACTTAGTATGTGTGTTAGGCAGTATTCTAGGAACATTTTAAGAAATAGTTCACAGGATCCTAACAATCATGTGAAAAGTAAAATTACCATTTTACAGATGAGGAAACACAGTTGGAGAATTTCAATAACTCGCCCAAGACCATCAAGTCATGAGCAGTGGGGCCAGCTTATGATGGATCCCAGGCTGTCTCCAGCCTCCACACTGCTAATCACCATGCACATGATATCATTCAAATTGCTGGTGATGGTTCATAGAGAAAGGTCTGCAAAGTTAGACACTAAAACACAAACAATAGCTGTCTCTGGGTCATGAAATTAAAGGTAACAAATTTTGTTTTCCATTGGCTTATCTTTTGTCTCTAAAGATCTATGACTTGTGCTATATAAATGATAAATATTTCATTGGGGACATATTTTTCATCTATTAACAAAAAAGAATGAGTAAGAGCTCACTGTGAGGGCAAGCCCTACAAAATCCAGCCAGTAGAGAATGTTTGAAAGGCATGGAGCTTTGAAAAGAAATGGCACTTGAAGGTAACAACGAGAATTTGAGCGCAGGTGGCATGGAAACCACTCACAACACCCATCATTCCACTTCAAGACGGCAGCGACCAAAGGAAAAGGAGGGCTCAGGGAAATTGTAGCTTACAGCTCCAGTCCGCTCCACAAACATGCAAATGTGGCTTTTCCTCACTGAAGAGACCCCAACACTTGGGGTACTCAAATTGCACAGGATCTTCTTGCTTCAGACACACCACCAAAGAGACTGCATACCTGGGTTCTTCAAGAAAGCCTTTATTTGCTCCTTAGAGGGATCACACATGTAATATCTGTGCTATGCTCAACGTCCAGGGAAGTGCTGCCAGAGCAGGCAGGTGGGCATTCCTGATGAGGAAAGGTCTCCGGGTCAGAATATCTCATAACGGGATTGCAGGCTCCAAGAGAGGACAGGAGACAAATGTCTGAAAGGCTAGGGTGCTGTAAAGCCTTCTATAGCTCAGCACTTCCCAGCCGCTGGCGCTGGATATTCAGATTGCTTCAACAACCCATCCTTGGGCATCCAACCCCTCTCTTCATGGATGAACTCATCCTTGTGGTAGATTACAGTATTGTTCCAAATGTTCACTGCCTCTCCCTAGAGAAGGATTATTTTTCTCCACCCACAAGGACATCAAGATTGTCCTTGTGACTTCTTTTGGCCAATGAAAGAAACATGAAAGTTTCAAGGAAACATTTCTAATCAAAAGCTTTAAGAGTCACTGTATGTTTATGGTATTCGGCTATGTTCTCTTTTCTCTCTGCCATAAAACCATTCATGTACCAGATACGTTAATGCAGCTCTATTAGCCTGGATCCCAGAGAAAATCAGTTGTGTAGCATAATTACAGCTGACCCAAAACGGACATGAAATGTGAGAAATAGACCTTTGTGGTTGTAAGCCAGAGACTTTGGGGTTAAGTGTTCCCACAGCACATCTTAGTATACTCACTGATACACGCCTGTATCCTGGCTTTCACACTCGGAGGCCCACTCAACACTATGAATCACGGCCTCCTAGCAGCTCTGTGACCGCTCTCTGCATTCCCAGAGAGAGAAAAGCCAGCCTGGGTGCATCTTTCTTCTCGGAATTGCCCCTCTCTGGAGTGGAGTAGGAGGCTGACTTCTTTGCCCGCTCCTTCTACCCCAAGCTCACCGCATACTTATGTCAAAACACTCCTTTCTTCCGGGATGTCACACAGCCTCTGCCACTTCTATGATGACAGGATATGAGAAGCAATGGACAGCTTCACCAGCAGAGAATGAAGTGCGCCTTCAGACAGCAGCCAAAAGATGACACAACAGGAAATCCCTTGCTCCAGTCAATATCCTCAAAGGCTCTTGATTTCTCAAGGCTTGCTTGGGTAAAGAAACTTACAGTTCGAGTAACATTGTTTTCCAAGAACCCAGGATTCCGACTGTTACTCACGGTTCTACCGACTGAAGACAAAGCAGAGATGTCCCTGGCAATAAAATGTAAGCATCTGCTGTCTGAATGGTTTATGAGCAGTGCTTTTGGATCTCTGCAAACTCATCACTTGAATATTACACGGGAAGCCTTGGAAGGAAATGGAAATACAGGGAGTGCTGGCAATGGTCAAGAGGCGTCAGACACAACAATAGCAACAGCACAACAAAAATGTTATAATTAAATATGAGGGCTAACATGAACTCCTGCTGGACGGCATGTGGTGTTCTAAGCTCTTCATGCGCATTCATTCTTTTGCCATTCTTAACATACCTGAGAACAAGGTACAATTTATTATCCGTACTTTTAAGGTGAGAAAATAGAAGATTAAAAAGGTAACTTAAAAAGGGTCTTATCAGCATTCAATGGAAGATTTTGAATGTGAATGCAGGTCTCTGACCATAAGAGTCCAAGTACCTACCTGTCATATTACTTGTGATTAAGGATAAATAAATAAATAAATAAATAAATAAATAAAAGGATAAATAAATTAAAATACTTGGAAATTCTTCCATATCTAGAAACTTCTTTCAGGAAAAGTAACATGGATGAAGTAGAAAAACTTATTGTCTAATGGTTTCTGTTTGAGTCCAAACAATGGCAGTTTTTCCTGTGTGATCTTGAGCGATCCGCTTCATCACTCCTGAAAGATCTGTTACCTCATTTACAGAACGAGGATCGTGATTCCCATCTTATAGGGTGCAATGATTACAGAAGGTGTTAATAGATGGGAACAATAACCATAAACTCCAAATGCTAAAAAAGTGTCCTTGATAATCATTCATCTTGGCAAGGCCATAATTGGTTGCTCAATGGCAACAACGAACAGATATTGACAAGCACTATTAGGCCCCAGGCAGGAAATCTGAGTAGAATATCAAACTCTGAGCCTCTAGATTCTTCTAAAGTGGAGTAGCTTGTAGCAGACCAACACTCCCACCAAGAGCAATGATAAAAGCCAACAGCACAGCAAAATTCATCTGTTTGAAAGCATCAGAGAGTTTCCGTGGCAGCCAGAATTTAAAATCCAGACCCTAGAAAGGAAAGCTCACTGAGCTGAGCCCAATTTTCTGCATGCTGATATTTTCCACAGGACATTTGTCAATTATTGGCACAGGTCAAGAAGCTGAAAGGAGAGACAGGGGCAGTCCATACAAGGGACACAAACCAGCAGAGATATAGGCCATTGCATGGGGCTGAGGGTAATAGAAATGGGGGTTCAGGGCTGCCAGCTTAGCCAGAACTTTAGGAGGAAAGATCAGAGACAGAAGGAAAGAACAGAGAAGTGAGACTTACTCAGCATCAGTTTTCCTCTTGAGGCATTTATCTATGAAGTCTCACAGGCCAGAGGCTAAGAAGCCAAACAAAACGGATTCAAAAACACGAAGAGTTCTGACAGTCTCACGGTGCTGGAGGGACAACACTTAGTTAGATCTGAAGACCTGCCAAGGGGAAGCCTTCCAGGAAATGCCATGGGCTCTAAGTTGGCACACCTAGACGGTGAGAGGCTAGGAATGAAGGCGAACAAAAGGGAGACTGAGCCTTACAAAGAATGCAATACAACCTCAAGTCAGCTCTATCCATGATGGTGTGAGATGATCGGTCCCCTGCTGCCTGCCATAGAAAAGGGTGAATTCTCACCGGAAAGCAAGAGCACCGGCCAGAGCCTCCACAAGTTGACGTCCATAATGTCCAACATCCAATCAAAATTGCCAGGAAAATCAAAAAGTAGTTATCAACGGGAAAAGAAAGAAACAGTAAATAAGAGACCCACAAGTGACTCAGTTACTAGGGTTATGAGACTCAAATTTTAAACTTTGATTAAAATGCTCAATAAAAGAGATGAGATGTTCAAGAATTTGACCAAATATCTGAAATGTATAAAAAAGAATAAAATTGAAAGTCTAGAACTGAACACCGCAATAACTGAAATTAAGAACTCAGTAGATAGGTTATCCAGTCCAGCAGACTGGACAAAGATGAAGAGAGCAGGAAGACGGATGGACAGATGGAAATACCCAGACTGAAACGCAAAAAGTTAAAAAATCCCAAAAGTTCAGAGAACAGCATGAACAAGATGTATGAAACCCTGGGAAAAGGTTTATCATATTGGAATTCTGAGTCCTACAAGAGAAAAATAGGGAGAATGGGATCGGATCAATATCTGAATAGATAACAGCTCAGAATTTTCTAAATCTAGTGAATGACATCAAGGTGTGTGATACAACTCCCAGGATGGATACATACGAAGAAAATTACACCTAACTAACTCATATAGAAACTATTGAAAATGAAAGAAACAGAAAATTTTCAAAGCATCCAAAGGGGGAAAAGAGACATATATTCAAAGGAGCAAAAATTAGACTAGCAGCTGATTTTTCAATAAAACAAGTAGAAGCCAGGATACAATGCAATGGCGTCTTTAAAGCAGAGAAAGAAAATAACCACCAACCTAAAATTCTCCAGTCAGAGAAAACATTCTTCACTTGTGAAGGCGAAATAAAAACATTTCCACCAAAGAGACAAAACTTAAGAGAATTAAATGCCAGCAGACCTGTGCCAAGGAATTCCTCAGGAAGGAGGAAAACGATCCCAACAGAAACAGGAGAAGCAGAAAGGAATAAATAACGTTTAAATATGAGAATGAATTTAATGCAACATTGTACAAAAAAGTATAATATTTTATGGTGTATAAAATATTTGTAGAATTAAAATGCATGATAACGATAACACAAAAGGCTAGAAAGGGTAGAAGTTACAATGTTCTTTATTCCTAGCATTAGTTGTGAACAGGTCACTATTAGGCTGTAACAGTTCAAAGACTTATGCTTTAAGCCCTACGGAACTCCTAAACGGTCATGTACCAACTAATAGAGGGGGGAAATAGAATAATTTAAAATATGTTGAACGAACCAAAAAGAAAGCAAACGGGGAGGGAGGGAGGAATACAAAACAGTAGGAAGATAAAAAATAAATAGTTATATAAAATTGCAACATATTAGCAATTAAATTAAATAGTCTAATCGCATCAACTTAAAGTAACAGACTGAATTAAAATAAAAAATGATATACTGATCTTATAAGTGACATGCCTTTAATAGAACAAATAAAGGTTGACAGGAAAGGGCTGGAAAAAGTTACATGCTGCATACTCTAAATCAGAGAAAGCTGATGCAGCTATACTGATACAAGGCAAGGCAGACTTTCAGGCAAGGCACGTAGCTAAAGATAAAGAACCTTTTATGCTACTAAAATGGTCAATCTTCCCGAAAAATATAAACATTCTAAATTTGTCTGCAACTAATAGCATAACATCAAATATATAAAGCAAAAAAGGATATAACTAAAAAAAAAATAAGCAATTGCACACACATAATAGAAAACTTTAACAAACTCTCCCAGTAACTCTCAGCAACTGGTACAAAAAGCAGAGCAAAATACCAGAAAGAAATTTTTTTAAGCTTAACATGATTAGCAGTATTTACCTAGTTGAAATATATAGAATGCTACACTTAGCAATGACATAACACACAAAGTTTTCAAGGGTATCTGGATGTTTATTAAAATCTATCATATTCTGGATCATAAAGTAAGTTCCAGCAAATATCATTCAGAGTACATCATTCGACTACCTTACAATTCTGCAACAAATCAATAATGAAAGAAAAACTAGGAAATCAAAAATGTTCAGAAGCTAAGCAATATAATTGTTAATAACCATGAGTGGAAGAACATATTAACATGGAAGTTAGAAAATATTTTCTTCTGAATATTAATAAAAATACAATCGGTAGGGGCCAGCCCAGTGGCATGGTGGTTAAGTTCACGCACTCCACTCCGGCGGCCCAGGGTTTACGAGTTTGGATCCTGCGTGCAGACCTACATGCCGCTCATTAGCCACGCTGCATGTCCCACATACAAAATAGAGAAAGATTGGCACAGATGTTAGCTGAGGGACAATCTTCCTCAAGCAAAACAAACAAACAAAAGAAATACAATTGGTAGAATATAGCTAAAGTTGTAATTAGAGGGAAATTTATAACCTTAAATGCATCTATTAGAAAATAAGAAAAGCTCAAAACAATTATCTACTAATCTAATGCACGAACTTAAGAAAAGAGCCAAATAAACCAAAAAAGGAGAAGGAAAGAAATAATAAACGTAAGGACAAATTTAATATGAAAATAGAGAAAATCAAAGAAGTAGAAGTTGGTTCTTTGAAAAGACATACAAAATTGATAAACACCCAGCAAGATGGTCAAGAAAAAAGAGAAACAGCATAAATCACAATATCAAGAGTGAAAGGAGCAACATCATTACAAATCCTACCAACATTTGAAAAACAGCGTAAGAAATTAGGAACAAATTTAGGCCAACACATTTGAAAATTCACATTAATGGAAAAATTCCTAGAAAAAGATAATTTAGAAAATTGGTAGAAGTGGTAAACCTGAATAACTCTATAACAGTTAGGAAAGTTAAATGCAAATAAAAATTTCCAAACACAGAAATCTCCAGGCCCTGAGAGCATTACCAGTGAACTCTTCCAACATTCAAGTTACAATTAACACTAGTCTTACCCAAAACCTTCCTGAGAATAAACAGAGAAAACAACAGCAGCAATATTTCCCAACCTGTTCGGTGAGGCCAGCATTACCTTAAACAACAACCCAAATCTGACATGACTATACAAGAAAGGAAAATTACAGCACACTCTCTCTAATAAACATGGACGTGAATATGCCAAATAAAAATTACCAAAGATATCTTGTCAATTAATATAATAATATATCTCAATATTTTTTTTGAAAAACTAACATAACTCCCCATATTAACAGAAAAAAAGAGGAAAACATCGTACCAACAGCTGTATAAAAGTCATTTGATAAGACACAATACCCATTCATGATCATTTATAAGCAAATTTTGATAAAATGATATTTCCTTTATCTGACAAAGAGCAACCTAAAAACCCTGGAGCAATTATCATAATTAAATGTGAAATGTTGAATGTCTCCCCTCTGAAATAAGGAACAAGACAAAGATGCTATTTCTACCGTTATCCAAGAATATATCGGAGCTAAACTTCCATAAGACACCAAAATGAAATAAGAGGATTAGAAAGGAAGAAATAAAACTGCCATTATTCACAGCGCACTGGCTTATACATACATAAAACCCAAAAGAATATACAGTCAAATGACTAAGGATGAAAGTGCATTTGGACAATATCTAAAAAAAAATCTATTGTATTTCTATATACTAGTAACAGATGATTAGAAAATAAAAAATTTTAAAACACACCATTTGCAACATTATCAGATACTAAGGACTAAATCTAAGAAAAGATGTTCAAGACCAGAAAACTAGAAAACATTATTGAGATAAACTGACACCTTAATAAATGGAAGGATATACCACATTCATAGGTTAAAAGAGCAATTAAATAAAAATGCCAACTGTCCCACAACTTAGGCTATAGTTTTGATGTAATTGCAACCAAACTCCAATAAATTATTTTTGCAGAAATTGAGATGACGATTCTAAAATATATACGGAAACACAGAGGGCCCAGACAAGACAAGACAATCATGAAGAAAAAACAAGCCTGAAGGGTTTAGACTTTCAGATATCAAGAGTTATTATAAAGCTACAAGAGCCAAAATCGTGTGAAATTGGCCCAAAGGTAGACATATAGGCCAGCAAAACAGAATAGACAGCACAGAAATAGACCCACAAAGATACAGTCACTTATTTGTGACTAAAGTGACACTACATTGCAGTGGGGGCAGAGGGGAGTGGACTTTTTAACAAATGGTTCTGTGTCATTTGGACACCCCATCAGAAAAAAGGAGAAGAAAAAGAACGAATCTTTACCACTACTGCACGTCTTACCAAAAACATCAATCTCATATAGATTGTAGATCTAAGTTTGAAAAATTTAATACTAATCTTTTAAGAACAAGACTTAGACTATCTTCAAGACCCTGAGATGAAGTCTTAATTTTTAAGCAGGGTGAAAAAAGCACTTACTATAATGAAAGATACTGATAAACTAGGCTCTATGAAAACCAAAAATTCCTCTTTACAAAGACAACATGAAGAGAGCAAAAAGGCCTGTCTCAGACGGGTTGAAGATACTTTTACAACATATATACAACAAAGGACTTTTATCCAGCAAATATAAAGAACGCCCATAAATCAATAAGAAAAAAAAGCAAACCATTAAAACCAATGGGCCAAAACCTTGAAGATGCACCTCACAAAAGAGTATAGGCAAGTGTTCAATTAGCACATGAAACAGTGCTCAGTCCTGTTAGTCATCAGAAAAATGCTAACTAAAACCACAATAAGTTACATCACAACCACCAAAAAAGCTAAAATTAAAACAACTGACAATACCAAGTGCTGATGAAGATGTGGAGTATCTCGAACTCTCAAACACTGCTGTGGGAATTAAAATTGTCAGTGGCAAGTTTTAGAAAACTGTTTATAATTATCACCCAAATTCTAAGTTAACTTGACATTATGACAAAGGAATTCTACTATTTGGAATATACTCAACACAAAATATATGCCCCCACCAAAGGAAGGTTCAAGGATGCTCATGGTAGTACTGTTTATAATAAACAAAATGCAGAATCATTCTAAACATTCATCAATAGTAAAATAGATACATTATTTTCAGCAGACTCATACAATGGAATACCCCATAGTGATGAAAAAGAATGAACCACAACATGGATGGATCTCACAAACAATGTGGGGCTGATGAAACCAGACACAAAAACTATACACTTTATGACACCATATATGTAAAGTTCAAATGGGCAAAATTAATCTGTGGTGATAGAAGTCCAGATAGGCCCAGTGGTTGGATGGTAGTGATGGTGAGGGACACAAGAGAGGGCCTTCTGGGTAGTATTCTATTTCTTGATCTAGGTGGTGGTTACATGAGTATATTCACTTTATGACAACTCATCATGCTGTACAGTTAGGATTTGTGCACATTCCTGTATGTGTTATATTTCCATTAAAAAATCACTTTAAAAAATCTAGTTCTACTCATTATTATCTTTTCATGAAACAATAAAAAAAAAAATCTGTTTGCACCTGAGTTCTTTTATGAGTAAGGTGAGAAATCAGAACTAAATAAGATCTTTTGTAGCTGTCACGTCAATTTCTTCTGGTAAGAAACGCTCATGACTAGGAATTTCAGGTGGAACTGACCCCCAAGCCCACGTGACCCAGGCCCAGCCAATCAGATTATTCCATTTCCTGGCCACATCATCGACTGATTAAGAATGAGCATGGAACCCAAACAGAACCAACGATTTTAGCACAGCTTTTTGGTAGAATGATGTGACAAGAACAGCAAACTTTGCCATTGAGATTGATAACTAACTCATGAATACAATCCTTGGCATCGTTATCGCACTGTAGGTCTCTGCCTGAGAATAAAGAAGAAACAGAGAAAAGTAGAAATGATGATGATAGATAAAAAAAGAGAAAACAGATTATAGATGGAGCTACAGACAGACAATACATAAATGATACATGGATAGAAAGAGAGAAAGAGGGGGGATAAAGAGATCCTTCACAGAGATTGACTTGTGATGACATATTTTTGAGAACTTGAATATAGTCATATCCAATCTTGAACTTTCCAATTTTGCAAGCCAATAATTCCTTGTTTTGCTTGAGGCAGTGACTTGGGTTTCTGTCACTTGCAGCCAAGAGTCCTGGCTGTTAAAATTTCCAAGACCACTTCCAGCTTTAAGTCCATGACTTAGGCAACCCATTCCAAACTTTTCCCACTAAGCATCCTTCATGGACCAAGGAGAAGGAAGAATACACTCAGGAGTCAAGCCTTTCCACTATCTAGCTTGATGTTCCTTTGAAATCTCATATATAACTTTCTTTAGTACACACAAGTGCATTTATTCTCTATATGTCTGTCTACTTTCCAGGCAGATTTTCAGGAATACATTATGTGGGGGTGGGGAAAAAGCATACATTAAAGACTAAGCAGCTTGTTTAAAATAACTAGATCCTCCTAATTTTCCTCTTCAATGAAAGATGCTTCATTTTCTCTTTTCCAGGTTTCAAACACTCATTCCATTAAAGCACTATTCTGGTCTGCTTTTACTGCATAGAGGCCCTTGTAATCATTAGTTACTTTGCGTTTGTACAGCAGAAGACCCTCCTTTTGGTCAGGAGGGCTTGTTGTATGCTTCCAACCTGGAAGAAACTGTCTTTCCCCAAACTTTCAGAGTCTCCTTCGCATCTGGGATCATGGCCAGCTAGTGACTACTGGGCTACTGCAAACTCTAGGTTATGTTCAAATCTCATCTATTACTTTTTCAAAAACAGAATGTCATGTGAATTTGCTAACCTATCCCAACATATTTTGTCTTAACATGAAAACATTTCCTCCAAATTGTCATGTAAAACCAACATTCCAAGAAGATGTGCCGTATTATTCTGAGTTACCCACGTCACTCACCCAGTGCTATGGACTTCTGGGGGCAGCATATCCCTGGTTTAAAAGAATAGACTTAGGGAAGAGGTTACAGACTCAAATTCCTACAGGGATCAGACAGCTAAGACAGAAAAGTACAGAATAGAGTGAGCACAAGCCAGTCCAAGGTGGGCAGCTGCTACTCAGCTCCACTGAGTGTGGCTAGCTGGGACTGTCTTTTTAATCCCCATGCAGGCCAACCACGTCTGCAAGATGAACAAGGTCTAGGCAGGACCACGTCCCCACCTCTGATTTTGAACACACATTCCTCTAGTTTTCCATCTAAGCCACGGGCAATGCTTAGACTGTTGCTAACATCTGTTCTCCAAATACCCAGTATTTTTCTTCTTATAAAAGATATTTCTTTCAAATAGAGATAAGGCATTGAAGCTTCGGCATATATTTATTTAGTGAAACTACATTATACGTTCCGAAAATCAGAAAGCTTTACCTATGCAATCTCTAGAAGGAGACTTACCCTTTTCCAATAAGTACACTCACATTTTATGTGACATTTTTAATAGCCTAGAAGTTTCAACCTCAACCGGCAATGTTTGAATTGGTTTCAATTTAGCAAGTATTGGGAAGAGAATAATTTGGCAGCTCCTTCTTGACACATGTCAGAGGTAGGGCCCTCCCATGAGAATCTGGTGTTCATAAAAGTAATTTTCCCATTCATGCTGCTGACAGCATCCCTCACAGCACAGTCACATGGCTGTCACTCTTGAGGCTGACACCAGCCTCTGAAATTACAGGGGAATTTTTTTTGATAACTCAATATAATCAAGAATTTGATCTGAACTATTAAGAGTGGGAAAAATTAATTTAAAAACTGACACCGGTGACCTTTACAATGATGTATTGTGGCTCTTGTACAACATATATTCAAAGGCGACCATTTGCGTGATTTACCTGTAATAAAACGTCCTCTACGAGGTACAACATCTCATTGTTTGGGGAGTCCATTGTTAAGTCAAGAAGAAAATTTAATTGGTATAAACTGAAAAGATAAAGAGTTATCTACTCCGTCACTCCGAACTCCTCCAATATTTTAGTCACAAATCATTTTAGAATAATAACAATGGTGATAACGATAATGATCTAGCTAACTAGATTGAGTACTTACTAAGCACGGAGGATTGGGCTGAGTGCTTCGTGCACAGTTTTCTCTAAATCCTCTCAGCACATCAGGGCAGGGCTGATAACATCCCTGGGACCCGAGAGGAGACTGAGGCCCAGAGGAGCAAGCGGAAGCTGCCGAAAGTTTCAGAGCAGGGACTCCAGCCGCTGTCTGATGCCAGGGACTGTGTTCTCAGCCGCTTCACTGCCCAGAAAGTCGGAGGGCCCTTCTGAAATCAGCTACCCGACCTTCCATTCTGTGCAGTAATACCAACTTCCTGATCTTTCACCCCATATTTGGCCATTTTCCAGTCTTCCCCAGCTCAGTGACTATCGCCACCTTCCATTTCAGCTGCTCAAGCCAGAAATCCAGGAGATGTTACTGATTCACGTCCTCCCTCCCTCCCTGGCCAAATTCAACCCAACGCCAAGACCTGCTGATTGTACCTCTGGCAGTAGAATTGTACTGGTCCAGCTGTATCCTGCTGATACAATTGTATCAAGTCACTCTCTACATCTCCATCACCACCAGCCTTGTCCAAGCTGCCAGCTCGCCAAATACTGAACAGCCTCCACCTTCACTCTGGTCTGTGTCCAATTTGTGCTCAGTATGGCTGAGTGATATTTTAGAAACGCAAATGCCACCCTTCTTGCTCGAAATCATTTGAATAAAGAATAAAGACTAGAACCCACAAGATGGCAAACAAGCCCTGAGCCCTGCCTGCCCAGGACCCCACCTCTCCCCACTTGTCTCATCCACTTCCTCTCTTCCTGTCTGTGCTTCAGTCACACTGGACGTTTTTTTGAAAGCTCTGTGCTCCCTCTGATCACAACTGCTGTGCATGCTGTTCCCTCTGCCCAGAATTCTCTTCCTTTCCTCTTCATCTGGTTACTTCTATTCATCCTTCAAATTTCAGCTCATTACCATTTCCTCAGGGAAGCTGAGACAGTGAAGGTCAACCCCTCTCACAGAGCAACGCACTTCTCTTGAAACACTCACCACACTTGCAATGTTGTATTTACGTGTGACCGCATGATTAATGGGCTATTTATTTGGACTAACTACAAATAAAATCTTTGTGAGTGACTGAAATTTCTGACTTAACGACCAGGCAGAGGCAGCTTGGTGGACTGGTAATTGTACATGCTCCGAGGTCAGGAAGCTGAGTTCAAATCCTGACTCTACTTAACCAGCTGTGCAACCCTGAACAAAACACCTGAAGACCCTGATTCTCGGTTTTCTTGTATATAAAATGAGGATGGTGCCAAGACACTTCGTTCCCGGGCTGTTGTTAAGGTTACACGCGGAAGAGAGGTGAAGACATCTAGCTCACAGCTCCTGCCGCATGCTAAGGATTCAACGAGCATTTGCCGGAGACTCATAAATACAACAATATGCATTGATTTCCAAGCAATGTTGCTGTGTAAAAAAGCAAATTGCAGATGATCAAAAGGTACAAACTTCTGGGGATAAGATAAAAAAGTACTACAGGTGTAAGGTACAGCATGATGAGTACAGCGAACACTGCTGGATGCTGGGTCTGAAAGTAGCTAAGAGAGCAGATTCCAAGAGTTCTCATCACAGGGAGAAAAACAGTTTTTTCTTGTGGTAATCATTTCACAATATATGTAAGTCAAATCAGTATGCTGTACACCTTGAACTTACACAGTGCTGCGTGGCAATTATATCTTAATTAAACTGGGAAAAAAGAAAGCAAATTGCTCCGAAATACATACAATATAATACCATTTAAACATCCATGAAAGAATACCGCAAAGTACATATCTATAAAGGAGAAGGAATAGAAAGTCCTTTGTAGGATTGGGAAAGTCCAAATAGAATATTGGGATGGGGTTTGAGAAGAAGCCTGAAGTGAAGACTGAAGTAAAGGGACATTGGTCTGACTGCTCTGAAAAGGACAACATATCCATATACGGGTGAATAAATGTTGACTAGCTAAAGAAGACCTGGAAATCACTCCAGCCAATTCACTGAGCTACGAGCTTCCTGTCTTTCTGGTTAACACTATAGTCCTCTGTGCCCAGAAGTGTGCCCAGATTAGCAGGAACACTCAATAAATATAAATTAGATAAACGAAAAGATGTACCTTAAAGAACAAATAAAATGACACAATGACGTAAAAAGTGCTTTAAAAATGTTTAACAGATTTGGTCACCCAAGTACTTCAAAATCTCTGAGATATATATAAGTTCTGGAAACAGACAACGGTGATGGTTGCCCAACACTATGAATGTACTTAATGCCCCTGAATTGGACCTTTAAAAATGGTTAAAATGGTAAATTTTATTATACATATTTTACCACAACAAAAACAATGCTCATAAATATCTTTCTTCTGAGTGTAAAAAAATAAGTAAACTCAGCATCTGAATTACCACGAATTCTTTATTATATTTTTCACTGTCACCTTGCCCTATCCTTCAATATAACCAATTTCTCCCCACGAGTAGCTGGAGCATCAAAATGACTCAAGTGTCTAGAAAGCAGGAAATTGTCATTACGCCACAGGCAGAAAAAACAAGAATTGGCTTGATTTTCTGGTAGACAGCAGATATGTGATTTTCAGGGACAACAGCCATGAATGGAGCTGATGTTAAAACAGAGGGCAGGGAAGCCAAATCCCCATGGTTCTAACTGCAAAAACTGGAAATATGGGCAATCAGGCGTAGCTTTAAAAATGCAACCATTCTGGAAAGTAGAAGAAGGTTCGGAAGAGGAGTCACAAGCTATAAATAAAAGCAGCATTGAGTTAAAGAGAGAATTAGATTGATGAAAAGAAACACAGTGGAAAACTGAAAAGAATCCTTTCACTGACAATGACATCTTCAAACATATTTGCAATCTACAAAATATGAAGGAAAAAAAGAAGAACGAGATTCCTCTGATATGAGAAATTGCAGCAAGGCAGATTGGCTAAATAGCTCCCAATCCTTCTCTTTTTTTCAAAGAAAGCAGCAAAATGAGGGGTAGATTAGGTTTTCTTTGTGTGAAGTGGGGAAAGAAAATGCTGATTACAACAAAAGCATTTGACAGGTCACCCAATACCATTGAAACAGACAAGCTATTACCCCAAGAGAACTAAAATTTATGAAAAGTATTTTTAAACTAGTAAGCCAATAAGACTGGAAGTTTGATTTCGTATGCTCACCTCTGCAAAAATATATGAATCAATTTTATTTTAACTTATCTGGATCTTCTAATTTAATAAAATCTCATTAATTTTAAATGAGGTCAGAACATTAACAAAACAAGCTGATGTCTGATTTGCCTGCATTGGATTATCCAATATTTCTTTTTTTGTTTTTGAGGAAGATTAGCCCTGAGCTAACTGCTGCCAATTCTCCTCTTTTTGCTGAGGAAGACTGGCCCTGAGCTCACATCCATGCCCATCTTCCTCTACTTTATATGTGGGACGCCTACCACAGCATGGCTTGCCAAGCGGTGCCATGTCCGCACCCGGGATCCGAACCGGCGAACCCTGGGCCACCAAGAAGCAGAACGTGCAAACTTAACCAGTGAGCGACCGGGCCAGCCCCTATCCAATATTTTTCTTAAAGAACAGTGGGCTATCCAGGCAGCTGTAGATGCACCCCTCTTTAACTAATCCAACAGTGTTTAATCAAGTTTGCTCTGAAGTAATCCTGAGACCCCAGAGATGTCAGTAATCAGATTCAGAGGGTATGCAGTGTAACTTGGTAAAGTGTAATATATTCTTCTTATAAATTGAATTCCAAACTATATTGTTAAGATCCAACAGTGGAGAAAATCTAAGCGTGAGCTAGAGAGAATTGGTATGAAACACACAGAAAAGGTGGGAGGCAGAGAGACAGCTCGTGGGAAGGGCACATGCGCTGAGTTCTGTGATGCTGAGCAAATGGACACCAGCAAAAGACAGAGGTCTTTCTATTTGGTGGCTGAGTTTGTTTTTGTTTTTCTGTACGGTTAGACTTTTCTGGAGAGAGAAGCAGGAAAGGAGAAAACACTAGATAAGCATGACTAGAACATTTTCATTCCCATACCTCCCCCAAAAATCAAAAGACAAGAAGGAGAATTGTACATAATTTTTACACATCTTTTCTCAGACAGTGAAGGAAAACAATTATGCTCAATTTTAAGTTGAAAGTACAACGTGGGTGGTCAAAATCTCGGCTATGGGGTCAGATGACCTGGATTAAGGGCATGACTTCATCACTTGCTAGCTGTGTGATGTTGGATATGCTACGTGTACACTCAACGTCTCAGATTCTGCCCCTGTCAATGACGATAATGACAGCACTCATCACACAAAGGCAGGTGAAGATTAAATGAGTTTGTGGGAAGCTCATGTTTCCGTGAACCAGACGTGAGCCATGTGTAAGAGAGAAGGTTCTATCCAGGAGGACAACTTGGAAGGAAAAACGGAATCTCAACAGAAAGAGATGAAGTGAAATCGCGTTTTCCTAAGGGCTGAGAAGAAGTTGTAAGTGACAGTGCAGAAACAGCGATGCAATTTCTGTCATCAAGAGAATCGCTGGTGAGAGAGCTCCAGCAATTAGGGATGTCGATGTGTATGGGAATCTCCAAAGAAACCCCAAAAGCAACCACGAGCAAAAGAGCCTGCTTGAAACATCTGCCAATTCCAGGAAGTGTGCTGATACCAGCTCACGACAGTCCAGTCAAGGAAACACTTTCATGTCCCCTCTCCTCTCCCTTGTCCCCTCTCCAACGCTGGAGAAGGCAGAAACTGTGGTCAGCAGATGAGGGAGGAGATAGAAGCTGGTCACCTCCCCGTCATGACAGCAAGCTGCCCTGCATGTGGCAAGCCCAGAAACCACGTTTAAAGTTTTAGCAATTGCACTGGACTGAATATGTTAATTATTGATGTGCAACTGAGTTTTGCAACTTACAGGGGCTGTAGGACCTTCTGTTACTGAATAGGTACCAAAAAGTCAGTAGGGCCTTCCAGAATTTTCATCCAGAGGCAGCAACAGAATCAGCCCCACTGAGTAAATCTGAAGAAACAATAGAAGACAAAAATAAAGTTCCTTTAGGATTATATCGCACAAATCAAGCTCACTTGACGTAGTGGTTAAATGTTTCTAAGGTGCCTAGTTACCGTTAAAAACGATTGTCATTGGGCATTCACTGCATCACAGAGACTGTGCTCAACACTTACCAGGCAACATCTCATTTAACCTTCACAACCACCCTGTGCAGTGAGCACTGTCATCATCCCCATTTTACAGATGACAGAAAACTGATAACTTGCCCAAGCTCACGCAGATTAGTGGCAGAGCTGAGATTACAAACCACTATGCCAATTCTTTGCTTCTCCTCCTTCTTTTAGGATGACTTACATAATAAAATAAAAATAATAACCATTTGTTTAGGGCTTACCCTCTGATTTACATGGATAAGCTCAAATTACTCTCCACAAGAGCCCCTCTGATTGCCCACACTTTACTGATGCAGAAACCGAGGGAGAGAGAGTAGGTGGCCCACGATTATCTGGCCTGTGAAGGCTAAACTGAGATCTGAACCCGGGCAGTTTGGCTCCAAAGACCGTGCTCTGAACCAGTGTGACCCACTGCTTTATAAACCGTACCTTACTTTATAAACTGTAAAGTGCCACACGAATGTCAAACGGGACCACGATTACTAGTATTACAGCTTGGCCACATGGAAGGGGAAGGGCTTGGACTGACCTACAGTAACAGGCAGGGCATGTCCGGCAAAGGCCCGGAGGCAGCAGTGGGCACAGCGAGGCCAGGAGCTGCTCTCACAGAGGAACTCATTCACAGTGGCAGCAGCCAGGAAAGTGACTCGAGCAGAGAATAAACCATAAATCCATGGAACAACTGCTCACCTGCATGCACCCACTTGCCTCCTAGGACCCTCTCATCACTCACGCTAAGAAGAAACGGAGCAATAACCAACCAGGGGAGCTCGGAAGGACATCAGTGGAAAGGGACTCCTCCTTTGGCGATGCCAGAGCCATAAATCTGCCACTTGCCAGGACGCCATGCCAGCTCTGGCACACGGGTGCCGTCCATCTTCCTCTGCCCCACCAGGAATGCCCCTTCTTGTAAACAGCAGTGGGCGGTGGTGTCGTTACGATTGTTTTTACCCTCCTGGTACTCTGCCTGACTTCATGGAGTGAATTGAAAATGAGTTGGCTCAGCGGAAAAGGAGTTTGTACTTTTCTCTGAAGACCAATCCGGATTTGAATGTGCCTGCTCTGAGCAGCTCGAGAGAAGTGAATTTTGTTTGGAATATCTGAAAAGCGGTCTGCAGCACAGGAAACATTTTTTTCTCATGTGAGGGACACTTTTAAGGTCAGATGATCTGGATTCCTCAGGGTCCAGCACAGTCCATGTCTGTCAATAGTGAGCAGCCGGTAAACATTAGTTTACTGTTGGCTGGCTGGATGATGAAATGAATAAATGAAGGAAGGAATGAAATGATGGGGGACAAAGAACAAATAAAGACTTCAAGATCATACACACTTAGGCTTGAATCCTGCTCAATTACCAACTTCCTGTGTGACTTCAACCACGCCTCTTAACCATTCTGAGCCTGTTAATTCATTTGCAAGAGGAGATAATAACAGCCACAGTGATGGACTTCTGTTCTCTGTTTTGTTGTGTTTCACTCCAGCCTCCACTTATTCTACTTCCTGTAACAGCCTGATTCTGGTTTCCAGACTACCTCTCTCCCATCCTCAGTACCATGGTCATTAGGGCAGATCTCACTCCCCCACAGCCCTGGGAGCAACCCCTAACTTTAGCCCAGTGTGTTGCATTCTTATGGAGAAAGTAATGCATCAGGGGCAGGACCATGGCTCAAGTTAGGCCAATCACAGCTGTATATTTCTCAGGTTTCTCCAGAGAAACAGAACCAAAAGGCGGGGGAGAGAGAGAGAAAATGGATACAGATATAGACATAGACACAGACAGTATAGATATATCTAGATATAGACGTAGGCATATGTCTGTATGATAAAGATTTACAGATAGATAGATCTATAGAGACAGACGGATTCAACTGATTGGATGAGGACCACCACACTGTGGAGGATAATCTGCTTTCCTCAAAATCTACTAATTTAAATATTAATCACATTCAAAACAAATACCTTCACAGCAACATCGAGACTGGTGTTTGACCAAACAACTGGGCACCAGAGCCTAGCCAAGCTGACACATAAAGTTAAGCAGGCCAGCAGCAAGATTCACGTCAGCTCCTGTTGGAGCCGTAAGAGAAGCAGGCTTGCTCCATCCTGCAGGACTTGAGCCTGGAAGGATGCGCAGGGAGCAGACTGAGGGCGGGAGGGGAAGGGCTCAAAGGGAGGGCATGAGGCCAGGCCCCAGGGGGTTTCCGCCTCAGCGAGCCAGGCAGCCCACGCGGAGCTGACAGCCTCCAGAGTGGCTGTCCCCAACCAAAGGGCCTCTGTCCCCAGAGACCGTCTGTGAAGCCAAAGAGTTGTGCGATGGTGTATGAGAGATGAGAGATACCACACGCACCGGGGAAGCCCTGCTTAAAATTAGCTAGATTTTAAAAAATACATGTCAACATTTATATATATATTATACTTATATACCAATCGAAATACATATTTTATACGTATGTGTACATATATGTGTGCATCTTAGATTCTTTGAAAAATCAAATAGCATAGAAGAATCTATTGAAAAATCAGTCTGCCTCCCACCTGTGACCTGCCGTCCACCTGGCCCCACCGAAGAATCAGACACTGTGCCAACGTCTTCCCCGCCCGCCAGGACCGCCCACAGCTCAGCCGGTGTGCGTCTGCACAGGCCTCTTTCTACGCAAACGAAAACACACGATACACAGAACGCTTTGTTTTAATTATTTCCCCTTAAAATGCACCTAGGAATCACGCCGTCCTGGCATGTCATAGGGCCACTCAGTTTCTTTTCAGGGCTGCACCTTTCTTAACTCCCCCCATCAAGGGACATTCAGGTTTTGTCCATGTATCTCCTGGGTGACTTTATATATATATAACATAATATCTATTTATATTTTACATATCTATATATATTTAATATACTTTATATTATGTATTATAAAATATTATAACGGTATATTATGTTATTTATGTGAAATTTTTAGAGAAGAGAATGCAGAAAGTGAAAAGAAGGCGAATTATTTTCTAAGGAATTGAGTTACTCAAGAAACTCTTGCATCCCTTGGTGGACAGTTGGAGTAAGACCCAGAGCTAACAGCTGCAGCCTTCCCCACTAGGTTTTATAATATGAAGGCGATCAGGCAGGATGAATTAGTTCCCGATGGTTCGGTGGAACAGTCTATCTTTGGGGAGAGCGCTGGCCTTCAAAGCCCACAGACCTGGTTTGGACTGTTGTCTGCCACTTACTGGCCGGGTGATCTAAAGCCTTGGAGCCTCAGTTATCCCATCTGTAAAATGGAGATGATGCTTCATGAGATCGAGTGAGGATGAAATGAGGAAACATGCACACAGTTCTTAGCTCAGTGTTAGCAAATCTAAATCCGTTCCTTCTTACACTCTTTTCATCCCCCTCAGGGCTCTTCTTCTCAGAATGCACAATTGTTCAGCCACACGAGCCAGCAAGGCAGAGGCAAGACTTGGACTAGCTCTCTTCTAGAATGCCAAGAAACGGTGAGCATGGGTGTTGGGGTGTCCACCAGGTAGCTTTGCAATGTGCGTCCCGCCCTCCAAACTTGCCTACTATGTCCCAGGCTCTGTGCCAGTCCCTGGGAATTCACAAATGAGTAAGTTCCCAAGGATTCCCAAGTGAAGTAAAACCAGCGCAGGAAGAAAAGCTCAGTGAGGATGACAGCACGTGATGATCACTACCGCAGGAGTTTACGTCAAACGTGCTGAGGGCAGGAGAAGAAAGTCCGGGAGAGTTACAGCAGGAGGATGCCCCGGCCCTCGATTTTACAGGAGAAAGACTGCTCCTGATGGCACAGAGAAGGGTGTCCTCGCGGACTGGGAACACCACTGTCCGATGCGCCGCAGCTCTCATGTGGATGACTGCGGGGCTCTCTGACTGCTCTCTGTTTCCTCCCTTGGCCCACACAGTCGATTCTCAACACAAGAGCCACAGTAATGCTGTGAAGACATGAAGTCAGTGGCATTTCTCCACTCAAAGCTCTCCAATGTCTTCCCACCTCACCCAGGATAAAAGTCAGAGTTTCTACAGCGATCTTCCATGTTCCTCAAACCCGGTAGGTACTCCTCCACCTCAGGGCCTTTGCACCTGCTGTTAGCCCTTCCAGGAATGCTCTTCCCCCAAGTATCCACAAGACTTATTCTTTCACCTCCATTCTTCTCCACAGTGCTCTCATCTTCCGTCACAATATTTAATTTAGTCATATATTCAAGGTAGAAGCTCTACATTCTTGTGCTTTCTGCTGCATCCCCAATGCCTAGAGCTGTGCCTGACACATGGAAGGTAAACAATAACCATTTGCTGAAAAAAATGAGTGATTACTGAATCCTGGCAAAGCTATGGAGGTGTGAAGGAGACCAGCAGGTTTTAGAGAAACAAACAAAACAGACAAAGTGGGGACTGGAAATGTTAATTCTGAGGTTGGGTCAGTTGCAAGATGACTGACTTCACTCGCCAACGCCGACAGGCTAACGTGCTTGAGTCCAGAGAGACTCCCCACCCACACATCAGGGGGCAGCGGAGACACGGAACGCCTTTCAGAGAAGCAGCACTAGAGAAAGGGGTGCAGGACGGCACCGATCAGGGGGAAGTGGATTAAAACGGGGAGGGAGCATTGGCTAAGCAACACCCACGGAATAACGCACCTTGTAGTGACAGCATGCATATTTGGGGATTTTCGTTAAATTTTGTTGCTAAAAATAAATGCATTGAATCAGGAGAACTCGCCAAGCAGGCACGGCCCTGCAGAAACCAGACTCCTGCAAGCCAGGACTTCGAACTCATGGTTCACTCCTATCAGAAATAAAGGAGGTCAGAGATAAACGGTCTCTGCCATGAAGGAGTATGCACTGGTGGAGAGATAACAAAAGTCAATGGATTCATTATCATACCAGAGAAGAGAGTGCTAGAGGAGGACAGGAGAGAGGGCAAGTAATTTGGCTTAGGTGCCTTGCAGAAGCCTTCTCCAAAGGAAGCGTTATCAGAGCTGGGTTTTGAAGGATAAGTAGGAGTTTGCCATTGGAGAAGAGGAGACAGGGCATACCATACAAAAGAAAGAGCACATGCAAAGGCAAAAGCTATGAGTAAGTACAAACTATCTGGAGACCAGTCAAGAAATTCAGTGGAAAGTGATTACAGGGTACAAGTGGGGGGAGAGGGCGTGGCTTTTTGCACCCAGCTGGACTTGGGGCACCTGAAACCGTAAGGCCTGTGTGTCATGCTAAGGACTCTGGAGTTGATTCTGTACCTAATGCACAGCCAGAGGAGGTCTGCAAGCAGCAGGCGAGATGAACGGACCAACGTAGGGAAGGCTTTTCCCACTAAACATATAACAAGCCCTGGTGTTTTCTAATGACAGAATCCGCGACCCTTCAGCCATGGAACATTCTGCAGACATGTGCCGCCTTCCTTTATGGGAGGGCAAGAGGCAGGCAACAGTTGCTCACCCTGCAGACACAGGCCAGCAACACTTATTGTCCAGATTCATTCTCTAGAACCCTCAGTACTGATGTCCCTCCCGCTGCAGGCCCTTAGGAAACCAACCTCCGGCACATCACACAGACAGTGTGGCGGGGGACCTCCCAGAAAAACAGAATGAGGTGCGCTTCTGCTCCTGGAACTCTTGATGGATCAACCTGCCAGTTCGCAAACTACACATAAACGTGGTGGGTTCCACAGCAGCTCAGTCACCAAGGCCCCTGCAGAAATAGCATCCTGTTTAGTCAGTGCTACAAGAGAAATCCCTGCGATGCACAATCGTGCAGAAGAAAAATAATAACATCACCAGATTTTAAGCTACGAGCTGGGGCAAGATGCGTCAAAGGTCCCCGTGTCCCTGGAAATTCAGTGCTGTCCGAGAAAGGGACAGTGGGTGAAGAGTATGCTGCGCTATGCCCACCAAGATTCATGCAAAACGATGCAACAGACGAAGTAGGCGCCTTTTATGGAAGAGGTGGTCCTACGTAATAATGACAAACACTTGTGCAGTGCCTGCTGTATGTCAGACACCGTTTTGGGCATGTTATACATAGGACATCATTTGATCATCACAGTGAGGTAGGAACTATTATTATCCGCACTTTACAGATGAGGAAACTGAGGCACAGAGAGATTAAGTAAGTTGTCCAAGGTCACACAGCTCATAAGTAACAGAGCCAGCGTTGAAACCCAGTCTGGCTTTAGAGTTCATGGTCTAAACCACCATTGCCACAGCAAAGGACGAGGGCATTTCTTGAGCACAGAGACCTGAGTCTGAATCACAGTCACTCCAGCTCTCCAGCTCTAAGTCTTTGCGACAGTTACTTAATTTTTTGAATCTTGATTTTCCCAACTGCGAAATGGAAACATTGCTAGTGCCTCTCTCAGAAGGTCTTGAACTCACTGAGTGCCCAGCACATGGCGGGCAGCCAGCAGACGTTTGCTAAATCCCAGGTTGAGAAGCCACCCGAAGGGCTCTCGCCGTGGCTGCTTACTCTTACTCAAGTGCTCACACTTCCTAAACATTAACCACTTCCCACAAAATGCCTGGTTTGACCCATTCGCCCTGCCCTCCAGTCACCGTGGACTGAACCTCCGCCTGACCCACCTGCGTGGACGGTTCTCAGGGTCAATGCTGCAGATCCTGGAGTGTTTCTTGAGCGGTGGCTCTGCTCCCTGCTGCTCCCGCAGGAAAACCCCGCAGGACCGACATCTGGAACGACAGTGCGCCCCATGATGCAGCCAATCACCGCAGGCCTCTGGGCGATGTCGTTCTGTCACCAAGATGCGCTGAGACTCGCCGAGGGCCTAGCGGGGCTGGTTTAAAAGGACGGGCCACTCAACTTCAAAGTCAACACAAAACCATTTTTTCTGGACAGCCAGCGTTTCAAGACATTTTCAGTTTGTCAGCTTGAAAATATCTCCAAATTTAAAAATAATTTCCTGTTTTCAAAGTCAGCAATATTTATCAAGCCTCTAATAAGTACCTGCCACCATGCCAGGCACTGGAGCTAAAAGGATCAATAAGATGTGACCTCTGTCCTCAAGGAGCTTTTAATCTATTAGAGAGAGAGGCACGACGAAGGTCCATTCCGTGTTATAAGTGGTCTGAGGGCTTATGAACAGAATGCCTTGGGACTGGACAGGAAGGAGCGTTTTGGTCTGCCTGGGGAGGGGTCCAGTCATGGGAGGCCCCACGTGCAGGCAATAGGACAGAAACATCGCCAAAGCTCAATGGTAAAAACACGAAGACACTGGCTGTAAGGAGCACAGAAGTCAACCTGGACCAAGGAGAGGCATTTCTGAACGCTTGCGGAGATCCCGTCTGGGAACAGAATGCGAAGTGTGGGCAGACGCGGAGCCAGACAGTTCTCTGCGACATTTAGGTGCCCTACACCATACGCAAGGAGCTGTGGGACATAGATACTTATGATGTGTGGCACGTACAGATAGATACAGGGGTCTCATCCAACTTCTTTTTCCCAATAGAGCATCCCAATATTTACTCCTCCTGGTCCCAGAATGTTCGTAAGAGTCCCTTTGATAACCTTGTAGGCATCTAATCAACCTCCTTGCAGAGCTGAACAGGCCATCTCTGCCTTTGGTCTGCAACCTCCGTTCCCCGTCCCCTGACGTCACAGCCACCTCTGATTCCCAAGCTTGCATTAGACTTGTAACATTCAGGTGTGAAAATAAAATGTCAAATTCTTCTCACTCCGTCTCAAAGAGAATGGTGAGACAGTTAGAAAGGACAAATTCCTCAGACTTAAATGTCTCTCACTTTTCAAAGACTCTTTCTAGAATTTCAAATACACTGGGCCTCCCTGGGCTCTAGTGGCTTTTACAGTTTACATTTCCATGTTGCAGCTGAAAGGTTGGGATTTGCGGTAAAAGCCTGCAAGAAGACAAAGTAACTAATATTTGTTCAATCCCTATTATGTGCCTGAAACAGGCTAAATATTTGCAGCCCATTAAAACGCTGCAAGGTAAGGATGGTGATCTAAGTATTTCAGTAACTTACCCAGGATCACACAGCTTAAATGCAGAATTCAAACCAGAATAGTTGACTCCAAAGCATAGGTCCTTTCCACGACAACCTACGAGACCCCTTTAATGATACCTAAATGGGCCAACAGTGAGGCACTCGGAGTGATGCTATGCATGACACTGAACACACAATCCTTTCTTCAAGGACCAGTTTAAGACTGTGGCTTGGGCAACTAAGCTAATCTTGACTGTGATAAGAGCAGCCCAATTATCATCTTCCAGTATTTGTCACGACAAGAATCTCCTAGAACACAGGTCAGCAAGCGACAGCCAGTGTGCCACATCTGCCGGCTGCCATGTTTGCAAACAAAGTTTGATTTCACGCCACAATGGCAGAAGTGAGTAGTTGACAGAGCCCACACAGCTTGAAAAACCTAAAATACTTGCTCTCTGTCCCTTTACAGGAAGAGGTTAGCCAACCTCTGGGCGAGAAAAATGATTCCATCGTCTACTAAACGCTGTTTGAAGCCAGAAGGTAACAAAGAGGTGGGGAGGGGGTCAGAATGATACAAAACCATCAATAAAACCATACTGAGAACGGTGATGGGTAATCTTGTCCACTGGACAGGGCTGGGGAAGGGATGCCCAGATACCTGTAGAACACTATTTTGGGTGTGTCCGCGAGGTGTTTCTGGAAGGGACTAAAGCAGCCGACGGAGTAAAGAAGATCCGCTGTCAGCACAGCGGCTGGGCAACTCCACTCGGTCAAGGGCCCAAACAGGAAAAAGGGGAGGGAGGGTGAATTCCCTCTGTCTCTCAGAGCTGGCACGTCCATCGTCCCCTGCCCTCGGACATCCGAGCTCCTGGTTCTTGGGCCTTCAGACTCAGACTGAATTCCACCACCTGGTTTCTGGGTCTCCAGCTCGCAGGTGGCAGAGCACGGGACTTCTCAGCCTCCGTGACCACGTGAGCCAATTCCCATGACAAATGTCCCCTTAAATATGTCTCTATATATCCTCTTGGCTCTGTTTCTCCGGAGAGCCCTGACTAATACAAGCACTGTCATATGCGCTCAGTATGTCTGTTCCTGTGCTCCAGGCTAGGCACCAGCGAGACAGGGACTCATCATTGGCGCCTGGGCACCTATGACTACCCGCCACTGGAGTAGGTTCTGGGAGAGTGACAAACCACACAGTCGGGTGAGATGCATCCTTCATAATCTCCACTTCAAAGGATTTACAACACCTTGGGGTATACAAATTATGACAACACAGTGTAAGGAGGGCAGTAAGAGAGTCTAAAGACAGCAGGGTTCCAGGGGAGGAGGCAGAGAGAAGCAACTAGCTCTTTCCATGGAAGATGCCAAAAGTTTCCCAGGGTGACACCTGAACGGGGTGCTAAAGCATGGTTTGCTGAGGGGAGAAGAGGAGAAAAGGTGTGCCAAGCAGAGAGCTGAGGTTGTGCAAAGGTCCTGAGGTAGGAAATCATTTAGCATGTTAAACCAACAGCACTGAGCCATCCTGTGGCTGGAGCAAACGAGACACTGAAGAGAGAACAGCAGAGGATGAAATTGCAACATGGTAAATTAAAGGGTGGGTTCACTTCTAACTGTATCAATCCTGGTTCAAATCCTGGAGGTAGGATCGTGGTCGGTGACTTCCATACCCACAGTTTCAGAGTCAGTGTGAGAGCCCCAAGTGAAAATGCATTTAAAGCACTTAGCACAGTCCCTGCCATGTCATAAACACTGACTATTCACTTTTATGATGAGTAATGTCCTGCACACTAACCGCTCTTCACGAATTGCAACATTCGGCCTCCACAGACTCTGTAAATGGCAGAGAGAAAAGTATCAGGAAACACGCAGCCGGATGAAATGTATCAACATAGGCTGCAGCGCAGAGTGTGTTCCACTTAAAAGAATGGGCTGAGCTCAAACCCAGGTACCACACCTCCCCCGCTGTGTGGCCTGAGAGAGGTTACCTAACCTCTCTGCACCTTTGTCTCCTGATCTGTAAACTGGAGATGACAACAAGAGCAGCCCCCGAAGCTGGTTGTGAGGACAAGATGATCATGTGACGCACTCAGCCCAAAGCCTGGTGTCTAAGGAGTGGTCAATAAAGGCTGGCTATTCACTTCTCCTCAAGGCCATCATGACTGGAGTGAAAGGAGAATATGTTTTCTTTCTCACACTCTAGGAAGGCCCGATGGAGGAGGAAAGGCTTTTATTCATCTCTTGGCAAAAGCACTTTAGATTCTAGACATCTCTAGTAAAAGCAGAGAAAACTATTCACCCGGTGGGAGGCATCTACGAATCTGGAAACTTCTAAGTTCCAATCCAATTTTAAACACTCTGTCCATCATCTTTCCTGGAAACCACTGGGTTAGCAATGCAACAGTACTTCCTAGTCTGCATTTTGTTCTCAGAAATGCAGCAAAAAAACCTTGGCATGACCACCAAAACCACGGCAATCAACTAGAAGGGAGAGGAAGCGGCAGGACAAGAGTCCACGGGGGAAGGACAGAGGAGAGGAGAAAGCACTCGCCTGTGCCCGCGTTCGCTGACCTCTCCCCACTCCCCGCTGTTGTCAACAACCTGTGAATATCAGGTCTGTCCCCAGGCTGGGGGGAATTACCCGTGGAGGCCCCTTTCATCAGCTAGGAGAGGCATCAATTAGAATACTGTTTGCTTGTTGGAAGACTATAATCCAGGCTGCTTTTCAAGCACCAACAGCTAAATAGGTGCTTATTTAAAAATCAATCTGAAAGTCAAGGTTTCCTTTTCAAATGCTTTCCATGAAGGAGCAATGGTGGCAGAATAGAGGGATAAAGCTTTGAGTGGTCCCAGCTGCTGAACACGTGTATCTCAAGGAGACTGCCACGGATTTCAGAGCATCTCAGATAGAAACGGGTTGTGAGAGGCGAACAACACGTAAAACAGCAAGATCGCCAGCCACTCAGAGGGGCCCACCACGAGAGTGAGGATGCCTGGTCCTCCCGGCACCAATGAGCAAGAGGTTGCTCCCCAAGCCTGAGAGCCAGAGCCGAAGACAGCAGAGATAACTGCTTGGTAAAGGGGGAGATGGAGGGAAACGGGAGAAAGATCAAACCTCCATGCCATGCATGCACAAGTGCACACACAGGATGGATGCAGGTGTGCGCACAGGCACAGGCACACACACACACACAGATCTTCCACCAGGCACAGATAAAAAGTAAAAGGGTCTAGGAAGATCCAGCAGGACTGATTTTGCTCCTGGGAACGATCTTCTGCTTGGGGAGAACTAGCACGCTGATTTTCACCGTCAACCCACACTGATGTCAGGTGAGTTGGAATGCCCCTTTCACGTTCTGATCAAACACAGATTTGAACCTGTGAGCACAAACTCCAATGCCTACAGGCATCAGGGAGATCACATTAGTAAGTGCAGTGGGCCAGAATTCAACAATAGATGGGGACTGTGGCAAACTAGGCAGCCCCTGTCTAAAGGAAGTGCCACACTCAGCACCAGGAGTCTGTGACTGGGTAACACTGGACTCAGTGTTGTTCCATCTTTTGATTTTTGTTTTCTAAAGAAGCCAGAAACCTAGATCTTTGGGTGAAATATCCCACTTTTAAAATATTAGCCATTAACTCAAAATGGGTCTCAAAACTCTCCGGGCCAAACAAATCAAATCTGATCTCTGATGTAAAGACATCCCTTCTCTCCACTGAGAATTGTCCCATGACAGCAGGTTGTAACCCAGCCTATGACCCAAAATACCCTGGCCCGCGGGCATGCTTGGTTTGGCCCACACTATGGGTTTTATTTTGTTTTGTTGAAACTGAACTAAAATTTAAATTGAAGATATTGTGCATGAAATCTTGACTTGTGTTTCTCCCAAAGGACGAGCACTGGCAACACGGTGCACCCTCAACACCCGTGGGGACTGGATGGCGTTGAGTCACGGCTGCCCCCAGAGGACACACGCTCACTCTCAAGGTCACCAGTATTCCCACCAGGCCCCCTTCACGCACTGTCACACCTGCCCGGCCCCACTGGGCATCTGCCTTGCAGCCCCTGACAAATCCTCAAAGAGAGGAGAGGAACGGTCAAGAATGCTAGCCTAGGGGGCTGGCCCGGTGGCCAAGTGGTTAAGTGTGCGTGCTCCACTTCTGCAGCCCAGGGTTCGCAGGTTCAGATCCCAGGCGCAGACCTAGCACCGCTCATCAAGCCACACTGTGGTGGCGTCCCACCTAAAGTAGAGGAAGATTGGCAACAGATGTTAGCTCAGGGCCAATCTTCCTCACCAAAAAACAAACAAAAACAAGAATGCTGGCCTAGTGTAAAATTCCAGAGGGAGGGAAGACGTTTTAGAATAAGGCCGTGAAGACGACTATGGCATTGCTTTATCCATAAGGATAAATATTTGCCTGGCAATGCGAGAAGCTAAAGTCCCCTGCACCGCTCACAGAAAGTGTGCTATGGGAATTTAAAACCAGAAGGGAAAATAAAGGTAACCGAGTGAGCTATTTTTTACCCCTTGCAACTCATGGAACTTCTTAAGGTTGATTTACAAACTCTTATTTTGAAAACCTTCTCTTTTTTCCTGTCAGTTCATATTTCTCCCTTTTCCAAGGAAGTTACATTATGGGGAAGTCAAAAGAATGCAGGATGCCGAGTCAGGCAGCTCTGCCCCAGGCAGGCTGTGTCCACCTGGTGAAATCGAGGCACCCCCCGCCCCCCGAGTCTGACTTTTTTTGTCTTTAAAATGGGATGATGAGACCCTCTTCCGTCACAGAGGTACCGCGAGGATAAGATGAAGCAGTGCACACGGAAGCACATTAGACTGTCACCGTCTGCCATGAGTTAGTTTTCATGTATCATCTTTTGCACCCCACGCCTCAAACGCAGGCTCTATCAAGTCATGGGTTTGTTTTCTTCATCACTGTACCCCCCGTGCCTGGCAGATATTAGGCATTCCAGAAATAATTCTTAATTAAAAAATGAGGTGTGTGTACATAGATGACTGATAGATGGAACAAAAAGTAGATGAGAGAGAGAGAGAGAGAAGTGACAGATGAGTGAGTGAGTGAGCAGGAAAGACAGACAGACAAAATTATCACCACTAACACTCTCTATATCTCTCCTCTCCAGACACTGACCTAGAAAGTTTGGCCACCGTCTGCCAAACTCTTCTGGCTGCAATAACTAAAATCTTTATGTAACTTATATCCCACTCACTTGCCCCTGGGTGGACACACTCCTTCCGCAAGTGACTCTATGCTGAAAGGTCCCTGGTATTTCACTGAAGGAGACGAAGGCACTACGTGCCTTCCGGGTACCAGATGCTAGGGGAGGTACCTTCCTCACCTCATCCTCACAACCCTGGGAGGGGGCATTGTTGTTGGTCCAGCTCACAGCACAAGAGGTGAGGCTCCGATTGGTTAATCAAGCTTCCGAAGACCACGCAGCTCTTAAGTGGTGGTGTCTGGTTTTCAACCTCGCCCTCTGACCCAAATCCAGAGAGATTCCCACATCCCTGACAGAATAGACTAGACGAGCCCGGGAAGGTCTTTGCATCATTCTGGGATTCTGGACTTGCTACTCAACACACCTGCTCTTCCTGGGCCCACTCTCTAACACAGCGGCCGATTAACACACCAGCCATTAACCAGTCTGGTAACTTAGCTTTGAGCCAAGCCCTTGCCCCGACAATAGATACTGGGAGTGTGCAAGTCGGCCACGGTCCAGCCATTTCAAACTCCCCCTCCCAGCACTGCCCACTTGGCAAAGTAACATGGCTTTGTCTGAGTTGGCCACTGACTGGACTGGAACACAGCATCTGACTCAAAGAAGATACCTCCATAGGTTGGCCAACGATTACCATGAGGCTTCGTACAGAGGGCTCTGCCCACTAGGGGGCGATGGTACTTGGTTAAGCCAACAGGATGCTCTCTCTGCACTAGTCCAAGTAAATTCACTGAGAGACGCAGAGAAGACAACGGCCCATGCAGGGCTAAAAGGGACAAGAAGATGGCCACAACCTTGAGCTGAGGATGCGTTCCAGTCCCGAGTCCTACTCACAGAGGGTGGAATTAACACCCAGGGAATCTCTCTGGTCAAAGCACTGACAACCCCTCTTGCTTCGATCTGATTTAGAATCTGGCTCATGTGCTCTCACCCCAGCTCTAAGCCCGGTCTGAGCTGGCCTCTATTTTAGGGACATTCAGGGAATCAGCATTTTCAGCCCCAGTCCAGGTCGAACAATGGCAAGCAGCAATCAGCTGCTCAGAACTGGGTCTTGACAAGCCGGACCCCTTAGGACAGCTTCTCAGCAGCGTCTATGGTTTTTCATAACGTCTTGGCCCACCGAACAGGAACTTCTTTCCGAATGAATTCAGTGGAACGGAATCTCATGCCAGGATTTGTTTCCTTTTCACACGCACACACAAACAGGGTCTGCTTCCACGGAGCAAAACATAACTTTTAATAAGCTTATGGCCTCCGAAGCCCAGGGGCTATGGCCTTGCTCTCTGCTATTTCACAAAACATTTCACGCAGACTCCACTCTGCCACGCTCCAACAGCCCAGAGTGTTCACAAGTATGGCTGTGCTGACCATCTCGGCTATTTATTTCTTCCCCTCTCTTCCATCCTTCCCCTTAAGCTATTTCTCTTCTTTTATGGCTAAGCTTTTTTCCAGGTAAAGGAGACAGCTGGCAGGATGAGAAGGTGGCCTCTCACAAGGTTACTCTCACCTCAAATAATACCGCGGCGAGTTCATGCACACGCAGCACTGAGCGGAACTATCTTCTGATCTCTCGTTCTTCAGCAGAGAAGCGATTTCACCAAGATATACGCTCATGGCCACGGAAGCTGCCCATATGGCCGGGTGCAAAAGAGGAACCCTCTGAATCTAGCATTCACCACGCATGGCTACATTATGCTCCCTCCATTTGCCTGTCCACCAAGCTAATGCCAATTTGAATCCCCAGCTCCAGTATCAATGTGCCGTCCCTATTCTAGGGGCAGTCAATGCTAGATGTCCTACAGAATTAAGCCAATGCTATGCACCAAGTTGGCAAAGGCAACTGTGATATTTTCAAACACTGGCTGGCACAGGCATGAGTAATGACAGGACTGCCTACTGGGGAAAACACACACGTGCACGTGTGCACACACGCACACACACACAAACACACAAAGGGTGTGGTTCAAATCTCAGCTTGGGTACGAAGCCCTGAATGGTCCTCAGCCTCTCTGCGCCTCCGCCTCCTCATCCATGGAGGCACTCCCGTTCTGCAGCAGGCACTGATAAGCCCTTCGCACCCTCGCTGCCTTGCAGCTCTGCAAATCACCTCCAGCCCAGGTCGACTGTTGAGCTCCAGGCCGCCGAGTCCAGCTTCCAGTGGGCACCTCCCTTTCATGTCCCAACATGTCCTCAACAGAATTCACCATCTTCCCCCACAGACCTGCTCATCCTTCTGTGTCTCCTGCATCACTAACTGGGACCTCCTTCTAACCAGTCGCCTGAGCCAGAAGTCAGCCTGGAAGCTGCACTCTCCTTCACCGAGTGCTTAGAATCATCCTCATTTCTTGACCCCTCCCCTTCTTTCCATCCCGGCTTCTGCGTCTCTAATTCAATCCAGGCCATCACCTGTGCTAGTTTTCAAACTGTTCTTCCTGAATCTTTTCTTGCCCCCAACTAATCCATTCTCCAGCCCCACACAGCTAGAGTAATTTTTATAAACATTCCAATCTGAGCAAGTCGCACCCCTGCTTAGAATCTTCAGCGGCTCAGTACTGCCGTCAACCTAAGAGACCATCTGTTTACGTACTGCGGCTTAGGAAACCCTTCATCGTCTGATCTTCCTCATCCCCCTGCAGCCTCACTTCTTACTCCTCCTCCTTGCTTTTAAGATCCAGGCACAATGAATGTCTTTCTGTCTCCTGAATGCACCCTTCAGAGCCCACATTCCTTCTCTCTGCCTGCATACTCCATGTCTCTCCCCCAGCCACATGCCCTCATCTGGCTAACTTCTCTGCGTCCTTCTGGTAATTGCCTCGGACAGTGCTGTCCTTTCCATGCCCGTACCCCAGGACCCACCACAGTGCCCGGCGCTCAAGAAATATTTGGTAAATGCATGAATAACTCGGCACTCAAAGGTCTGACCAGAGGTGGCAGGAAAATGTCTGCTCTGGACCCCGAGGGCCTTGGTTGGGTTTAAACTTCCCAAGATTATCCTCACAATCCGCTTGAAGCATGCTGGGAGGAGACTGGAGAGCTGGCCATCAGGTGGCATTTCCTATTGCCTGGGCTGTCTTCCATCCTGGAGAAGCAGCTGAGCAGAAAGCAAAACAGCCATAGAAATCACAAGTTGTTGCAACTTCCCCAAAGGCCAGTTTTTCCTCTAAACCTGCTGTTTCCTCTCCTAACTTCCAGGTCTCAGATGACCTTGCTGGAGGTCAAGGTCGGAGCAGCCTTCTTATCAGGCAGCTGCTACCCCGAGCGTGCTGCTGCTCTCAGATGCATGTGATGCAGAGGCCAGAGGGGCAGCGTGCAGGAAGTGGGCACAGCAGGTGGAGGAGATAAGCCCTTCCACTCCCACGCTCCCTCCTGGGCACCCAGCTGCCTGTCCCTGTCCCAATATGCATTTCACGACCCAACAGACTAGCCCTTCCCTGTGTCCAGACGACCTGCCCCTTTGGTTCACCATTTTTCACAGTCAGCTTCCTCCCTGGCTTTTGCTTGAGTTAAGTCTCTCAGCAGATGCCTGTGGATGCCTCGCCCTCAGCGTCCTCCTCACACAAGCTGGCCTTGCAAGTGACAGCATCTCCAAAAGTCAACAAGATGTGCTCCCTGGCCCACTCCCCTCACCTGCACCCCTCTCCAATGAGATCTTCCAAAAGAGAACAGACACTACCAGTGTGGACTCTGGAGTCAGAGGGACCTGGCTTCAAACCCGGCCTCTTCCAATTGCTGAAGCGGTCACTCAAAATCTCTGAATCCCACTTTCCTCTGTTGTGAAGTGGGAAAGATAGTATCTACCGCAGAGGATGGCTCTGAGGATTAAATTAATAACAGAAAGAGTGTGTGGCTGGCACATGGCAACCACGCACTAAACAGTATACTTGGGGACTGACTACTGCCCCAGTGGAGCCCCGCAGTGACGTGAGGTCAGAGGCACAGAGGAGGCGCTTCAGAAACATTTGCTGAACGAGTGAGCCCTGCCTTCTCTTTAGAATGAGAAATGGGAGGGCAGCTCACAAGAGCTGGCTCCCTCCCGCCCCTAGCTGGGTCTCCGCGTCCAGCAGACGTGGACAAACTGCTCTAGCTGACAAGTGCACCTCTCAGAGGGGCTCCCCATCCCCGCACCCTGCTCCTGGAGATCCCAAACCCCTCCTGGCTGATCTAGCAATCAGTATGATTGTAGCTGCACTGTCAAGGACGAGGCTATCCAATGTGGTGGCCACGTGTGACTTTTTAAATTTAAAAGTAAACTTTCTAAAATTAAATAAAAGTAAAAGCTCTCAGCCACATGCACTAGACACACTGCAAGCGCTCAACAGTCGCCTGTGACTAGCGGCCATCATCTTGGAGGGCACAGAGAACATCTCCATCATCACAGACAGTTGTATTGAGTGGCGGGTGCAGGGCATCTGAGTTGATGGTAGCTACAGAATGACGCACAATGATTACCTGCTTGTAATTAAGAGCAAGATGTGGCTGCAGGAAATCCACCCAAGCGGGTTCTGACCAGACTCTGGTTTCCCCAGGATCTGTGCCTCGCCCCAGGCTGGCCCCGGCTCTGACCTGGCTCTTTCCGACTCTGGTGTCTGACGGGGAGATCAGTGCACATGCATTCACTCCACTGGCAAGGCGCGGTCACCCTCCCCGGCCTGGCTCAGCCTCTGCGTTTTGTGCACTCCTGCTCGGAGCCCCGCCCCAGGGCGGCGCTGCAATTCTTCCCCCTCGTCTCCGACTCAGCACCCCCGGGCTGCCCCCACCCGCCTCCTCAGACTCTACCAAGCCCTCTTTTTGGGAAGGTCAGTGCCGGGGGCTGAATGTGTCCCCTAAATTCATATGCTGGAGCCCTAGCGCCCTGTAATCAGAATGTGACTGTCTTAGGACACAGAGCTTCTAAAGAAGTAATTCAGCTTATGGGGTCCTTAGGGTGGGTTCTAATCCAATACGACTGGTGTCCTTATAGGAGGAGATTAGGACACAGAGAGACACACCCCAGAGACGCACAAGCACAGAGGAAAGGCCACGGTGAGGACACAGCAAGAAGATGGCCGGTCGCAAGCCAATGGAGAAAGCAGCCCTGCCGGCACCTTGATGTCAGGCTTCCAGCCTCCAGAGCCGTGAGACAAGGAGTTCCCGCTGTTTCCGCCCCTAGTCTGTGGTACTTTGTTACGGCAGCTGGAGCAAACTCATACAGTCTGCCATCTACTGCATCGCCTCAGGCAGATTTCTGAATCTGGATTAGCCTCAGTTTTCCTATTTACAAACGATGGAAACACCTACTTCCTATCTCCCAGGGCTTCGGACGCGCATACTCTCCACTCCTGCTCTTGCTCCATGGCTGGCCCTTTGCTAGGAGGTCCTTCCCTCCACTCTCCAGCCACCGGAGCCTGCTGTCCCTCGGACCTCCACCTGCCCAGCCTGTCCAGCCTCCAGAAAGGGCCTGTTGCAAGCATGCGGCCCCTCTACCCGCACAGGCGGCCCCACAGCCTCTCTTCCCAACACCTGTCACCGCATGTGGTTATTTCACTGCTACCGGTTTGCACCACGGGACTGTGAGCTCCACAGGGCAGGGCTGTGCTCTCTTTTGTTCATCTCAGCATCCTCAGTGACCAGCACTGTGCCTACAACACGACAGAAGCTGCAAAGAGAGAAAGGAAAGGGCTGCAGGGAAGATTCCATCAGACAGTCCCTAAAAGCACGAACACACTGGCCGGGGCAGAGGGAGCTCTTGCCGAACACCAGCTGTTGGGGTCTTTAGTGAGGCGCCTTAATCAATGGTGCTCTGATCATGTACTGGGCACCTGAGTGACTGCGGTTAGCCTCTCACTTCCTGTTCCCAAGGAGGCTGTCTCTGAGCCATGGTGACCCTTCTCAGTACCTTTCTTTACACCAAAGTCCCTTCTTCCTCTCTGGCTACGACCATCTGGAGCCTGCAGGCAACTGTGAGCGCCCAATCGCCATTCTTCCACCTGCCTTCACAGGGCAAAGAAGGAGCTGCCCAGGTGGCTGAGTGCTCAGAGCCGAGGTGGTCGTTATGCCCTTGGAGGGGACGGGGGATCAGCAAACGGATTATCCATTCTGAAGTTCGGAGAAGTGAGAAAGCCCAGGCCCCTGGATGGTCTCAACCCTCCTGAGGACTCTGGCAGTGACAGCCACATGGAAAGAAGGACTCAAAGAGAAGCAGTCTTGGCCCAATGGCAACATAAGAGACAATGAGTTTGGGTGCCCTCAAAGAATCCTGACAATGGGTTAAATCTACAAGGCAACGGCTATCTGAGCACAGGTATTGACAGCAGATACAATCTGTTATGCAGAGACCGTGATTAATGTCTGTAACCAATTAGAAATAACTGAAAAGAGGATCAATGATATAATCACTACTGGTATCGGATTGGAATGATACAGTGACTAGAGCAAAGACATTGTTCAAATAAGTAAGAAAGAAGCAGGAAGTACCTGCTCTATTCAGAACTCCCTCTTCCTCCCTCACATTTAGGTTGGGGAGAACTGGAGGAAATGGGTAAAGAGGGTACCCAAGGAGGAAGGCGTCTCCACTATCCCACCTTGGGTACCAGAAGAATCTTTTTGTAACATACTGGAAAGCCTTCAATTACTCTAGGGGCTCAGGTCAGAGGCAGGGGAGAGAAAGTATGCAGGAACTCCATGCCCCTTGGAAGGTAACATTGCCCTACAGGACAAAAGTTATCTTCCATTCAATGACCCAACCCGGGGGCATATATGTTAAACATTTATTGGGATCCTTCAACATTCCAGACACCAGAGGGGCTGGGAACTCAACAGTCAACAAGACAGGCTCAGTCCTTGACCTCCAGAGGTTTTGCTTCTCTAGCAGCTCCCAGCTGAGCAAACGCCTGCACCAGACAGGCTCTACCATAGTGTCCAGGAAGAAAGGCTGAGGAGTCTGAGAGTCCCTTACATTTGGCACCTGAAGAGAAGAAAAGGAAGGGACACAGGAATTCCACAACATGTGACCAGGATGTAATGGGTGGACATATTTTTTACTTTTATAGAGAGTATAAAAATAAATTATAAAGATGTTCCACATAATGTGTCATCAGAAAAATGCAAAGTAAAACAGCAGTAAGATAGCACTATGCAACTTCTAGAACGGCCAAAATCTGGAACACTGACAACACCAAATGTTGGCCATGGTTTGGAGCAACAGGAGCTCTCATTCATTGCTGGTGGGAATGCAAAATGCTACAGCTAATCTGGAAGGCAGTTTGGCAGTTTCTTACAAAACTAAATATACTCTTATCTGATCCAGCAACCATGCTTCTTGGCATGTACCCAAAGGAGTTGAAACTCACGTCCACATGAGAGCCTGCAGACTGATGTTTACGGCAGCTTTATTCACAACTGCCACAACTTGGAAGCAACCAAGATGTCGTTCAGTAGGTGAAGGGTAAATGAACTGTGTTTATTTCAGATGATGGAACGTCATTCAGGGCCGAAAAGAAATGAGCTACCAAGCCATGAGAAGACGTGGGGGAGCTTTAAACACACATTATCTGAGTGAGACGAGGCATTCTGAAAAGGCTACATGCTATGTAATTCCAACTACATCACATTCTTGAAAAGACAAGACTATGCAAACAGTAAACAGATCCGCGGTTTCCAGGGATGGGGAGTTGGGCGAGGATGAAGGGGGAGAGAACAGAGGGTTTTCAGAGCAGTGAACTCACTCTGCGTGGGACCATAACGGTGGATAGAAGTCATTATAAATTGTCCAAAACCACAGAACGGATGGTCCAAGACTGAACCCTAACATAAACCAGGGACTCTGGGTGATAATGACGTGTCGATGTAGATTCATCGATTGTAACAAAGGCACCGCTCTGGCGGGGGAGGTTGAAAATGGGGGAGGCTGTGCATGCGTCAGGGCAGAGGGTATACAGGAAATCTCTGTGCCTTCTGCTCAATTTTGCTGTGAAACTAATCTGGCTCTAAAAAAATAGTCTATTAAAAAGGGAGGCATAAAAATGGTAATAAACTATAAAGTGTAAAAAAGTGATAGAATAAACACGAATTAAAACAAAATTTAAAAGTACAAAAATAAACTTATTTTTATATAGTACCCACCTAACAAAGGAAAACCTTCCACTCTCCTCTTCAATTGCTTGATCTGCTGTTCCCTCATTCTAGTCTGTTCAAAACCAAACCAGCAAGGCTCATGTAGCAGTCATTCAACTAACAGACGACCTACTGTGTGCTCAGGCCCTGGGACTGTTCCTGGTCCGTGCAGATTTAAAATAATAATCTTTACGGAGCAGTTATTGTACACCAGACACTGCACCAAGTGCACATCATAGTAGGAGTTGGCATTTATCGAAGACCTACTGTGTGCAGTGTTCTGTTCTAAGCACTTCGCACATGTTAACTCATTTAATCCTCACAGCAATTCCATGGGATGTGTGCTATTATTATCCCCAGTTTATGGATTATAAAGGAAGGCACAGACAGTTTAAGTGAATTTTCTGAAAGTCGCTCAGCCAGGAGGTGGCAGAAAGAGATGCTCAAGCCTTGGTGGTCTGGCTCCAGAGCCTAGGATGTAACTGGACCTGGCTTAAAGCTAAGGAACAGGGGCAGGCTCTGTGGCTGAGTCGTTAAGTTCATGTGCTGCGCTGCGGCGGCCTAAGGTTCGGATCTTGGGCGCGGACATGGCACCACTCGTCAGGCTACGTTGAGGTGGCATCCCACACCCCACAACTAGAAGGACCTGCAACTAACATATACAACTGTGTACAGGGGGGGTTTGGGGAGATAAAGCAGAGAAAAACAAAAAAAAACAAAAGAAACAAAAATCACTGGCAACGGTTGTTAGCCCAGGCACCAATCCTAAAAAAAAAGGTAAGGAACATAAGGCTCGAGGGAGTTGAATAACTGGCCTGAGGTCACATAGCCTATAAGTGTTAGAGCTGAGATCTGAACCCAAGTTTTAAAAAGTCATACTAGAATAAGCTAGAGGGCTCACATTCCCCGATTTCAGATGTACTGCAAAGCTACAGTAATCAAAATAGTGTGATAACTGGAGTTAATTCAGTCTAATAGGGCCAGTAAGTACAGCTGCACAGGTTGAACAGTGCATAAATCTAGAGAGCACCATCCATATTGAGATCTATGTGAATAGTGTCCTGCTAGACTTGTGCAGTGCACAACCTGCTCAATCTTATATGACAGTCTTGAATCTATGGGAAACTGATTTTATTAAACTAAAAACACAAGTAACAGGTAATTAAAATAATACAGGAAACATATGGCTAGATCCCTGCCCTCAGCGTGTTCTTGATCTTACTAAATATATAAGACATACTCACAGGATGAGAGCTGAAGGGAGCTACTGTAACACATTTTGCTTGGATGCTTTCAATGAAGTAGAAAGTTTCACAGGCTTTTACCATCAGGTGCAGGAAAGATTTGCAGCTTCAAAACAGTTTTGCTCCTTTGCCATGCTATGCTGTTAGGTTTTTTTGTTTTTTTTTTTTAACAGTGTTTTCAACTCCATTGTAATTCGTTATCTTTCCTCATCTTTCTGCACCAGCACCAGTGACATCTGTTTCACACCGGGAGCATTTTTACCAACAGAGCCGTTTCACCATGAGGATATGCTGTAGGTTTCCAGGGGCTGCATACGCTCTTCTTCCGCGGGAAGGTTTATGGTCAATATTGAATCTGAAGACCTGTCTTCGTCTTTGGGGCGAGATGAGAGCCGAGGAAGGGGTACAAATGGCTGTCGTACGAGTTATCTCTTTCACGTCCTGTCTAAACCTCCACTCTTGCCCTTGCTCTTGACTCCTCCTGCCACTGTCCTATTTTCATGCAGACTGACACCCTTCCTCAACTGCATAACGGTCACAGCTTTTCTATTTGTGGGTTTGCCCAGTCCCCTCACCTCCCACTGCAAAACCATCATCATCATCTGCGTTCCCACTGTCACCAGAGTGGTCTTACTCAATCGCTGATCAAACACCACCTATGTCACTCCTCTGCTTAAAATCCTTCCAGACTCCCTGAGGCCGGCAGTAAGTCTTATAGGTTCCAAAGTGTTTCAGGGCCAAACAGGCCACATGAAGGAAAGAGGCAGGCACGTGCGTGTGCATGTGCGTGTGTGTGTTTCTATAATGCCACCTAGGGTTGCATCCTTCCCACACTGACATACTTTGTTTGCATATTAAAGATGAAGGAATAGTCTTCACTTCTACAAAGAAATATGTTTTCTCTCTCACTTTCTTGAAACAGACAGACCTCTCAGTCTACCTTTTGTTTGCCTTCTTTTAATAGAGACGGAAGGAAAAGAAGTATTTTACTTTCCTCTTTACTCTAAGACAAACAACAACGCAAGTGGGATGACAAAGGAAAACTGATACTCAGCTGCAGTGTCAGGGGGAGAAACGGGGAGGGCAGGCCTAGGCCCCCGGGGAACAGACGCCCCAACAGAAGAGGGCAGCCTTGACTGGACGGCCAGCCCACTGTCACCCTGCAGGAAGGTGGGTCCAGTGTTGCCAAATTTTTCCAAGACAAGCTGGAAATCTGGAATTTTGTGTGCGAGCTCTCCAAATTAAAAACTGAGAAATGGATTTACTTTTTAAAACCTTTCTTCAGTCCAGGCTGAACAACACAGACTTGCAAGCCCAATGTAACCTGTGGCTTCCATTTCCTGACCTCTGGCCTAGAATACAGAGGTCATCCTCCCCTCCCAGCACTGCCCGGTCTCACTCCATTCCCCCTTAGATGCCCTGTATGCATGCTTCGGGTTACCCTCCTCTGGGCCTTTGGCCATGCCATTTCCTCTTCCTCCTTTTCTACCTGGAAAAGCTCCTTCCCAAAACATGCCTCGAATGTCACCTCCTCAGTGAAGCCTTCCCTGACTCCCGACAGAGCTCATCACTGCCTCTCTCAGCAACTTTAGTACTCTCAACATTACATTTAAACCCACGTTTTACATTATTTGTATTAATTTCTGTCTCTCTTAATAGTATTTGAAATTCTTAAAGGCAAGAATCATGTCTTATTCATCTCTGGGGCTCCAATGTCAAGCAATGGGACTTAAGGAGCAGCCTTGCATGAATATTTGTTGGATGGATGGATGGATGGATGGATGGATAGTTTCTATATGGATATAGGAATGCATGAATATATGAATGCTAGGTGGATGGTTGGATGGATGGTTTTGCCATGCATAAACGGATGTATGATGGATGGATTATGGACACTGGATATATGGATGGACAGAAGCAGGGATGGGTGGACTGTGTGACTGGAGGTTCCTCACCAGGGCCTTAGGTATAGTTGCCAAGGATTGGTCCAGACACCCTGGATTTACTTAAGTTCCTACACACAACAAGCTCATTCCTTTACCAGGGATTTTGAACTTGTTCTCTCCCCAGCTCTTTCTAAGACTAGCTCCTTCTCGTGATTCAGGCTTCAACTCAGGTGAAATATCCTTAGAAAAGCCTTTCTCAACCATCTCAATCATAAGAGTGACAATCAAGTCAGTAATGATTACATTACTGTGCTTGTTAGTAATTCTCACTGTCTGAAATTGCTTTGTCTAGATTTCTGTTTTCCTGTCGATTTTATGCATCCCACTCACCTCCACCTGAAAGCTTCATGAAGGCATTCCTATACACCCATTCCTACCATTGTGTCTGACACATTGCAGATGCTGAATAAATACGGAAAAATTTAATACATTGATTACTGCAGGAGGAAATATGTATTAAATGAATGAGTGGGAATTCACTTCTTTGGTGCTTTTATTGGCCTTTGACGCATCAAAAAAAAAAAAAAAACACTGGGCATAAGAAATCTCTTGTCCTTATTAAGATTTCCTCTAGAAGCCTGGGGTTTAGAGCCAGACAGACCTGGGCTTGAGACTAGGACTTGTCATGCATCATCGCTAAGTGATCTTTGATAAAACACTTAACTTGCTAAGCCACAGTGTCCTCATCTGTCAAACAGAAATAATAAGAAGAGTGTAAACTCATAAAGTGCTTGTGAGGATTAAATAAGATCATCGTGCATGAAAAGCACAAAACACAAAGTCTGCCAGAAACTAAACACCCAAAGGAAATGCACCCTCACTGGGGAGCTGGGAGGCCATTCTGCCCATTGGCCACTTATGTTAGGAGACCTGGTCTGTGAAACAAAGATATCAGCACACCTGCCTCCTTCCCAAAGCACTTTACCTATCCAGGCTTTGCAGACCAGCAGCCCTGTGAAAGCCTGCGGAGCTGGACAGATGTCATGAGTGAAGCGTCATGAGGGAAGCATCACACACTGCACTTTCACTCAGCTCTGAAGAAGGAGTCAGGGTTTTGCCCCAGCAACAGAGCGGGGAGGAACCACTGGTCCACACCCAGTGCCAGTCTGATCAGAGGCAACCCATGCCAGGAGAGCACTGGTTTACAGACCGCCTTACCCTCGGCAGCGTCATTTTCCCCGGGGAACTTCTGCTGAGCACATTTCCCTTGGAGATCAGGCCGCCATATAACTGAATCTTCTGTGTGGGCCTAGCATATGTCAACATGGTATTTTGCTAAGAAAACTCATAAAGGGGATTGCCAGCTGCAATACAACACTCACTCTATAATACTGTCAGTCGAATTGTTTTCAGAAGCAAACAATTAAACAGTTTATGAGAAAAACTCTATCTGTAACTGTGGGGCCCCCGCACAGCTGCTTCCTAAGTCAGGCAGTTGGAGACGAGCTGGTGCAGATATTAAAGCACAGTAAGTATTTAGCGATATGGCACCTAAATGCATCACAGCAGACCTACTGGGGAAATAAACAACATTCAAGTGTATTTCTGGAGGACAAATACTCGGTACTTCATTTAATGTATGGTTTGCAGTTTAGTGGTTAATCTAAGACGATGAAGAGACAGCCCTGTTTCACATGGCTATTGAGGAAATGCAAAATTGATTGTGAGAATGATTGAGGACTTTTCAAAAGCCCAATTCCCAAACCAGCAGTGCCCTTTGTTGCTTTTTTTCCTCCTTCTTTTGAATTTGCCTATAATCCATTCAGACAAACCCTTTCAGCACGGTGATTTCCTCTCCTCATTATGACCTATGTGATTAACGACTAAACTTTCCCCTCATTCTTGCACAACTCTAAGATCTCATTTTTCATGTGCAGGATAGTCTCTCTTATCCGAGCACGCATGTCTGCACTCCCGAAAGCACCTCCATTTTATGTCTCCAGGTTATTAACGATAGCTTTCCATTGGCCCAGTCAGCCAGCATTGGCAGTTGTGAACTTGACTATCTAGAGTCAGCTGGGCAATGCTGGGGAAGAGCCCGACACCTTGATTTGATAATTAGTTGGCAGAATTAGTGACTGCGACCCCAAAAGTCTTCCATGAAATTCCTCTTTTTGCGACATATTTATTCAGAGAGTAAATGGAACTGGGAAGGCTCATCTTATCCAATCTCTACCTGTCTTCCCAAATCTGGTCTGAATCATTCTCTGGTTTGGAAGCTTTCAAACAGTCCCAGATTTAATATTAGGATGAAAAAAGAAAAGAAAATGGAAGCCATGGAGTAGATTTAAAACTTCTACTCACAGAAACACAGTGGGAAAGCCATTTTTTTTTAACCATCTAATGCATAATGACTTTGAGACTTCCTTCCATCCATCTTCGGCTGAGATCACTGCCGACGGCAGCAGAACCAGCCCTTTCTCACTCTGCCTTCCAACAAACGGTCTAATCCTCATTGCCCACCAATACTACCACTGTGTGTGAGCCAAACAGCAGAGGAAAACAGGAAAGACAATTAGATTGAAATCTAGTCCTGCTTACTCCCCACCAGTCCTTTTTTCTTTTTTTCACCGAGATGCTCTTCAGTCTAGTAACAAACATGATTCCTGTTTAGCACAGTGTGAAGCAGGAATGTAATGCAGGTCTGTTAGCATTATTCAGTTACCTGATGACATTTCAAACTCCTGAAAGGGGACTCTAAACACAGATTACTAACAAAAACCCTGAGTGCTTTGTAATTATTCGTATGTCATTCCTACATAATCAATGTCACTCTGGCACTCACAGAGCTTAATTCCTTGGTTTGTGTAACATTCTCTGACATTCTGTGAGTCAAATTATAAGGATCCTCAGCTCAGTCTCTGCCACCTACTGCATTTTCCCAGTGATGACCACAATGAAAGAGCATTTCCATAATTGGAGAGTATGGAGGAAAACTGAATGAGGCCACACACATATACACGTGAGCACACAGACATGTAGTCGCATCTGCACACACATTTTCAGGGGAAATATCTCTTCTGAAATGGACAAGAGGAGTTGTGCCAATAGGCCATTTCAAACTGGGCTTGGCCAGGACCTACACAGCGCCCCCTCCTGTAAGGTCATGAGTCCCAGCATGAGCAGACACTGGGGTTGTGCGGTTTTCAGCATCCCTCATCAATTCTTTACGTATCCATGAGTACATCAAGTGGCAGCTTCTTGGCTCCTCTTGGCAGCACTCCCACCACACAACAGGGACTCCCTGCAAATTAACATTCCTTTCCTCCTGCCTGCCCTGTCCTCAAGTTTTCAAACACCACAACAATCTAAATGAAATAATGAGAGAGACTCATTCTAATGCTGTGGAGGGAACTGTTTTATTGCTAAGGCAGCAAAGAGAAGTAATTGAATCCACTGGAAAGAAGTAGAAGGGAAAAGGAGGGTGAAGTAACATGATGGAATAACGAAAACAGGAGAGGCTGATACTGTACTTGCGTGCACGCGCACACACACATCCCACATGGGGGCAGGGCGAGTGAGTGGGAACCTGAATATACACAGGAGAGGAATTGTGTAAGTGTGAATGCAAATAGCTTTCAAGATGGCAGTACCACCAAGGGCTGAGCTCATCAATACTCAGAAAGTTCCTCAAGCAGTTCATACTCTGAGCTTTTCAAGAGCTACAACGTATCGCATGGAGTGAGTAATGGCGGTCCATCCCGAGACACAAAGGTAGCATCAAGTCTCAACAGTAGCGTGGTGGCCATGAAACACAGCTCCAAGTCTCTGACGCTTCTTCCATGGAAAATGGACGTCTGTGTTCCCTTCCCTTGAACCTAGGCAGGCTCACCATGTTTGACCCCTAGTTTAGGAAGTGATGCTATGTGACTCCCAAGGCTAGGCCATTAAAGACCATGTGCCTTCTACCCTTGTCACTAGAACACTCACCCTTGGAGCCCTGAGCCGCAGTGTGACTACCCCGGGTCACCATGCTGTGAGGAAGCCCAAGCCATACGGAGGGGCCACATGAGGCATTCTAATCAACCATCCCAGCTGAACCCGGCCTTCACATCATACCGGCCAGGCCCGAGAAACATGAATAAGAAGCAGCCAGAGGATTCCAGCACCCAGCCATTTGGGTTCTCCCACCTGAGGCCCCAGAAGCTGTAGAGCAGAGACAAGCCAACGTTGCTGTGCCCGTCCTATTCCTTCTCGACAGAATACACGAGCCGAAGAAAACAGTGCTTGCTCTATGGTACAAAATTTTTTGAGTTTGTTACACCACAAAGGCAAACCAGAAAAGTATGTGTTTTTCCTGCTTCTTCAGGAAATGATCAATTTCTACATTACTAACCTTAATTTCAGCATCTGGAAAATGGGACTAAGATTAATAATATCTACCTCACAGAGGTCTTTGAAAAGCCACCAAAATATAATGACGATAATAACAATATAGTAACAACAACCAACATCTATCTAGAGCTTCTTATGTTTCAGGATCCATTTTGCATCTCTGACATAATTTAATTCTGTTAACAGGCTCATGAGGTAATACAGTTGTTATTATCCCTTTTAAAAGTGGGAAACTGAGGCAAAGAGAGAGCAGGAGCTTGCCAAAACTCATGTGAGAGGCAGAAGATGAATTTGAAACCAAGGCAGTCTTGCTCCAGCTTTTTAACAACTCTAAAAATCTGCCTATAAACAGACAAGCATATGAGACAGTGCCTGACACACACTTAAGCTTAAGAATGTTTCATTGTTATTATTGTTGTTGTTGCTTCAGAATCTGATGATTAATAGACGTAGACTTTGGGACTACCAAAATGGGTTTTTCCCACTTCTCCAGTTTCAGCATCTACAGGTGAACTTGGGAGTGGTTTTTCCGGTCTTCCTAACCCCCTCAGCTATCAGAAAATGGGAAGAATATTCATATTGTATATTTCATATGCCAAAAAGATTTCAATTTCATGCTGTACTGAATCTCAGAAATGCCCCCTTTTAATCCTGTTTTTATTCTAAACCAGTATAAAAAAAACTTTAATATTTCCTAATGGAGTGTACATATATTCATTCCTACCAATCTAATGGCAATTTACGAGAAGTCAGGCAATAGCCAGTAAGATAAGCTTTGGTTCCAAAAGTTCAATCAGTTAACCTAGGACAGCAATCACTTCTCCAGAATGAATAATGATTTGGAAGAATATTTGGATGGAGATAAACCCTTTTTGCATAGAAAATTGCATTATCATGTGCAGTATCTCAGCTGGATATGTAAGTTTACCAATAAGGACATTGCTTCATGCATTTTTATCATGGAGCTTTTTGATTCTGAGATTTCCAGAAGATTCTGCATTGAGGGAGGAAGATTTAATGTCTGTATAACGTGTGATGCTCTCTGAGCTGTAGATGTGAAGGTGGGAAGGCAGGAGCTGGGCTCCGCAGCTTCCAAACAGCTGCCACCACACTTTCCCAGGGGTTCTTCATTCTGCTTAGCAAGGGGGGAAAGCTAGCAATGCACAGTGAGACTGAGTTCTTTAAAGAAATGGCATTGAAAATAACCATCATGTCAATTTCAGCTAATGGGGCACAGGGTGGGCTCATTTTAAAGTGAGGAGGAGTGGCATGCAACCATTAAGAAAGAAATGCTTATGCCATATGTGAGCATGCTCATCCAAGCACAGCCAGGAACCAGCGACTCTGGGGAGAGCTCAACACATCTCTCCCACAGACTTGGAGATGGAGCTCCCACCGACCAACTCCCAGACAACCATTAGGGAAGTATAATTATAAATGAAATTAGTGAGAAAGTAGCTGAGGGTTTTTTTCTACTGGCGCTTCAAGACTTTTATTGGTGTGTGAGAGAGAGAGAATTCCTGGATGCTACTAACTTCCCTTTCACAGGTGCAACTTCTAGAACGTTTCAGATGCACACACCTGCTTGCCAGCTGACATGTTATCTGAGAGTGCCCTTTCAAACTCACGAGGGAGCCAGCTAGGAAAAGCCTCTCTCTTCCCATCATTCCCAGTATTACTGAGCTGGCCCTAGCCAGATTCCAACTATAAATTATCTGCAATGCTGGTTCTACGCAGAGGACGTATCTGTGCTTGAGCATCTGAAGGAGGCTGAAGGCTTCCACAAGAGTCTGTTAGTGCCCGCTGGAAGACAAGGGTAGCGGCTAAGAGTGCAGATATCGGTGTCAGGAAGACGCAGGCTTGAGTCCTGAATCTGCCACTCATCTCATCTCTCTATACCTCATTTCCCTCCTCTAAAAGAAAAGCCAAAATGACATCTGCCCGAGAAGAGCTGTGAGCATTAGATGAGGAAACGCAAAGGCTATGCCTACCCTTGTGCCAGTAAGAGTATTTGTTATTTTTTGGTTCTGAAGAATTGGTACTCTGCCACCACAGGTTGAGAGGCCTGTCCCGCATGGAGACAAACCAAAAGTCTTGGGCTGTAGAAGGCAGCAACAGCTCAGGGATGCAACAGGTGCTGTCCACAACCCATGGTGCTGAAAATGAACCATGTCTCTGCCTTCGGAAATAGCTCTCTCGGCTACGTGACCGTCATGTCCGCAGCCTCTACTGGCCAGAAATCTATGGAAAGAGGAGTAATGCTAGTATCAAGGCATAATGCAGAGAGTATTTTTCCACACCAGCCATCAATTTCTATCACTGTGTTCTGATTAATGGTGATGGTTAACATGAACTTTTGACTGACAGCTTGATCCCCTCCTTGCTTGCTACACGACACATGCTCTGATCACTGGCAACTCTTCCTTCCTCCTCACCTAACTTCTATGCACTCATATCTCCACGTTTTTGTGCACAATGATTGCTTTATTCAAGATGCTCTAATCCCATTCTTTGCCTAGCAAATTTCCTTCAAGGTCCAGAAGACAACCTCCACAAGTCCTTCTCTGAATTTCCTCAGCCGCATTCTTTTGCTGCCCTATAGCACTTTTACATCATATTATAACAATTGTAACAACATTCTGTGTTCAAGTCACTTGAAAATACTTTTTCTCTGACCAAACCAGATATTGTCAGAGGCACTGGGGATTCGATAAGGAGCAAAGAATAGGCAGTGGCCTTACGAAGCACACAGACTAATGGAATAGACATGGAGTAAGCTTAGAGTCAAAAGGTAGGTCCATTGAACAATGTAGCCTATGTAATAAGCAACTCATGCATGATAAGAGGAACGAAGAAATGACTTAATCAGAGGAAAATGCAGGGGAAAGGCTGTATGCAGTGGATAATTTATATTTCAATATTTGCCAAATACAACATCTGACAAATTGTCCCATGATATTACAGAAACCAGATGAAGAAATTAAAACCAAATGAAACAATGGTTAAGAGAAGTCAGAGCTTATTTTTATCAAAAACATGTAGATTAAGGGCTGCCCTGGTGGCATAGCAGTTAAGTTCATGTGCTCTGCTTCCGGTGACCCAGGGTTTGCTGGTTCAGATCCCAGGCGTGGACATATGCACTGCTTATCAAGCCATGGTGTGGCAGGGGTCCCACATAAAAGATAGGAAGATGGGCACAGATGTTAGCTCAGGAGCAACGTTTCTCAGCAAAAAGAGGAGCGTTGGTGGTGGATGTTAGCTCAGGGCTAATAGTCCTCAAAAAAAATGCAGATCAGTGAATCTCAAGTTTTAATGGCATACAAAAGACTACATATTATATGACTCTTTTTATATAAAATTCTACACAAGGCAAAAATAAACTGACATAAAGTGTATTTCTTGGGGCCACAGTGATGGAGGGGACTGTAAGGGGCACAAAAGAACCTTCTTGGATGATGGACATGTGCTGGACATCTGGATGGTGCACTTGACTATACATTCATCTAAACTCATCAATGTCACACTTAAATTTTGTGCATTTTATTGAATGTAAATTATGCTTCGATAAAATCCATTTTAAAGGGAGTAATCAAATATTTAATGTGTATAAAAATATAGGACATGGCCCAGGATTCTGCATCCTCAAGAAGCATCTCTAGCAAATCGGATACAGATGGTCTGAGGACAAACATTTCAGAAATGCTGATGGACTGATCATCTACTCAGAGCCATACTCAGGAAGACCTCTAGCTGTGCAATGCATGAGCCAATGCCTGATCCTGTTCAAAATGTTATCACCAACACATGTGTGGCCAAGACTGACAATGCCCAACTCACCTTCGTCTTTAGTAACAGAACCCTTATTTTTATCTGGGTGCATAGTTCCTCAGCCAAAAGACTGTATTTCCCAGCCTCTTTTGCAACTAGACATGGCCATGTGATTAAATCCTGGTCAATGAGAAGCATTTTTCAAGATTTCAAGGAAAACTCCTTTAAAAGGAAGGAATGTGCCTTTCTTTGGCTCTTCTCTATTCCTTCAATTAGAATATGGATGCAATGGCTGGAATACCAGAAGCCATCTTGAACCCTGAGGCAACATATTAAAGAGGGAAAAACACCTGCTAAAAGGAGCCTGAGTCCCTAATGGCATGGAGAAATTACGGACTACGTTAGACCAAGCCTAACTCTGGATTTCTTTTATTGAAAAGAAAAATAAACTTCTGTCCTATTTTAAGTCACTGTTCTTTGGAACGTTTCTGTTATATATACAGCAGCTGAACTTAATCCTAACTCATATCTGCAGCTTATCAATCGTGCACTTCACATCAAGCTGGTTGCTTATCCAGTGTGCTGGGTGGCAGAACCAAACTTCAGGCAAATGTCTAGACCCACTGAAAAATGCAACCATAAAAGACATTTGGTCAAAATCTCAACAAATGAAAAAGTATGTCTCCTAGGGGTCTTAACTCACCACAGAACTCAATATCGGTCAACTGTGTGATGTAGCTGACTTAAGAAAGGCAATTCAAAGTCAGATTACATTAATGGAGGTAGATTATAAACAACAGAGAAGATGAGCCTTCTAATAGGCTTTGCAGACAATAGATAGAATATTGAATTCATTTCTGCACACTTCATTTGAAGAAGAATGCTGGCAAAATTGAAGGGATCCAGGATGGAACAGAGAGAGTGGGCAAGTGCCTAGAAAACGTCAACCAAAGAATTTAGACTACCTAACCTGAAGAAGGGAACACTGAGATGGGATGATACAGGTGACGGGAAATATTCGCAAAGCCATCACGTTCTAGAACAATAAGACATTCTGCATAGCTACAGAAGAAGAAAGTGGAGCAGGATGTGAGAGTCAGAGGGAGTCAGTAGTACAAGAAGACCCATCAAACCAAAGAATGAGCTGTCTTACAGGATATCAACTTCCCTGATACACTGATTGATTAATTGATTTACACCTCATCTTGCTCCCAAAATAAATATCTAACATTTTTAAAGGGATTATGTGATAACACTATTCTGAGTGCTTTAGATGTATAATTCATTTGATTCACACAACACTCTTAAGTAGTTACTAATATTACCCCTATTTTTATGGATGAGCTAATTGAGACAGAAAGGTTAAATAACTTGCCTGAGGTCACACAGATGAGAGGATGAGTGCAAAGCCAAGATTCAAAGACAAGAGTTCTGGTGCTCGGAGCCCATGCATTCACCACCAGAAAGCTACACTGTCTCTTTCACGCTGAAACATGCAAGCTTCCCATGATTGCCCCGTTATTGGAGCAGATCTTAAGAGTTAACTGTCTAGAATGTTGAGCTGGCAACTGGGAACTGTGGACCTCTCTGGTACCTTCAATGACCTGGGGCTTTGGGGAAGCTCACTGGGATTCCAGTTTTGTGGAACAGCTGATATCCTGGGTTTGTGACATGTAAACTTTGATGTGAATGTAGCACAACTGGAAGGTGGTTCAAGAGAAGCGTTAGATTTCAGAGGCACATCTTTGTCAGGAAGGTCAAGGCTAGAGATGAAGAATTCGAAACCACCCTTCGCATATGTGACAACTGAAGCCATGAAGCATTCCCATTTGAGAAGGTAGAAGCAGAGACAAAGGAAGGCAGATGCTAAGGCTCAAACCATGAACCACACACTGTACACAGAGAGCAGAAAGAGAACCCAGTGGCTGATAAACATGGAAACAGCATAATGCTACAGAAGATAGTACATGAGCCTTTCAAAAGGCTGAATGACTTAGAAGCATGACAGACCTCTGTTCCTTTTACTTGCCCAGGTTCCATTCCCCCTTATTCTTCTAACAGCACCCTACTTTCCTCTGGGAGCCACCCTGCTCTGTCATGTTTTCCTGGTGTGGTTGACCCTATTCCCCAGAACCCAAGGTTACCCACGTTTCAGACCTGGCCAATAAGCATAGCCTATTCTCCTGATCACCATGGTTGGCTTAGGGTGAACATAAGACCCAACTGGGTCCAATCCAAATCAACGCTGAAACTTTTTGTAGAATTATTAGGAAAGATGCTTCCTCTTCACCACCCAGGGTCCCTAAGCCAGTAAGATGAATGCATAGAGCTGCTGGAAACATCTTTGCCACTATGAGAGAACTTGTCCACAAATGAAGCAACATGAAGGAAAGAAGAGCCAAGGGACTGACTGGGGGGCAGGGGGAGCATCTGAACACTCAGACGCAGCTATTTGAATATTTACACAAACCTCCTGATTTTCCAGTTATGTAGGCAAATAAATTCTCCTTTTAGTTGGTTTCTGTCACTTGCCACTGAGAGTGATGGCCAATATATCACCACCATGCTTCAGAGACACCTCTATCAGAACACGCACTTCTTTATGTATCCACGCCTCTCTAGAACAACACAAATTCCTTGAGAGCAAGAAACGTGCTTCCCCCACATGGCAATACCTAGTACAGGGCCAGACACATTCACAGTAGAAACGAACCTCACTGAACGAAGCTGAATCAACGAAATGAAATAATACAGGCAAGAGGACGTTAGAAGCTGCAGAGCATATTTTACTATGATTTCACACAAAGATGATATAATAGCCTCTTTTATTTTTAAAACTTGATTGAGTCTGAAGTTCACTCAAGTTCACTGAGAAGAGCTCTTTATGACTGAGGACTTTATTTGGCTACATAGAGTCCTACCAATCTGGACCCATTGCTTTTTTTTTCCTCTTCTTTCTTGAATGCATCCTTTAAGGAAATGCAGTGCTGGTACTTAAAATCAAATCTCGGCAAGGTAAATGCTTTCCTTAACATAGAAATAAAACAAAACAAAACAAAAAAGACTGAGGAGTACATCATTTAAAGTAATGGGAAAAAAACCAATTTATGATAGATCTCTGATGTTCAAATGCAAAATGGAACGGAAAAATGTCTGTGTACAATGAATTTTGCAACATTTGCTAAAGTCCTGCATGGGAAGGAAAGAAGACAAATGATTCAAAAATAGAAATCTCTTCAATTCAAACACCTTTTGCAAAAGTAAAGTGTGTACACACACAAACCGTATAGTATAATCAAAAATGCAATAGTGACAGATTCGAGACAGAAACTAAAAATCTAGTAATAAGAAACTCTCACCATATCTTTCAACTATATTTACTCATACATTCTTTCTTTCCATGGATCTTGGTAAACAGAGAGATTAAAAAGTAAATAATGTTGGGAGGGGGAACCCCACCCACTATAGCAATTAAGAATGTAGGTTTGGAAGGGCAGGGAATATGTGAGTCCCTGGTTCTGCCACTGTGTGACCTTGGGCAAGTCATTCCCCCTCTCTGAGCCTCAGTTTCCTCATCTACATAAGGGGTAACATAGTAGTGTCCTCATAGGTTGCTACGATGGAGGGAGAAAACGGCATGGAAAGTGCTTACCACAAAGGAGTGATCATTGTTTTAACCATCCTTTCATTTTGCATGGTTTGAATCAGCCACCACAAAATCAACAAGACTCTTCTACATGAAAGGAGCCACAACCAGAATACCTGGTTGCTAATCGTGGCTCTGCTTCTAACTACTTGTCCCACCTTGACCAAGTTCATTCACCATCCGTCAAAGGAGTCACCTGGAACCTAAGGCTCATTCCATCTTTGAGGCTCATTCCATCTAAGAGACTGGACCTGTTCAGAGCAGGCAAATATTTATATTAAGGGAACAGACAGAAACATGTCCTATGCTTAGAGGGAGCCCTGAGCACTGGCTAAACAGCCTCTCCTGAGTCTTATCTCTATCTTTTCAGAGGAAGCTTTGAAGAGATACCATTACTTTAATCACTTCAACTACAGAAAGATGCCAAAGCTGGAATACATTGTTCCCCTGTAATCTAAAGGTCTGTGAACCTGCACTGGCATTCTCAGAGAAAGCTTAAGTGGAAAGGACATCTCTCAATAACCAACATCATAATCTCCCCCATGTATTGCCATCCCAAAGAGACAGACATGTCCAGGGAGTCTTGCTTCTTTTCAGGAAACCATCAGCTTAAGACATCACCCAGCCAATTCACTTTGACAATGATGAGCAATGTCAACAGTTCCTTGGAAAACAAGAACAGGAATCGCAGTCACTATGACAGCCAACTATTGGTGAGTCTTTTGAGTTGCTTGCTCCGTATTTTTTTTAAGCATGTCACACACTAAAGAGGAGACAGGGAAAGTGGGCAGATGCAAATAGCTGCTGTCTAATTGGAGGCTTCAGATAACTAGCAGACAATTCTAAGTCTTCATTTGTTCATTCATTTATTCAATAAATATTTATCAAGTGCAAGGTTCTTTCCTGGATGCTGAGGATACAGCAGTAGACAAAACAGGCAAGATCCTTGCTCTCTGGTAGTATATGCACTAGTGGAAGGACACAAACAAACGATAATGAAGTAAGCAGATAAACAAGGTGACTTCAGGCAGTGGCAAGTGTACAACAGTAATAAACGAAGTGGCATGATAGAAAGTGACCAGGGCTGCAGCCTGTGGATGCAGGCTGTGCTCTGAACACTTCCAGAGGAGACCATTCATGCTGTGAGTGAGTGAGAAGAGGGAGACAGCCAGGCAAAGCTAAGGGCAAGAGCCACGGAGGTGCAGGTTTTCTTGAAGGGGGTCTATTGGCGTATGGAGTGGGGTTTTTTTCTTATGTGGGTCTGTGCTGAGCGTTGCAGGACATTCGGTATCTCTTGACCCCACCCACCTATCTCTATGGAAGCTCCCCTCTGTAGTCACTGGGGCAGCTGAAAATGCTCCCACTCACTTCCCAAGAGGAAGGGCCATAACTGTCCCTGTTGAGAACCACTGATGAAGGAGAGAACAAAGACAATGACCCTGAGTTAGAACGGAGCGTGGGCTTTTCAATTAACAGAGAGAGACAGCCAGTGTGTCTGGCACACAATGAGTGATGGGGAAAGAGGGAGAGCTGAGTTGACAGTCATAAAGGCTTAGCTGTTGTACACTGACTTTGCATGCTGCCCGCCGGGAAGACTTTCTGGAGGAGACACAATGCGCAGAGGACAGAAGCACAGTTACCCACACACTTTCTGCACATATCAGGAAAGGGCATACAATTCAGTGAGCAATATAAGGTGTGCTGCCCTGGTGCTGCTATTAGTAAAGATGGGAGAGCAGAGAAAAGTGAGCAAGATACCATATTTCATCAATCTCAAATGAATATTTTTATTCACATTTCAACCTGTCTGAAATAAAAATGTGTCTCATAGTCGTCATGACATATTGTTACTGCCTGGGCCTGTGCACCAAGACCAGTAACAGCCTGGAAGAAAATCCCGGGGACCATAATGAGCACTCTGCAAAAAATGCTGCAAGAGCAATGGCCTTGATGGAACTATGAACAGTACTATGAAGAGCATGCCAGGGAAGGACACTGCAACCTGGGGGTGACTTAGAGAGTCGAACGCCGAAAAGGAAATTTGAGGAATACATGAACCAACTAATTGCATTTACTTTTTCCAATACATGAATCACAAGAGTGATAGAAGATAATGTCCAAGCATAGGAAGGCTCTTTCAGTAAATGCAAAATGTGAAAATTCTAAATGCAAAAGGATTGTTATGGTTTAATTGGCAATGCTTTATTCCTAGGGATCACACAAACAAGAGTGCACTGTCTAGATTCGAGGCAATCTGAGAACACTTACTGAGTATCCAGTGAGTGCTAGGAATCTCATATGTGCAGTACAGCAAGTAATCTCACAGCAACATCCTCAAAATTCATATGATGAATTCTACCTCATACATGTTAATAGGCGACTTCATATAGCACAGTTTCTTTTCTCCCTTCAAATGAATCATACGCAACATTTAAAGAGCCAAGGTCATTCTGTAAGGACATTATGACCAAGAGTGGTCACATCCTCAACGACATGCTCTTCTAACACTGTTCTGGACCACCGCTCCAGTTAGCTCCCTTACTATGCCTTTGCGATGGTTAATTTTAGGGGTCAACTCGACTGGGCTAAGGGATGCCCAGAGAGCTGGTACAACAGTGCTGGGTGAGTCTGTGATGGTGTTTCCAGAAGAGAAGAGCATTTGAATCAGTAGAGTGAGTAGAGAAGATCTGCCCTCACCAGTGTGGGTGGGCGTCATCCAATCTGTTGAAGGCTTGAATAGAACAAAAAGATGGAGGAAGGGCAAATTTACTCTCTCTGCTTGAGCTGGGACATCCATCTTCTCCTGCCCTCGGACCGCAGCACTCCCGGTTCTTGGGCCTTCAAGCTCAGAATGAACTACACCATCAGCTTTCCTGGTTCTTCAGCTTGCAGATGGCAGCCTGTGGGACTTCCTGGCCTCCATAATCACATGAGCCAATTCTTTATAATCAGTCATTAGCTTTCTCTCTCTGTCTCCTATTGTTTCTGTTTCTCTGGAGAACTGTGACCATGACAGCCTTGGAAAATATCTTGTGACTTCTGCTCAGACACCATGAGGAGGCCTATTTGGAGACAACTCTGAGGCACGAAGGGATGAAAGCCTAGACTAGGAGAGACGGAGGGGCCTTTGTGAGAAGCACTGCGAAGTTGAACTTAGTGACTAAGGAAATTAAACTGGTCCAAGATCTTAGGCAGAGACTTTGACCCATCAGAGCCTCTCTGCCTAACTTTTATTCTTCCATGTTGTAGTAATCAGTACCCCAGTTTTCCTTTGGGGACATCCCTCCCTCTTCTTAGTCTGTGTTGTTTGGGGCAGTCCACCTTCACGCTAGCTCCAGGGGCGGCAGGAGACCCAGGTCTGTGGGATGCAGCCCAACTGGGGCCGATGAGAATCAGTCTTGGAACGTCCACTGAGTCTACTGAGAAAGAAGCATTCCCTTTCCTCTGCTGTGAGCAGGCCATTTCGAAGTAAGCCTGGAACTATTGGCAGCCACACGTAAGGGACACCTGCCTGTGAATGAAGCCAACAGAGAGCACAGCAAAGAACTGGAGAGAGACGGAACACTGATGGTTTTGAGGCTCTGGGTGCAGCTTGGCGTGAAACCTCTGGACAATGTTGGTTTTTCACTTAGTTGAGGAAATAAATTCCTTTCTGGGTAAAGGGGATGTCACTTGCAACAGACAGAGTCCTGACTTAATCTAAACACTATAGACTACTATGCCCTATAATGCTGATGGCCTAAATGTTGGGGCAGGTGGAGCATGCTGGCTTCTTATCTAGGCTTGGAATGAGACTTCTTCTGCAAGAGCTCAAGGGGCTGGTGGCCAAGTTCTTCAGTGCACGGACATCGGGAGTGCACTCATTGCAATACTCTGCTGAGGGTTTTCTAAACCAACGGCTCGTTCAGAATCCGCAAAGCACACTGCATTGTAGACAGGCTCTTGGTAGGGTCAGCCCTCCATAGCCTGGCGTGGGTGTCCCAGGGGCAATGATGTAAGATGCACAAGAAAATTCCACTGGGCCAAAGTAGCCATTGGCCCCCTCACCCGCCCATAACAAAGCCTGAAATCCCCACCATCAGGTGACCCCTTCAGCTTCTAGCACTCTCTCTCTCTCTCTCAAAGACTTCTGTTGGTATACATCTGTGTCACACGGGAAAGGCCACCTCAACTCACTACCTCACCTGTCCTGATCACGCAGGTCTGCTCGTGACACTCGCTGCGGCCTCCTAGGGAAACCAGAAAGGCCTGGGATGGTTCACTTGCTTCTGGCTGAGTGCTCCACCATACTGTAAATTCCTTCAGAGGGCAGAGTTGTGTCTTTCCTGGGCCCCGCTGTACCCTGGTACCTCATACAGTGCCGGGAACAGAAGCACACAATCCGCATGTGTTGAGTAAATGGTTGTATGGCAAGCAGCCCTGGGGTTGGGAGTTAGGGGCCTGGTTTCCAGTCCTCGCTCTCCCCCAAGCCAACACACTCACAGTCATGCTGTGCCCCTCTGAGGGCCTGGGTCCTCATTCAAACAAACGAGGAGGAAGGCCTCTGAGACCTGGCTGGGAATCCTGCACAGATGGGTTTCTTTGGCCTATCCTCTGATTTTATACATTTGTAACAATCTAAAAAACGGGGAGGGGACCACTTCCGGGGCACAGTGATTAAAGTTCCACACACTCCACTTCAGTGGCCCAGGTTCACAGGTTTGGATCCTGGGCACGGACCTACACCAATCATCAGCCATGCTGAGGCAGCGAATCACATACAAAATAGAGGAGGACTGGCACAGCTGGTAGCTCAGGGCTAATCTTCTGCACCAAAAAAAAAAAAAAAAGACCTGGGAGATTTCATAGAAAAATTCCTATCTCTGGTTTTTCTTGCAAGACATAAGCTCTGACAACACTGAGCCCACAGTGCAAAGGGCAGCAACGGGCTAGAAAGGAATCAGGGCTGTAGCTTTGGGTGAGGCCCCAAATCTCCCAGCAGCCACAGTCCCATCACAGTCCTGCACCAGCACCATATGTCGGCTGCCATTTATGATTACATGGCCCTATGTCTTTTCTTTTAGTAAATAAACATCTATAAAGACATACCAAGAGAGTCACGGTTTAAAAAATTTTGAGAGAGAGCACATTTTTTTGTAGGAGTGAACTTAATCTTCACACAATTAATAATACCATCTATCATCCATGCAGCATCTATTATACATGCCAGCTATCATTCTAAGCACAGTACATTTGTTTAACACATTCAATCTTCAGAGTAACCCTATGAGATAGGTACTATGAGTATCTAGATTTCAAAAAAGAGGAAACTGAGGCAGAGAAAGGTTAAGTAATTTGTCCAAGGTCACACAGCCAGTAAGCAGCCAAGCTAGGATTAGAACTTAGGCAACCTGCAAGAACCCATTACACACCACTGCCCAGTGCTTCTGAGCTCAAAGAGCCCAGCCTAACTCACACGCAGACTGCTGCCCTCACCTGTTCACTACACAGGTGACTCCCCTGTCACCCTGCACCAAGATGCTTGATGAGGAGACTATCCAACAAGTCCAGTTATCTGAACCCAGGTTCAGGATGGAGAGAGTCAAGATTACTCAGTTAAATAATAACCAAAGAGGGGCCAGCCCAGTGGCACAGAGGTTAAGTTCGCACATTCTGCTTCGGCAGCCTGGGGCTCACCAGCTCGGATCCCAGGCACAGACCTACACACCGTTTGCCAGGCCCTGCGGCGGCAGGCATGCCACGTATAAAGTAGAGGAAGGCGGACACGGATGTTAGCTCAGGGCCAATCTTCCTCAAAAATAATAAGAAGAATAACCAAAGATAAAAAATGTGTATCTCACATCACCATTTTTTTTAATAATAAGATGCAGTGCTTCCATCTTGATAAACTCTAAAAAACGTCATCCACTGTCTCCATTTCCCCATATCCTAGAGGAAGAGGAAGCCGAGGTAGAAGGTTCTAGAAATTCCCTACATGGGATGGAGCTCAGAGACCATCTATTGGGAAGGCACCTTTCACCCATAAATTTACAAGGTAGGTGTGGTGATCCATGGCTGCATCAGAATGTATTACTTTTATTATTACTATGAATGTTGCCAACAATAACGCTGCCATTGTATGGCTGTTTACCGTGTGCTAACCACCTTGCTAAAAGCCTTACGTGCTCTATCCTCCTAATCAGCATCACTATGCCAGGAAGTAGGTACTATTGCTACCCTCGTGTCACTGATGAGAAAACGGAAAGCCTGAGAGGGTAGATGACAGGCCCAAGGTCTCACAGCTAGAAAGGAGCAGGAGCAAGACCACCAATTAAAACACACGGCTTCTGATAACCCAGCTACACTGCCTCTCTCCAGAAATCTAACTGATCCCACTCAAGCAGGGGGGTGCCTTTGAGGTTTTGTTGTTGTTATTGTTAGATCGGTTGAGACTGCACAAGACTATTGGCAAAGCCATTTCTTGAGGCTTCTTCAGGGTGTCAAGAGATCCATGGGATCACCCAGGTTCTGACCATCCTTTGTGACACCCAGAATGTCAGCTGAAGGTCAATGGGTGCCACTGTGAAAAGCTAGAAAAGGAAACACCTGTTGCTCTCCGGGGCTTGTTAGCATGAAAATAATCATGCATTTCCTATGGTTTGGTGGCAGAGTTACAAGGGTCAGCCTAAGAGATGGCATATCAGTGTGGCTCATCAAATGAGTCGGTCGGGATGAGAATATCAATTGATTTGAGCAGACATGTGTCGAAAGGACTCATACAATGTAAAAAGGTAGCCGAAGTAAAGCGCCTCCAAAAAGCGCGGCCCACTTGGCAATTTTTCCTGATGCTCACCTGGTCCCCAGGGTTTGGGAGGGCAGGGAGAGGAGTGAGAGGAAGACCAAAGGAGGGGGGAAACTACAATATTTGTTTGAAAGACATAAGTTTGAAAAACAGAAAGCCTGATCCAGTTGCTGTGACTGAAATGTTCCCTGGATTCCGAGAGAAGGCAGGCCATCTCCAGTCACATCGCTTAAGGATTCTGTGACGTTTCTCTATCCCAATCTTGGATCAGGAGAGGCCAATTGGAAGTGCAGCAAAATGATTACACTCCCTGCTCCTTTGAAACATTATGAAAAGGTTTCTCCCTCCAAAGTAGGTCCTAAAAACATTGTTTACTCACTGTGGGACGGCCAAGAGAGAAGAGTAAATCTTCTATTAGTCCCAAGGAAGTTCTCAGATTTGCATATAATACAAGGAAGCATCTTTACGTTCCCAGCAGCTTGGACTTGCCTGACCTTGAGTCGTGTTGGGATGGCAGCACACGTTAAAGGGTCTGCTCAGCAGGCGTGGGGTGCCCAAACCCTGCACATTCCAAAGAAAGGACTGGCCCTTGACCATGTGCTGGAAGATAACCTCTGAGCCCTTGGAATATGCTGCCTGATAAGAGTGTCTCTGTATACTGGGACACTGGACCGCACCAAATAGTTTATGCAAACAATGTGTTTGACAATGAGAAGCTGTTTCTGTTTTCCTGGGACCCTGGGCCAGCCCATATCAGCTTGACCTCTGGAAGGTGGAGGACCTGGAGTCCGAGTGCCTAAGGTCAGTCATGTGGGCACTCCAGGCCTACACAAGTGACCTTCAACACAATTCCTGGACTCCAAGCCTCAGAGAGCTTCCCTGATTGGCAACACTCAGCACGTTTGTCACACACCACTGCTGGGAGAATTAGCACTGTCTGTGCCAGTCCACTGGGATGGCACAACTGGAAGCTCGGGTCTGGTTTCTCCTGGCCTCTGGCCAGCGTGTCCTCTTCCTTTGCTGATTTTAGTGTGTATCCTTTCACTGTAATAAACCATAACTATAACAGCCTTTCTGAGTTCTGTGAGTCCTTCTAGTGAATTACTGAACCTGAAGCTGGTTTTGGAGGCCCCATCCTGAGAGGAATGGAGGAGGGGAAAGGGAGGGAGGGAGGGAGGGATGAAGGGGGGACAGGAAGAAGGAAAGAGGAAGAGAGGGAAAGAAAAGAATAGGAATAAAATGAAACAAGAAGCAAAGAACCCAAGAAAGTGTTCTAGTGTCAAATTTCTCACTGTTTGAGCTCAAAGTAACAAGAGGAAAGAAAACACCATGTATGCAAGAGCCTTGAAAAATACTGAAAATAGATAACTATTAGAGGCTGCCTGTGCAACACACAGGGCATAATTTTAGACTCCACCACGCTGTCCTCGAGATTGCTTTGTCTAACCGTTTCCCCAGTGCAACAACTAACCTCCACCTTGGAGAAATAATAGCTATTCCCTTCTGATGAAAACATCCCAACATTCCATTTCAGAAATAAAATAAAACATTCAAAAGTGATCTGGAAGAGACTTAAACAGATTATAGCATTACATAATGTTTTCTTTCATGGTCAAACAAGAGAATAAAATGGATAGCTGTCTATTTCTGTGCCATCAGTGCAACTGAACAGCCCACATTTAACACTCTGGCAAGGCTGAGGGGAGATGCTCCATGCCTGGACCCGAGGCTCGAAAGTCGGTCCTCCATTCATTCTCTGACTCTTCTGAATTCATTGAAAACCACTTCAAGCAAAGATCATTTGAAAGAAATTACCTCTGTGTATTACACCACGAGCGGTGAAAAACGTCCCACGTGAGACTCGATGGTCCCGAAGCAATACACAAAGTGCAAGATGTAATCACTCAGGGAAAAGAAGTCCCCATGACAACAGGAAGGGAAAGGAGATGAGTGAGAATCTGAAGCCTCAAGTCTCTTACAATACGAGATATCCCTAATTTGTACTTGGAAATCTGTCTTTGGGTTTGAAATCCCAGAAAGGAACTTCCTCTCTATCGCTTCCCTGTATGCCCGGGTGGCGTTGTTAAACCGAACTACACCTCATCAAACGAGGATGGGCTGGGACTCCTGGCCCCATGAGGGAAGCTGAATGTGTTCCATGCCTTCTGCATCTCCTGGATCAGAATGAGGCAGGTGTGCTATGAAGTGTATAGGAAGCCTGGGATTTGGGAGGGCTGATATGCATACGTACAGAAGTTGTGCCCAATAAAAGAAACCACAGGATTTTCACACCATTAGATGTATGGGTTCATTTTCCAAGTACTGTGTCCCGATACTTTTTCAGGGAGATCCCAGAAAGGAACTCCTATTGTCGCCACTGAATTCCTTGATTTGCTGCTCCCAGCCTGGCTCCTCAGTGGGGCCCCATCTCTCCAGATTCTTCCTTGATGCCCTCCCAAACTCCATAGGACATTTCAAGGATTTTAAATTTAATTATCATTACTGAGAAACAGATGTGAGAAATTCTTCTGGAATCTTGGTTTGTACAGCTGCTTCCCCCACTGGGTCTCTGATTCCTTGTTCCTGAAAGTGTTGTTGCTCTGGCCCTCTCAGCCTTGCAGAGATCTTCTTTAATTCCCACTAACACCTTCCTAACAGAAGGCCTCTCTTCCCAGAACATCATCATAACGAGACACACTTATCAATTAATCAGTATCTACCAGGGGCTGCCATGAGGCTAGGCACTTTGTATAATTCATCTCCCTTAACCCAATCAACAGCCTTATAGCAAAGGTATTACACTGTCTACTTTGCAAGATCACAAAATAAAGTTCAGAGAAGCCAAGCAATTAGCCCAAGGTCACAGAGTTAGGATTTAGCAGATCTGAGATTTGAGCCTGGGTCAGAATGATGCTAAAACCTGAACATAAACCTACTGAAAATCCAATCAGAATAGAAGAGTAGGATTAAATACAGGTGACAAGTGCTGTGAAGTGTCTAATACACATTTCCAGGGTCTCCACGCTGAGCCAAACCCCCTCTCTTTAAGCCCACCCCGGCTCTTCCACGAGGTCCATAATGTTGAAGTCATAAATACTGACTTTATCATTTTAAAGTGTGTGCACGGGTGTGTGAGAGTGTGCATGTGTTTCTCCCCAGTTTTAGTCTTCCATAAAACACTTGAATGATCAGCAACCCTAGAAGCCGATCATAATTCTAGTCATGAGATGTACCGACTGGCATAACTCAGCTTTAAAGAGGCTGCCTCTAAATGGGTTAAGTATGACTGAATGACGCAGGTCCTCCCTAGGTGTAGACAGGGCGGAAGTGGACATTCTCAGAGGTGAACTCTTTCCAAGTGCCTATTTGATCCCCAAGGGTTCCCTCCACCCTGGGAGAGCTCAGCACGCAATTCTCAAGCAAAACCAACACAGTATCAACATTAGACAACCGAGTTTTCCTGGTGGACGTTTTTGCTAAAATATCTTAGACGCTTACAAATCTTCACTCTTTTCCATTACCTATTTTTATTTTTTTACTTTTTTTCCCTAAAGCTTGGCACCTGAGCTAACATCTGTTGCCAATCTTGTTTTTTCTCTTCTTCCTCTCCCCAAAGACCCCCAGTACATAGTTGTATATTCTAGCTGTAGGTCCCTCTAGTCCTGCTACGTGCGACACCGTCTCAGCACGGCTTGATCAACGGTGCCGTGTCTGCGCCCGGGATCCACACTGGCGAAAACCCGGGCTGCTGAAGCGGAGCACAGGAATTTAACCAGTCGGCCACGGAGCCGGCCCCTCCATTACCTATTTTCAATTGAAGAAATACACTCATATGATTTTTTAAAAAGAGAAGTTCACGGTGTAAAGGATTTACACCACTCTCTGCTCTGCGCCCTGGTTTTGTCATCCACAATGGACCCCGGAGATGGCTTCATGTCTATCAGCACAGTGCTGTCCCATTCTTTGGAACAGTGCATTGCAACCCTTCTGTGGACATGCCATAATTTATTTAACCAGTCTCATACTGATATATACTGAGTTGGTTTCCAATCTTTAGCCATTGAAAATAAAACAATTTGCATATGCCTTTTTGCTAGACAGCTGAGATTTCTGCAAACTGAAGGGAAGGTAGGATTGCTCTAACTGTGGTATGTACGTGTTCTTACATAGATGGTACCCTCCAACTCAAAAGTAAAGGTACCAAGAAGAAATCTAAGTGAGCCTATGGCGAACGTGAGCATTGGAAATGAAATCTGTCCTGAAAATTGTGCAATGCACGGTTCCTGCATCCGTCCTCCTTCTGAGAGAATCAGAGGACCCACGGCCACAGACAATGGAAAGATAGACAGGATCTAAAATACATCTTGCACTGTTTAAAATAAGAATTTCTTTTTGGAGGCATACATGAGAAACCCCACCGCTCTGTACGTTTTCAGTACAAAAGAATGATGCATCAGTGGTCCTGAGCTGGGTGAAAGAGTGATGCAGACAGAGGTTCTCCAGAATTCCGGGATCTTTATGCAGTCTGCCCTCACGATGTTTGATATCCATGGTGTGTAATAGTTTCTGTAAATTAAATTTCTTAATCTAACTTTATGATAAGAATGCTCGTCCTGTATTTCAGGTACTCCCTGGAGGGCAATATTCCAGAAAACCAGTTACCTGGGGGAATTCACGAAAACGTGCATGGATTAATAACAACTAACAGACGTAGACAAAGCAGATCCCAGCACAGCATCATCATTCTATCCTTGCAAAAGCACCACGGAATTATTAGAGACTGGTACTCCCGTTTGAGAGATAAGAAAACAGAAGCTCAAAGGCTGAACACTTACCTATGTGCACAAGGCAAGGTAGACACAGAACTCAGACTCAAAGCCTTAATTCTGACTTCAGGTTCAGCTTTTTCTTTCAAAACACAACATGGCTCCAAACAGTCCAACTGCCCTGTGACACAGGCGCTCAGGCAGTTAGGCTCAAATACTTCCTCAGCTCTAGCGACACCCAACCCTCCAGCCCCCTGCAGAAGGCTCAGCCAGGAGGCACCGGGAAGGGTGCCCCTGTACCTACAGTGAGTGACATATCGAACACGGGCCTCAGCGTAATGTTTTGATTGTTAAATGCCAACTATGTAATTTCGATAACGCATTTAGAGAAACATAATCCACTCTTAGAGCATAATGGTCTATCGGGAGTAATTGAACTCTTCTAAAACTTCGGCAGCATCAGCAACAAAGGCCAGGAACCAAAAGCCACGTTACAGTGAAGACACCTGGCTTGTGCCAGCCTGCTGTGTGACCCTGGGACTCCTGCCCTCCCTTCCAGGTCACATTCACTTTCTGTGTAACACTGGGATAAGAAAGTCTCGACTTCATGAGGCTGCAGTGAGGAATAAAGGAGGTGATGTCCTGTGCGGTAGGCAGCTTGTGGGAGACTGTTGAGCCCACATGGTTTGTTTGAGTGGGTTTCTCTTTCTTTTTTTTTTTTTTTTTAAAGATTTTATTTTTTCCTTTTTCTCCCCAAAGCCCCCCGGTACATAGTTGTGTATTCTTCGTTGTGGGCTCTTCTAGTTGTGGCATGTGGGACGCCGCCTCAGCGTGGTCCGATGAGCAGTGCCATGTCCGCGCCCAGGATTCGAACTAACGAAACACTGGGCCGCCTGCTGCGGAGTGCGCGAACTCAACCACTCGGCCACGGGGCCAGCCCCTGGGTTTCTCTTTCTTGTACCCAAAATAGTCTTGCAAAAATAGTACGTGAAAGAGCTGACAACAATTCTTAGCCAGAGTTCCCAAGAAACGTGAGTGTCATTTCTTTTCAGAAGCCTGGAGTTTTGCAAGAAAAGTTAGCACACAGCAGGCCCTCCTTCCATTCATTAATTCATTGATTCAGAATTAGTGATTAATAAACTACCATGACGGAGTGCCTGCTGGGTGCTAAGCACTGTTCTGGGCACCGGCAAGGAACGAGATGGACAAGACCCCCACTCTCATGTAATCTGCCTTCTGGTGAGGAAGAAGTAACTAAGTAGCATGATTTTGGAAAGTAGTAAATGCTCTGAAGAAAATAAAACAGCGTCACAAGCTCAGACGTGGAAAAGGGTCTTTAAATTAGGTAACTGGGAGAGGTATTTTCCAGGAGCTGAAATTTGAGCCGACACCTGAAGGACAGATAAGGACCCGATGGTAGTTTAAGGATCTGGGGCCGAGTATTTCAGGAGAAGGGAACAGTGGGAATGAGCCTGGTCCCAGAATGGAAGCCACTGCCACAGTTTGCTGCTGGGCCGAGACCACCTCAATTAGCCCATCTGGTAGGCAAGCAGTCCATCTGCATGCAGAAAATCACAAGCTCCTAGAAGGGAACGCCAGCAGTGATTATTCACTCCCGTGATGCTGAAAGACACCACCTCCAGTGGGAAAGAGATTTGTAACAAATAAAAGGAAATGCTGCATGTTTGTGGCCAAACACCTGGGTCTGAATCCCAACTCCACATTTCGAGCAAGTTACTTGACCTCTCTGTGCCTCCGCTCCCTCGCCTGTAAAATCACAGCGCCTATCTCGCCAGGTCCTCTGAAGACTCAATGACTCCACTGCTTGGAGCAGAGCCTGGCACACGCACAGGAATACAATATGTGTCTATCACCACTGCTGTCACTACCACCGCCACCATTATTCTTTCCCATCCACACCGTCATCTCCCTGTCCCATTGAGAATAACCATCATTTGTCCCTGACTGGACTTTTGCTTTGCAACAACAGGAGTGCATGTAAATTTACTGATTTACACCAATTCAACTATTAATCCACACCTTGGCACAGTCCTACCACCCCTGAATTGGGATAGAAAACAATCAGCACCCACCCCACTGTTTATGAATCTAAACAGTAACAGCTGTCTTACCATCTTCTCTGTAATGTGGAAAGTAAGGGAATTCTATACATGAAGTACAACATTTTCGCCACGTTCATATAACCAATACTTTCAGACCACTCTCAAACACACCCTCAACTTAGCAGCAAAGAACTCTAATCAAAGGAGGAGGGAGGGGGGAGGGAGGAGGGAAGAGCCAGGGACAAGATGGGGGGGGAGGGATGGAAAAAAGACATGCCAGCCAAGAGAAAGAGGTCACTTTCCATTTACTCCTCTTTCTTTGATGCCCCTCCATAAAGTACTAAAATTTGGTTCTTACAAGTCCCTTGCAACTTTTGCTAAATATATTTCAAGTTATTCTGTTTGGTTGGCTGGTTCTATAAATAGAATATTTTCTCTCATTATATTTTCAAAACGGTTGGGGTAGGCATGTAGGAAAACTACAGATTTTGCATAGTAATTTCCTCATCAGTGTCCTTAATGAACCCTATTATTGTTTCTAATAGATTCATGGGGGGATTGGTTATCTTAGATTTTCCAAAAGAAATGAAATTACTGGCAAATGGTGATAATTCTACCTCCCCCTTTCTTATTCTTTTTTGTATCTAACTGCATCATCTATTAATTACTGAGCAATGGTAAATAATAGTGATGATAATGGGCATTCTAGTCTTGCTCTGGATTTAATGGGAATGTTTCTAGTATTACACCATTAAAGATGATGCTGGCTTAGATGAACTCTATATGAATCCACTCATAGGTGGAAGTTAACATATTGACAAGGAGATGTGATCGGTGGTTACCAGGGAAAAGGGGGGGGTGGGGGGAGGGCACAAAGGGGGAAGAGGTGTACCCACAACATGACTAACAATAACGTACAACTGAAATCTCACAAGGTTGTAATCTACCATAACATTAATAAAAAAAAAAAGATGATGCTGGCTTTGGGTAAGATCCCACTTTATTAGGAGTTGTTCTAAAAATTAGAAATAGATGCTAATTTAATCACTTGCCTTTTAGCATCCATCAAATAATTCACAGAATTTTTCTCATTTACCCGTATTAAGAATAAGTCAAATTATAAGTCAAATTATTAGATTTCCTAAGATTGAACCATTCTTCCATTCCTGGAATAAACCCCACTGTGTCAGGACTTTTATTACTTTGTGAGCTAACCATTCACTTGTCCGTTTCTCCACTCTGCAGGCTCTTTCAGATCACTGGCCATGACTGATTCATGTCTGCCCCAGCACAAAGTTGGAAGTCAATACATGTTTAATGAATAAATAAATGAATGAATAACTAAAATAACAAGTGCATGGAACCTCCCAAAATTAACCCTTTGTCCCTCTTTCCGGGTTAAAATACTCAGAGAGATCATACACCTGTCCCAAGTAGATCTTTATAGGTTTAATAAACATGTGGCTAGACTGGTCCCCACTTCTTCTAGCAACAGAACCCTCGAACACCTCATCTTCATGGGGAAACTATTCCCTATGGTCTCAATGGGACTAGCCCTGGTTGCTTACTCCCCCCACCACTCCAGGCCAAAGGGGTGGCTACATCAGCCAGGCCCGATCAGGGTACTACACAACGACAGCTTTAGGAAGGAGCACATGACCCAACCTGGACCACAGGCATCTCCAGGAATTTCTTGCAGAAACTCTTAAGAAAAATTTTTTCCAAATCACTTATCTACCCTAAGTTTCATGTAGCCTCATTATTAATTATCTCAGTGATCAGACATCACAAATGTGAACTTACATTTATAAGTAAAGTACTTTGTTCAGTGTGCCCAGACATCTTTAGATCAGCAAAACTGTACTCATGAAAATATGGGTCTACGCTTCTCCTTTAGAGGCAATCCATCACGGAATCTTCTTGGCCTTCGGGAACTCAGCTTTGCTTGAATGTGTGGTCATTTCATATGGGCCTTTGTGGTGGAGCCGTCTGTCTTTTAATGGAGAAGTTATTTCCTTCTCTATGGTTTACTACTGCTTTTGGTTGAGGGTATTTTTACGTGAATAGAGCTAGCTGAAAATTTTCAAGAGACCAAGAAAAGAGACTATAAAATTTAGAAAATTTTATATTTCTGGAATTTTCAATAGCATTTACAATTCAACACAATGCAGAAGAAAACAATACACTAGAGACTTCCATAATGAGGTTTAACAATTCTGTAATTTGGGGGAAAGTATAAACCTCTCAATTTAAAAAATATATATTACTTCCAAAAGAATTAAATAAACATATAATGTTTGTATGGGTTCCTGCTTACCATCTTGCCTAAAATGTAGTGAGATAACCTATCTGAGAATGAGGCAAGGTAGAGACAAACCTGGCAAAGAATGGAAAGAGACAGAGACCTTGTCAAATCATTCAAGCCCCTGGATTCAGCTTTTCCTGAAGCCACTTACCCCACAGACTTCCTAATTACCTAAGCCAATAAAGCATCTTTTTTCGTTTATAATAATTTAAGCTCAATTTCTATCATTCACAACCAAAAAAGTATTGCCTAATTGATGTGTTGCTTTGTTTCCCTGTAAATATGCTTTACACATTCTTAAATAAAGATTAAAAAAAAAAAAAGTAAAGGCAGGCAAGCCTAACTAGTGAGTGTTAAGAAAAAAATCATCAACCGCTTGCTTTTAATTAATGGCAAGATGGGCTGAAAAGCTCCCTTAGTGAATTATAATTTCAGACTGAAATTCCCAAAACAGTTATAGAGGAGCTTGTCAAGCCGCAGAAACCAATGGAATCAAGAGATGACTTGAAAGATCAGTGTTTCAATCAGTTTCAGAAATAGCATCCATTATGCAAACCCAAAACCTTTAAAACTTTCTAACGCACAACCCTAGCAATCTCTCATTCACCTAAAGTCTCAAGGCCCCTCTCCTGACTCAATTTAAAACTAAAAATGCCTGGTATGATTTACAAAAGTTAAAATAATTAAATCATGTTGTGATGGCCAGAGAACTCCAGGGAAAGTGGCCAAATCGCAACGTAGGGAGTTTGGCGGGGTCTGCCAGAACAGTCCTGCCTTCTCCAGTGCCTTCAGCTCTGCAGAAAAATGGAAGGCAAAGCATTCCCTCGGCATTCTAAATGCCTCAGTCCCTCTCCACTGCAAGCGGCCTCCTTCCTACAGTGGGCTCAAGAACATGTGAGCAGGAAAGCCCCGAGAGCCTGCCCCCTTCCATACGGCGTCCGCTTAGTGGAGAAGGCTGGCTGCAGGTACCCCAGGAAATCAGACTCTTCTCCTCCTTCGGCTCATGTCACGGTAGACCAAATTCTGGAATTGGTTTGGATTATTCTCTGGAGAGCTACTTAAGAGCCGCTTCAGGGTTTGAAATCCCTCATTCAGACATAATCTTGAAATGAAAGACGATTTGTTAATGAAAAATGCATTACAGCTTTCCTTGTAGGGCCCTCCATACTGATAGGCAGGATAAAAGGAAGGAATTGAAGGAAAATGAAGGAGAAAAGCAAAGGAAAAGGATAATTAGGAGAGAGAGGAGAGAAGGAGAAGAAGAAATTCATCATGTCACACACTCTGCGTGGGGGCACTTTTTAAGGGCCGCTTCATTTCACCCTCACATAATCACTTGCAAGTAAGTAACATTGAGCCCATTCTGCAGACAAAAAACTGGAGGCTTGGTGATATTAAGTAACTTGTCTAAGGTCACACAAGGAGGATGCAGTAGATTCTGACTCAGAGATACAAAAACAGGCTCCAAATAATGTTCCTCCTACAGTGCTCTCGTGCTTCCTCTGAAGGGTCTAACACAGACGTCTGCTCCAGAACCAAAGCATTCTAGTGGGCCAATGGGCCCTACGGAGACAATACAACCTCATCAGAAAAGAAACAGGAATTTAGAAAAAAAGAAAAGAAAAGAAAAGGAGAGAAAGAAACAATTTAATATAAGTAACCCGATGCCCAACAGAACTAGGATGGGGCAAGGCAAAGCCAGAATCCAATTTTTCTCACTCTCCACCTGACCAGAACCTATTATATAAGTATAGTTTATCAATATGGATCAAATAGGGGACTGCCTCATTAATGAGTGAAAAGCTGAGAATTTTCTCAACTTCTGGAAAATGTTCATTGGGAACAAATGGGAAATTTTGGGGGGAATTGTCCTTTTCTGCCTCAATGTTCCTCTTTCTACCCAGCTCCTTTTGCTGTTGTTGCAATGTATCAGGCAGGTATTTGCCCCACGCTCTTGCAAAATCTGCAAAGGAGGAAAACTCTAACCTAAAATAGCACACAGAAGCCACAATTCTGACAACCACAAAGGGTACGGGTGTGCCAGTTACTTTCCGAAATGAGTTTAAGCCAGAGTCACAGACTGGTAGCCGGCTGGCTGTACCCAGCCCACAGGTGGGTTTTGTTTGTCCGCAGTGCTAGCCCACACTGCGCTCGGAAGAAATTTCCATCTGTTGCCAACATTAAACACCAGATAATTTCACATCAAAAACTGGATTTCCAGTTTCTCTCACCAAGTGGAAGATCTGATAACCCTGATGCCACATTTGCACGTGGAAAAGAGTAGCTGCCCCTTTAGACAGAGCATGTGCGTCCCAGTTTCTCCCCACCTGGTCTATTTCACTCATTTATACAATCGCTGTGGGCCCAGAAGGCATGTGAGTTGGTGACCCTTGGTTTAAGAGGTTAAGCAGATGTAGACTGCAAAGCCAATCATTATTAGACTTTTCCTAAAAACACCCCCAATAACAGACTCTTCTCTCAGTATTAAGACAGCTGTGACAGAAGGTAAGGCATATGAGACCAAAAGGATTTGAGAAATGGAAAAACCTAGCAGTTGAGTCCATTCGGATTTTTGGTCTAGGATAGTCACTTTTTGCTTAGAAAATACATTCACTTTTATTATTTCATTTATTCCTCTCAACAGTCCTGCAAGGAAGGAATTATTCTCAGATAAACAAACTGAAATGAGTGATGTTAAATCAGTTATCCAACCAGGATCATCTAACTAGTAAGTTGCAAAACCCAATTTTGTCCAGCTACAAACACCTTGCTTTTGAAATAATGAAAGAACACTCTCTAAGGCCATAAGGCCTGTTTCCACCTCAGGGCCTTTGTACCTGCTGTTCCCTCTATTGGAAACCTCTCCACCTAGATCTCCACATGGAAGGATCTTACTCTTTCACTTCATTTACATCCCCTCCCCAGAGAGGTTTCCCTTAACCATTTGACTCAAAATAATATCTGTGCATGCACACATACACCCCCCAATTACTCTCTAGACTCCTGCTTCTCAAAGTGAGGTTCAGGGATCAGCAGCATCAGCATCAACTGGGAAGTTAGAAATGCAGAGTCTGAGGTCCCTCCCCAGACCTGCTGAATCAGAATCTGCATGTTAACATGTGCATTTCAAGTTTAAAAAGCACTGCTCTACAGGAGCCCTGCCCAGTGGAAATGCAATGGGAGTCACAAGTGTCATTTTAAGTTTTCCACAGCCACATTAAAAAGGTTAAAAGAACGACTCGTTTGTTTGCTGTCTCCCCTAACGCCCTACTAAAAGATGCCATTTCCACAAGAACAGGTCCTCCCTCTGTCTTCTTCTCCACTTTATCCCCAGTACCTAAAACAGTACTGGGCACATGGTAAACGTTATTAAGTGTTTGTTGAATGAAAGAAGGAAAACACATTCTAGTACTTTCTGTGCGGCAGCGTGGCACAGGGAAAGAAACCAGCACTCTGAAATTGGACAGATGTGGTCAACTCAACCACTGACCAGCTGAGCAACCTTCAGCCAGTGGTTCACCCTCTGGGAGCCACCTGGAGTGTAAACCAGGAATGTTGCTGTTTAACTCACAGCCTCATCATGACACCCCGATGTGATAACATGTCTGTGAAGCACCAACCACCACAATCACAGGCATTCAATCAATGCCAGTGCCTTTCCATTGTCCTCTTTCATTCTCTCCAAATACCACATGCGAATAACGCTGCTGACCACTTTCCTCTGTGTGGCATGAGCATGACTGAAGCTGTTTTCCTGAGTTATTTTCCCCCAGCCAATGGGACCTGCCTATTAACTGCTACCACTGCAGACAACTGGAAACCGTGGAGGGTCCCTTCTCAGCACCCTGGAGCTGAGTGGCTCCCAGAGCAAAGTGGTCACGGTTACTGTTCAGTCTGTAAACCACGAGGGAGGCCACAGCTCGAGTCGTCTCTGTCACTTTGATGAGTTCTGCTGTGGCAGCCAGTTGGCCTGCCACAAGGTCCCATCCCTTAGGAGAGTTCAGGTCTCTGCCCAGCCAGAGTGTATCAGCTCATACTGAAAGGTGTGTTCTGGCTTTACCCTTTTATTTGGGGGGTGGACAGAGGAAGGAGTGGAGGGTTTAATCTACTCCCACTTATTAATCACTGGCCTCTGTCCATCCACCAAGTGAGGCTTGCTTCTCCATAGCTTTAACACACACATCCTAATCCATCAGTCCACCCTGCCCTGAAAATCCAATGCACATGTTCTCATCTCAGATGTGTCTTTGACTCACGTTAGATCAACAGCACAGGAGAAAGCAAAACCCAGATTTAGATACAGCCTGAGGAACACCAGAAATAAAACTGCTAGGGCTGCCTAGTTGGATATGAGGAAACCCCAAGCCAGCTGTGCCGAGAGCAGCCCCAATTTCTTCTCGCTCTCCCTCTTGCTGAAAACACAACCAGAACAGAAACACTAGCAGAATTAGTAGGCTATTGGGAAACACGCTGAAAAGAAAAACAAAAACAAAATAAATATATGGGGGGAAATCAAAGCCTTTAATTAACCTGTGGATCTCTAACCAGTTAAACAGTAGAGTAAGATTTCAGGCAGAATACGTGGTATAACCATTTAAGTAGCGATGCCACCACTGAAAAGACGCAGTTGCACCAGGGAACCAAGAGGAAGGGTTTCTGTTACTGGTTTCAATCAATGCCACTGTTTCCTTTTCTACAATAGAGTGAGGTTGTCATCCCCTCTTCCTACATGGGAGAGAGAGGAGCCTGAAGAGGTGCAGCAAGTAAAATTCCCACAAATGTCCTCAAAGCACTGCTGTCCCTCATAAGGCTGGAGAGCGGTCCAAGGCCAGTGCCAGCCCACTCGGCTCCTGCAGGTCCAACGGGTTTCTGGGAGTCTTCTCAACAGCCAGGTTTGGGTGGCTAATGATTACCTCTATGTTAGACAGATTCTCCTCCCGCACTTCCAATCGGCACCACTGAGCATAAGGGTCTCCCACAGGCAAGTCACTGGCGTAGCAGATCGAGGACACAGAGACACCGCATGGTCCTCTGAAGTGAGGATCAAGAGGATCCAGTTCTGTCCACACCTCTCCAGTGGAACAGTTCTACAGGTGGCTACCAAATACTGACACGCAATACCACAAGGTCCAAATACCACAAGTGATGGCTGAGAGTACCACCGAGCTGGAATGACATCGTCAGTAGCCATGTCATGACAGCGAGGCCGGTTCATACCTTCCTTTCCCAGCCACAGTGTAAAACAACATGAGAAAATCTGGCATCTTCTATCCTTTCATTCAGAAAATTCTCCAGACCCTACGATGGGACTTCCTGACACGCACTCCACCACGCACACGTCATCAACGTTATTTTAAGTCACCTGAGTCAAACACCCCCATCTCTATTTCCAGCTGCCACAAAGCAACACAACACACGTTGGAAAGGTCTGATCTTCAGGCCTTCCTTTCCCCCAAATGGCATCTGACACTTCTCACAAGATACACAGCTTTAAAGGTAGAACTGGAAAAGACCACAGTGACCCTCATAGGGCTGAAGCTGCCCCACAGCAGAAATCAGAACATTCCTACAACCAACAATTAAACAACCGAAACCTTCCCAAACATCCCCTTCCTTCTCTGGTTTGCTGTTGTTGCATTAATCATCCTGACACCTTTTTAATTATAATCGCAAACTCGAAGCCATGACTTGCAATGTTATAAATACTGATTTTCCAGTTCAAGCAGGCATTGACTGGTTTCTGTTTTGATAGGAAGGGGCTGTTTGAAGCCTCCTAAAATGTTGCAACTCGTCTGTTGAAACAGACGAGACATTAACAGACACGTTTGCTGTTTCCATTTAACCTGCTGGAATGTTTATGCCTAAGTGTACTTTTTCTCAAGCTTTGAAAGCATAAGGCGTATTTTCTAAAGCGGAAGAAATCAATCAATACATATTATATATTCATATATAATAGATGTTATATAATACACACATACAGCAATATGTATTATTATATAATACACATTTACTATATATTTCTGAAGTCAGGTTATTTCTAAAACTGTCGCAGGCTGCAATTTAAACTTAGAAAGCACATCTCTTCAACAGCAAGGCAACTCGTCAGGAAACAATCCTTATTTTACCTATTGGCCTTGTGAAGATGATAATACCACTTTAGCTGACAAAGCCTGTGTTTGTCTGACAATTCCAATTAATTACTGAGACGCAACAGAGATGGGACCAGCCATCCAGATGTTTTTCAGAAAGAGCTAAAAAGGGGTGGGGAGTAAAGGAGGTTTGCCTTTTGGGCATCTGCTCCAGTGTTTTTTAAATGTTATGGCGGGCAAGAAAGCCGGATCACTAAGTTATTTTACCTGCACTTAACTTTCTACTCTCCTCTCCTTTCCCTCACCGCTGGGAGACGGTGGAAGACAAGGGAGATGAACATCTCACAAGACAGAAGCTCTAATCTGTTGCCAAGGAGGCGACGGTAAGAAAGGGCAGGGGTGCAGGATGTAAAAACTCTTAGGGCACCGACTGTCGTGCAGACCTTGATGCTCCTGATGCCAAAGCAACCCAGGGTTGCTGGAGATGGGGAACATCCTCAGTCTTTTCTAGCAAGCCAAAACTCGCCAGCATCATCTTTTTAACTGTTCCCTGTTCATTTTGCTCTAACCTGAAAATACTAAAGTCGGATTCCAGACACGCAAATACGTTTGAGGGCGATTTTGAGAGATTCCAGGAGATCTCAAAGCCCTTCAGTCAATCTAGCTATCCTGCTTCATGCCTTAGCGTCCCCAACGCAGCAGCGCAGAGCCCCACAAGAGCCCAGGCTGGGAAACACCCCGCGGGCACCTGGGCTGGGGATTCCCAGGCGTGGAGCTAGGCAGCTTCAGAAAGCACCTCCCTGGGTGAGGAGCCTGAGGCAGGCAGGGCAGTGTGACACCAGCTCCCCTAACCCTGAAATACAGCAATCCCTGGCCAGCCTCCAGTCCTCTCCGCGCTCCCCCGAGCAGGCCCGCCAGGGTCCGCAGAGCCCTCGTGGGGCGAAGGGTTCTCGGGGAGGTGCCTGGATATCCAAGGGCGTGGGAAGCCGCAGCTTTCCCTCTGGGTCTTCCCCACCCATCTATCCCCTGCGCCAAGCCCAGAGTCCTACCTGTACCACTCCAGCCCCTTTTCGTAGTTCCTGTCGAAGAAGTGTGGCTCTATGCCCACGGTCCGCAGGCCCGCACGTCCGGGTGGACTCGGATCGCCTCCAGCAGCTCGCGGGTGCCTCCTTTCTTGACCCCGATGACGAGTGCGTGTGGCAGCTTCTTCTCCCCATAGTCGGGGGTGCTGAGGGCGCCGCGCCTCTCGATGCTCCCGTTGGCCGCTCTCAGGCCTGCGAGCTCCTCGTCGGTGGTGCTGGTCTCCTGCGCTTCACACTCCAGCAGCGCGCTCGGCGCAGTCATCATCTCGCCAGGGGCCAGCGGGGTCCGGAGCCAGGTGTCCCGAGCGCCCCCGCCGCCGATTGCCAACACCCAGCCGTCTGCCCCGGGGGCAGCGGGCTGCTCGGAGGGCTCCGGGGGCTCCCCGCGGCTCGCGTTGACCGGCGTCGGCGCGGGCGGCTGCGAGGGGGTGCCGAGGTGCACGGGGGGCGGCAGCAGAGAGGGTGGCGGCGGGCTCGGCGGGGGCTCGGCGGCGGCGCGCGGCGGCTCGCGGCGGCTCCTGCAGCGCCAGGGTGAACTGCAGGGAGCGCGAGCCGCCCAGGAGGCTGTAGCACAGGTAGGTGACGGACAGGGACAAGGTGCACAGAAAAAGCAACTTGCTCGCCGGCGGCCACTTAGCAGAGGCGCCGGGCGGCAGCGGCGCGGTGAGAGTTGGAGGCGGAGGCGGAGGAGGTGCGGGCCACGGGGCCACCGCGGCTCCCGGCTCGCGGCAGCAGCCCCCGGCGCTGCCCGGACATGGTTTCAGCCGCCGCCGCCGCCCAGGCGCCCCGGCTGCATGAAGCGACGCCAATGCACCCCCGGCCCTGGCCGCTGTCCCGCTGCTGCGCCAGGGGAGAGCCCGGCTGCATGGCCCCACTCCCCACTCTTCCCGCGGAGTCCGGGTGGCCCTACACCACCCCCGAGGGGGGCGCACTGACCCGTCGGCTGCACCTGTTCCGTCTGCAGCGCCCCCGCTTCCCGGCTCCGCCGCGGCTCCTGCTTCAGCCTCTGCAGCCGCGCGCTGTTGCAGCCCCGAGTTCCTTCCCCACTGCTAACTTCCTGCCGGAAGAGAGGAGAGGCGCGGAGGGGAGGCGGAGGGGCCCGTGCGCGCGCCGCGCGCCGCGCCCCGCGCGTCGCCCAGAGAAGGGTGAGTGCGCCTCGCGCGCGCCTGCGGATTGGGACGCGGAACGGAGGCGTGCGCTAGGGCTGGGGCACCTGGCAAAGCGGAGATCGTGCCCCCCCTCCCGCCCCCCGCCCCGCAACGCATTCACGCTGGAGGGGTTTGCCGCCCAACCCCGCGTGCTTCCCCTCCCCTGGGAGCCTGGGACGCCAGTTTCTCCTTCCCTCTCCCAATACTTTCAGAGACTAGAGCCCCACACCTGCCGCCAGAGCCGCACACCAGGAAGCTGGGGGCCACAAGGTGGTGAGCTCTCGCTTCCCCTTTTCTCATGGGACTCCAAGCAAACTCGGTCCATCCATGACCCGCCCTTCTCCCTTCCTGGACATCCTCCTGCCTTTGACCCAGGAGGAATTTCTTGTCCATACCAGGATTCCCATGCCAACTTCCATCTTTCCAGCCTCCCCATCTTAGCTTGAAGCTCCTGATTGGTGGAGCTTTGACACAAACCCCCAGATTTCCTTGCCCTAGAGCTTTTGCCTCTGTCCCGCCACCGGTTGACTATGCTTTTTGCTCCAAAAGGAGAGGCTGTCTCCTCCTGGACACCCTGAACCACAGATGCACATGCGCCCCTTGGGGGCCATTGCGGCTAAAGGAGTTCGGATTTCCCTGGACTAAAATAGACTGAGACTATCATCACTCTTAACAACTTATAAGCAGAGAGAAGTTGTGTTGCTGTGTCTGTGCGTCACTTCATTGAATTAAAAAAAAAAAAGTATCTTCTTTGCAGAGAGATTTCCGGCCCTCACCTTCCTCTCCTGGGGGGAATGGTAAACATCATAAGGCTTTGGAACATTCAAGACTAGACTTTGCTTCCTGTTTCCTTTTGCTCAGGGAGGTAGAGGAAACGCGAGGCTGGAATGGCAGGAAGAGGCAGAGCGGTCAACTGAGGCACTCCAGCGAACTCTGCTTCCTGGGGGCAGGGGCTGGCCCTGCACGCACATGGCGCCAGTCTTTCCCAGAGGCTGGCTCCAGTGAGTCCTGTTTACCCTGCTAGCCACAGCTGGGTGCCTGGAGGGTCTGCTTTCACCTACAGGGCTGATGTGGTTGGCATCTCCAGTTTTGTTTGATCACATAACAGGGACTGCTGGGAGCCGTGGCTACATCATTTGATCGGCTGTTTGACAGGGTCCAGCCGATTAACGCCGAGGGGTGCAGGGTCGCCCCTTGGTGAAGAATAACCGGCCAGCCCCTCACATAGTTCTGAAACCTGTGCTGCTTCTAATTGCCCTTCATTCCTTTTCCTTTCTTAACCTCCAGTTTTCACTCCTTTGGGTGGCTGCTTGGGAGGCACTACCTCCTGGGAAAATTAGATATAGTAAGAGAATGTGACCACCTGCAGGTAACTTTCAAGATATTTTTCAGTTAATTAATGGAGGAGCACACAGTCCCATTTGAGACAATCAGAAAGGAATCCTGCCCAGATAAGATGTCGAATTAGGTTTATGGCCTCCATCTGGTTAATGTTTCCTTCTCCCTCCAGTTCTTTCTCTAAATATACATATGCATCGTCCTTCTAAGTTTGTTGGTTAATTGGTTGATCAAGAAGTATCTATATATTATTCTTGACCTTCTGCTTTCTGTTAAAATGTTATAGAGGTTTTCTCCTAAAAGCAATAAATAATAAATAATTGGTGAGTAGAAGGGCCGAGGGGTGCAAGAATGCCCCTCGGTGAAGGATGGCCGGCCAACACCCCCGATATTTTCTGAATTATATGCATGCTTTCTATCAAGGTTATGTGTATACTTATTTCTCTTTTTTATTCTTGAAGATATATAGTTTAGTTTAGCTTTTCAGCCCTTTATTTTACTAACAATATGATACTTTCTCCGGCAGTGTACTTAAGGGACCATTAGCTCTACAATCTAAAAGACAAAGGAATGCTTCCACCCCCTAAAGGGCGCGAAAAAGTAAAGATGTTTAACTGCCCGCTGAGAATGCAGATAGCCCTGGGGATAAGACACCCTGGAGTCGCCTTTTGTTCCCATTAACCATCTACACTAATGGCATAAATGATTGAGGGAGGCAGGGATGGCTCCACCAGGATGTAACCAGACGGACTGCTGTCCTGTCCGGAGGCCTGGACCTTCTCTCTTTGATTTAACTTTACCATGAATTACAACAGATGCCTAGGTACCTATCTCCTTTAGCTTAGAGACAACAAACACTAGTTAATTGCAGAGAAGACGATCATTAACCTTATGCTCTATAGAATGGAATGCTAATAAATATTCTTGTGCTCGTTTCTTACTTCCTTATCTCTCTGAGAATATTTGTAAAACTATTTCTGTACTAATCCTGAAAAATATATAAACGACACTTGTGCACAGTAAAGTCGGACTTGCTAACACCAACCCAAGTCTCACGTCCCCTTTATTTGCCCCCTCCCTCATCGTGCCGACGCGGTCCATCCCTCAGGAACCTGGACTCCGCCGGGGCGGGACCCTGGCAAGGGACAACAGTTGAAAGAAAATGTATATAGTGTCTAAATATTAACTAGATACCTAGTGCCAAAGAGAGAAAAAACTGTTGCTCCAATAACATGAACACAGACTTTTCCCTGAGTGAACAGAAGCTCACGGCTGCTCTCAGCTGGACGTGAGCTTCCTTCACTGCAGCTTCAGCTCAGATAAAGATTATTCCTTTAGAATATATTTTTTATGGTACACCGGAGACCTCTGAAATGCAGAGTCTGGTGTCCTGTAAATCGTTTCGTGGAACTAGGGATGCTTTTTCAAACACCACGCAACTGCACTCCTGTAATGTTAATGGGAAGGGGCCAACTGGAGCTGGGAGCAGCACAGCTTGCCCATCCCTCCTTCGGCTCCAAGCCCAGCTCTGGGTGGTCGCCCAGGAGGGCCCGGTTGCAGCAAATATTGTCACTGCTGTCTTCCATCTCCCTTTCAAAGCTAAGGCACCAGGATGCCCAGCACGTGGTCCAGGGGCCTCCCGACAGTCCCTGCCCAGCTCCCGGACTTCTCTATCCCCGCTCTGGGCAATCCAAATGAACTTGCTCTGTAGCTAGTTTTACTAAAGATGTGCTTTCAAATTTGGAAAGGTTTTGATGAAATGGTACTAACATTTAACCTAGAGGTGGCAAACTGCTAACAAATTAAGAGCTGAATGTGGCCAGCGCAGTGATATTAAAAAGTTGAAACTGGTTGCAGTGGTGTAAAATTGAGGACTTTCCCAAAAAATTTGGCTATGAGGTTTCTGCTGAAATAGTAGATCCAGCAACTTTGGGCCCCTCAGCCAGAACCGAGAGGCCCCCCTGACATGGAGCATGTGCCCTGTTCGTCACGGTGCCCCCCCAGAGTGCCCTCATACATTTATGTTACTTGCCTGGATGCTGCTAATGAGGACACTTCCCAGTGTCCCTTCTCCCTCTCGTCCACAGATAGTCCTACTTAAATAAGAGACTCTTGAAAGAACGGAACCCCGTTGGTGAAATGATAGGTCCCACAACTGATGGGGAAGAGGTGATTTTTGGGGAGAGGAGCTTTGTAGATTTCTCACTTGGGCACTTACCTGTTTTGTTCTCCATCCAGGTTTTTTCTGGGAGCAAGTTCTTGAGAAACCTATAATGAAAAGTACGAGCTATCTACATAGGGAGAACTCAGACTTCGTTCAGCAATTCCCTGGGCGTCTGGAGACTCGATAGAATACTTTTTTCTTTTTCCACTGCCAACAGCCATGCCCATTCAGGCCTACGAGAGTTTTTACAATGCTCCTCCAACTGGTCTCCAGGCCTCCAGCGTGCCTCATTTCTCTTCATCGTAGAGGACAATAGCAGATCAATGTTTCTGAGGCATGGCTCCACCAGTGCCCTCTCTGATGCAGAAACCTTCCTCTCACTGCCTACCTGATAGACTCCAACTCTCTGCCTTAGCACTCAAGGGCCCCTCCGCCTTGCATGTATCCCACAGTCCTGCCAAACCGAACAGTACCCACTACCCAAAAGCACACATTGCATTCTTCTCTTTCACCTCTGCCTGATCAGATGATGGAGTTGAAACAAAGCCATCATTTGCTAGTTAAGTGACTTTCGGACAGGTAATTTCACCTCCCTGACCCTCAGTTTCTGCATATGTAAGTGATGAATAGTAAGACTCACCTCATATTGTTTTTATAAAGAATTAAATTGACTTAGAGAGCATATGCAAAAACAGCTGGCTCCCTGCCTGACATGCTGCAGCCACCAATAATTATTCGGACCTAAATATTGGCTCATGCCATGCCCTGCTTCTTTTCCTATTAAAACCTTATCCTTGAAAAATCGGTGTGTACCCTTTCTTCAAAACCAGCCCAAGGTGTAAAAACTGAAGTTCACTTTCCTAAGCCGCTCAGTGACATTTATAACGCCAAATATAATGCCTTAGATAGTTTTTTTTTTTTTTTAAGCGAAAGAAGCTAACTCTGGCTAACTTCAGTTTTCTTATTAAAGAAATTGACTAGAAGGATTTATGGTAACTCACATAACTGAAGGGAATTTTTGAAAAATCAACAAACAAAAAGCAAAAATAAGCTTTGGAAGGCACAATAGAGCACAGTGTATAGTTATTATTACTGCTGTTCACCAGACATTGTCGGCTCTTCTCTGGCCCACAGAAGGGATGTATCTTCTTGGCCCCTTAAAGTCAGAGGTGACTCTGTGAGCCTTTGGCGAATGAAACTTGAGCAAAAGTGAGGTTGTCTCTTCCAGACAGAACCTTTGGCAAACAGTGGGAGTGTGTTTTTCCTGCCTGGCAGTTGTGCAAGAAGTTGGATCGAGCATCTTTTAGCTGCCATCTACTCAATCCTCCAGACTGAGCAAGGATAATACAGAGCCAGCCCCTGATGACATGGAGCATGTTCGAGAAATAAACCTTGGTTATTTTTAGCTGAGACTTAGGAGTTTGTTGTGAATACAGCACAACGTGGACTATCTGACTGATGAAAACATACATATTATCAATTTCCTCTGCTGTTGACCAAAATGACTTCAGTGAGCCAATATTAGAATTCCTTTTCACAAAGGTGGATAAGTGACAGATTAGAAGTCTACACTGTCCCAGGAGTGTAGACTGATACCACGCTTATATATAGCAAAGATATTTCCTCATTTTGTCCTTTACTTGTCAATAAACAAGTATATCTATAGAAATCTGGAGGTAAGGCTCCAGACAAAACCAACATGGTGACAAGGAGGAACATTACATACTTGTAAAAGGAGCGACAGATGAGAAAATAATAATAATGGCCGGGAACTTACAGAACCTTGCGTTGAAAGGCATCTCATATGGAACTTAGGAAATATTATAGCTGTAAGCACTACGTGACAAAATCTGGTGGATGGAATTAAACAATACTTCGAAGAAAGATACCTTCAATATACTTATCTAAAAAGAAAAATTAGAAACCAACGAGCTGCTTGCTCAAGAAGCTAGACAAAGAGCGAGACAGTAAAGTCAGGAAGAAAGGAAATGATAAAGAGAAATGCCAAACCTTTGTTTCTATTTATTTGCTCTCTATTTATTGCTATGGACTGAATTCTGTCTCCCCACAGTTCATATAATGGAAGCCCTGACCCCCATTGTGACCATGTCCAGACACAAGGTCTTTAGGAAGTAATTATGGTGAAAATGAAGTCATAATGGTGGAACCTAAATCAGATAGGACTGTGGCCTCATCAGAAGTTGAAGAGATCTCTCTTTCTGTTTCTTCACACGCATACACACACCCCACCATCTGAGGACTCAGTGAGAAGGGGACCTTATGCAAGCTGAGGAGAGAGCCCTCGCCAGAACCTAACCATGCTGGCATCCTGCTCTCAGGCTTCCAGCCCCCAGAATGGTGAGAAAATAAATTTCTGTTGTTTAAGTCACCCACGCTATGGCATTTTGTTATGGGAACCCAAGCTAAGACGCTTATCTTTCACAGTTTGTTCCTAGGTTCTGGTACCAATTCCAATGTGTGTGGGGTTGGGGGTCGGGGGAGTCCCCCACACCAACAAGCAATTCTTGGGACACCAGCTGGGTGTCCTACAATTCGACTCGATTCTGACACTATGTACCCAGAGACAGCATCACACCCCACAGGTTAAGGGTTCAGCCCCACAAGACTGCCCCCACTGCAGGTGCCAACAGCAAGTCTGGGTTGTCGCCTATGCTTCTGAGCAACTGGCTGTCAGAAGGAGGTTCCCAAGACTCTCTACTCCGGTTCGACGAATTTGCTAGGGCGGCTCACAGAACTCAGAGAAACCTCTTACTTACTAGATTACCTGTTTATTAGAAAAGGATATGACTCGGGAATAGCTCGATGGAACAGACGCATAGGGCAAGACATGGGGAAAGGGCACTGAGCTTCCACGCCCTCTCCAGGTAACCACTCTCCCAGAACCACCTCTCTCCCAGAACCTCCACATGGTCACCAACTGGGACGCTCTTGGAAATCTGTCCTTTTGGGTTTTTATGCATAAGCCATTTATTTATTCTCTTACCCTCGGCTGCTGTTTTTCCTTCCCCATTTATAGCCCAAAGCCAATCAAAGAAGGACATGTGCAGTGTGATGCTGTTCCCGTACATTTTATAAGTGCATAACAATGTAAGAATTTGTTAACGGAGACATACACATGTATGTCTTGACTCTGCATAAAAATGTAATCTTTTGTTAATGGAGCCATGCACATGGATATTCTTGGAATCATAAAGAATGTAATTAATTTTAGGATATTGATACCTATGATGAGGGAGAGAGGAGAACGGGATGGAAATGTGAATTTTAGGTGTGACGGCAACATTTTGCTTCTTAAAAACACAGATATCGCTGTGGGCTGAATCATGTCCCTGAAAATTCATATGTTGAAGTCCTAACTCCAGGACCTCAAAATAGGGCTGTATTTGGAGAGAGGGCCTCTAAAGAGGTAATTAAGGTCAAGTGAGGTCACATGGGTAGGCTCCAATCCAATGTGACTGATAGTCACGTAAGAAGAGAAGATTAGAACTCAGACACACACAGAGGGAAGACCGTGTGAGGACACAGGGAGAAGCGGCCGGGGAGAGAGGCCTCAGAGGAGACTAAACCGGCCAACGCCTTGATCTTGAACTTCGGCCTCCAGAACCGTGAGAAAATAAATTTCTATTGTTTAAGCCACCCTACGTGTGGCATTTTGTCATGGCAGCCCCAGCAAATGAATGCAACATCGGAAGCAAATAGGGCAGAATTGAACGTCTGTTCTTTCTGGATATTGGGGCCGGAGATAGAGGTCATACTATGTACTCTTCTGCATATTTGAAATATTTCCATAATAGTTAAGAAAATAACAAGCACATCCCTAAAAAGAATAACCAGAGAGTAGAAATTTATGTCTGATTACCTTACAGGCCAAGGTGGGTTTCGTGTTGGGCAGGTGGTTCTCTTCCACAGGGTGTGTCAGTCACCCATGACTTCCCGTCTCTTGGCTCCGCCATTCCTGATGCCTGTAGCATTGTCTGCAACCAATCTGCACAAGGAGAAAGAAGGAACACGGAGAAGACACACCTGCTTTCAAAAGTTCCAACCTGGAAATGGCACACACCACTTCCACTCCCATTGCATTGGCTGAAACATAGTCACACGCCACACCTCACTGCAAGTTGCTGGGTGACTGCCTTCCTGGGCACCCAGGACAAGGATGTGGAGGACAAACAGCCAGTAGTCCCACCCACAATGTCATCAGGTTGACCCTGGTCTTCATGCTGCTGCTCAGTCCACAGCGTGTCTGCCAGGCCTATGGTTAGGGTTTAGATATTTTACAAAGGCGCGGGGTTGGGGGTCATGGTTTGGGACTTCAAAGAGGAGGAAGCCAATTCACAAGGAGACAGAAAACCAAATGTTTGCTGGGCCATCTCTAAACAAATGAGAGAGAACTTGTGTAAAATGGGCCCGGCTAGGTACCTTCTTCTCTACCACATCTAGAGTTCCCTACGTTGACAGCTCCTTCCTGGAACAGGCCTTCTGTCTTAAATTCTTTTAGGCAGTTAGGGGTGAGGCCAAAGTTTCTTTCATATATAAATTTTGTGTGTATATATGTAATTTATAGAACTAAATAAGTGAATTTAAATATAGATACAATGGATTATATATTCTATTATATAGCAATATTAATATATATATATATATATATTATATAATCTCCTTGGTTCTCCAGAGAACCCTGACGAATACAGCAGGAGTTAATATTCTTTTATTGATGGCATTTACATTTAATCATTTGAAATTCTTAGTTATGACATTGTTATGGCTTGCAAGGAAGTGTCCTTTTCAGTGTTTCATTTAGAGGCCTCAAGATACCAATTTTAAAAAGTTTCCCATTTTATTTGTTTGGTTTGATAGGCTTTTTCCAATTGAGTGCACAGATAAACCAATTTAGGAATTTCAAAGGAGCCCCATTTAGGCCAGTGAAGCCTTAAATCACCCTGAGTAATCTGAGCCCAGTGGGACAGAAATCTACATGTAGAAGGTCTGTATTCTTTAAAGACAAAACCAGCAGGAGTCCCAGAGTGGGGCTGTTCTTTGGTGGTCCTCTGAGAAAATGGATTTCTCATTTGTATGAACTTACCAAAGGATCAAAGGCCCCAAAAAGGAGTGAAAGAAACAGAAGTTTCTAACAAAGAAACTTCTCATTCCAAGAAGGGACAGTCTGCCTAGGACCAACTATGTTCTGGCAAGTCAGCTCACCCCATGCCAGAACCAGTCAGTAACTGTTCACTGTAGACCTTTGTAAGCCTGTGTCCTTTCTAACAAAGCTGACAACGGAAGGATGGCCAGAACCAGTATCAAAGGACGCCTACAGAAAGAGTCTGGACCTCTACCAAAAATGGGAGGTCCAGGCCAAGGAGGACTTACCACCAGGAACCAGAGCCACCAGGAGGAGACGACAGAGCACAAAAGATTCTTTGCAGGCACCTTGCTTGTGTCTGTGAAGTGGCACCAGAATTGAAGGTCAGTAGCTAGGGATCCCACTTCTGTCACCATGTAAAGTCAGCAAATAAGAGGCATAAACTGCAAAAGAACCAAAAAGTTTATTTGGGGGTCTCAAGAATTGCAATTCAGGAGATGTAGATTCGAGTAGAAGCTCAAATGTGCTCCTAGGAAGACAAAGGAGGCAGGGGTAGATAAAAGGAAAGGACACAGGCTTACAAAGGTCTACAGTGAACAGTTACTGACTGGTTCTGGCATGGGGTGAGCTGACTTGCCAGAACCTAGTTGGTCCTAGGCAGACTGTCCCTTCTTGGAATGAGGAAACACTTCAAGATGTGACCTCTGCTGTCAGGTAAAGCTCAAAAGTTCAGTTAACATCTGGTGGTGGATGTGGTGTACAAGCATAAGCCCCACTTCCTTAATGGCCTCCCAGCTCCATTTTAGAAGCCTTGAAAATGGTACTCCATTTTGTCATTGTCATCCACCACAGTCACGCACCACGTAACAATATTAACGATGTTTCGGTCACTGATGGACCACATATATGACAGTGGTCCCATACGGGTAGCACCACATAGCCTAGGTGTGTAGTAGGCTCTCCCACTTAGGTTTGTGTAAGTACACTGTGTGATGTTCACACAACAGTGAAAGTGCCTAATGATGCATTTCTCTAAACATTTCCCTTTCATTAAGTGAGGTACGCCTGCACTGATTTTAGTCTTGTGAGTGTTGAATAATGAATTACTCATTTCAATTATTTGAGTCAGCCCCACTGGCTGAAGATGGTAAAGGCTGACTGAAGCAAAAAACTAAAATTTGTTATTCAACATTCACAAAACCAAATGAGTACAGAAGAACTTTAAGTTCCATATCAGGGTTCATGTAAGGCAAAAACTTTCTAAAGGAAAGATGGATTTGAGGACATATATGATTCTGAGTGTAAATGTCTGGGTACAAGCAAAAATTCCAGGGAGCATTTCAGACTTTCGAGGCAGTGGAATTGGTGAAACCAAAGTCAAGCTCTCCAAACAGTAAAGGGGGCCCAGGTAATATCTGGAGTACAGGTGGAACAGGCAGAAAATTTCATTAATGTAATTGTATGATTTCATGAACGGACAGAGTTGGAAAATAGGATGGCAGGGTAGGGCAGAGGGACCTGGAGGGCCCAGGATGCATGGAGAGATCAGCTGGGCTGGTGGGGGGAAGGGGCCATGGGCACACCCTCTTCATGTCCCCTCCCCCACCCTCTGAAACCCTTTGTGACTCTTCAGTGCTCTGTGATGCAGGCCTGGGATTATAGGCAAGTGCAGACACTCTCAGAGCTCAGTTGCCTCAGGCAGGCTTGCGATTCAGAAAATGGAGTTCAGTCAATGGAATGTTCTCTCATTTCTGAATAGCCATATTGAGTTGTTTTTGAGCATCTGCTCAACATTCTTAGATAGTGACTATAACCTCACCATCGTGTGTGGGTTGTGGTTGCTTCTTCTGTTCCTGTGCTTCCTGGTGGGGATTCCATCTTTACCAACCTTCTGGAAAACCAAAATCTACCAAAAGGTAAGGATCCCTGGGCAAGCCACCAACAGGCATTTTTTATTGTTGTTTCCATTTCTAGTCCCACATTTTTAAATGAGTTGGTCCAGAGAGACTCCTAAGATGGCAAGTCTGAATAGAGGATAGAACATCATCCTTCTAAGGGAATAGGCCAGGCAGGACTAGGGGTTCAGCTGGGACTGTTTCCCATTTAAAACTCACAGACCATCTGGGTGTGGTGGAGGATTCCCGGATAAAATCCCATCAGTGATTTCACGGCCCTGCATTAGGTTATTTAGAGAGTTTGGGATCTGTGTAGGAGAACACTGTTCCCAGCACTGGATCATGAGTCACATTTCCATGACGGGCGTCATTCGACCAAACCGTCCTTTGTATTGGGCAGATCAGGAGAGCAGGGCTGAGCCTCTGAGCAGACACTGGAGTGTGAGCTCTGTTCCAGGATACAGGGTCCCATCTGAGGAAGCACAGATGTGACTGTGGGCCTCAGAGTCTATGCCCTCCTTGAGCAGAGGACTTCTGACTGAGAATATCAAGTGTGGACTCTAGCCAAAAATCCTCCTTCGAGTTTTTCAAAGAAGGAAAAATTGAAAGTATCTTATCACCTTTAGAAATTCAGAAAGGGAAAGAACACAAAGTGCTAGTAATAAAAATAGAGAGTGACATTAATCTTGGATGAATATCTGAGTTTCCTAGAGAGAGGAGCAAGCCAACTAAGTCCTCGCTCCTCATTCTTTTCTTTTTGTTCTCAGCGTCAGGGCAGAGCCAAGAGGAGAAGAAAAGGTGGAACATCAAGTGGTAAGGTTCCACCTATCCCACCTGAGCTCTCCAAGGGTGACCCATCCTGTCCTCTCCATGAGGTCCCAGGTCCATGGTCTCTGAGGATGTCAGCCGCTAGATAGAGTCCCTCTCAGAAAATAGAGGCCTCAGAGGAAAGGTTCATGGGAAGGTAGTCAGAACCCGAGACATTTCTCAGATTCCTGCTCTGCCCAGCTCTGGGCATGAAGCAGTGATGGGCCTGGACAATGGGTGTTGCCCAGTGGGTTGCCGTGGGAGACGCCAAGAGTCAGAACTTCTGTCTTCTGACCTTGTGAAACTACGTTGACTTCCTGGATGATCAGACTCCTCTTTGAGGTAACCATTGACCTATGTTCCTCACATGGTGGTTTTGAACATCCCATGGGATAATGTATGTGACAGTACTTTATAAATGAAGCAACAAACACATGTGAACCTTATTAATATTATCATTGACCGTTTGACCACATCTACTGATTCTTGGGGCTTTCAGAGTTAATATCCCGTTAATATCCCAAGGGTCTCCCATAAAGGGACTCCTGTGTAACACCTATGCTTCTACCTTTATTACATGTAATTCGCTCTTCTGGTTTCCCAGGTTGGAGAAACTACCAGAGGGAAACAGAGGAGAAAAGGAGGCTAATTTCTATTCTGAAAAGGTGACTAGTCTTTTCTTTCCTGATCCCTCTTTGACATGTTCTCTGCAATTCCAGGGATTCAGTACAGCCTGCAGTAGTCATGGGAGGGGTTTGCCATAGGAACGGGTATGTGAATGAAGGCCTTGGGGTGAGGGCTGCTGGGTGTATGGTGAAGTCATAGATGTGGGGCATTGTGAAGGGGCAGCAGGCTTCAGGTGGCCCCTCCCCTGACAGGCCAGCAGGTCCTCCTTTCCTTGTTCTGCTCCTGGCTACAGTTTTCTAATTCCTGTCTCCCGCAGGCCCCTAGGCCGGCCTCTCGATCCCACCCGCATTCGTCAACTATTATGCCCAGACCCCTCCTGTGAGGTGTGTAATAGCACAACTGCTGAGATCAATCGGCTGCTGTTCCTGGAGGACCTGGAAGATGATACTGCCTCTGTGTCCTCTATGGCTTCCATAGCTTCTGGGACTGAGTCATCATTCACTCTGTCCTCTGCCTTCTCAGAAGTCCCTCCAGGAGACCTAACACCATCCCCTCCACCTGACCCTTCCCCACCGCTCCCCTCCGTTCTCTCACCTAACCCAATGACACCCTTAGCTGACTTTCTTTCACCCTCACCACCGGGTCACTCTATGCCACCAGAGCCTATTCCTCCCTTGGAGTCCAAATTCCCAGCAGACCATTCCCCACCCCAACCCATTGCCCTTCCCCCTCTCCCACCACATGACACCCAGGCAATGGATCCTATTCTCCAACCAGAGGCCACTCTGTCTCTGAATACGATCTTCTCTCTTGACCGCACCCTTTCCCAAGATATTAACCCCTTACCAAATTTGTCCCAGATAATGAATCCCAATGACTCACTGGCTTGTCATCACGGACCACCAAGCCTGTCTGTCTCACCACCGACAGACCACCCTTTAACTGTGACTCAATCTAAATCGGTTTCCATCTTATTGAAGTCTGTTCCAGAGAACTCATCTCCAGATAGCCCTGGTGGGTTGTCCACTTATGTCCCAACAATCAGAGGCACTGACCATTCAAGCCTGTCAATTTCAGACTTATCCTGGTGGCAAGCTTGTGCCAAAGACTTGTTCTTAGCACCTTCCACCTTGGCACCACGTGATTTTAATCGAGAGTTTCTTGCCCTCCATTCTCCAGAGTCCTCTCTGGAGAGACACCCTACAGCTAACCTTATAGAGCCTGGTAACCTCTCATTTCTCAGCCCTCATGTCCTGGCACTCCTGGAGAGACAAGTCCAAAAGAGGAGTGATTTCCTGATGTGGAAGGAAAAGGAGAAGGAGAAGGGTTCTTTTCCAAAAAAACTTAGGCCAGGCCACCAACTAAATCCTTCGGGGAAAATGTTAGAGTCAAATGCTGATGAGTGTGACTCAGCATTCTCCCTTCCTTTCTGGAGCAGTGCAGGCAAACCAAAGGAGCTGCACATGCATGAGCAGCCCCCATATCCTAAAATCTTGGAGGACCATTTACAGGAAAAATGTATGCAGCTCTTCTGGGGTCTCCCATCTCTGCACAGCGAGTCCTTGCCCTCTGCTATCCGTGACTCAAGTGACTGCACCACAATCTTCCTTTTCAATACCATCTCAAATGCCTCCATGGGCCAAGAATCCCCAGTACCTCTCCATCGCCCACCTCCATCCTTGCCTGAGATCCAGCCCCAACCCTTGCCTCAAACCCTGCCCCAATCCCAGCCCCTACCTCTCACTCAGGTCAAGTCCCAGGCCCACCTTAAATCCCCACTCCCAATCCTACCATCTGGTCCTCTACCCCAGATAAGGATCTGTGGAGTGTGTTACCATAGACCCCAGGATGAATCAGAGTCTCTCACCTCATCTGAAATTCAACAACTGGAATGGAAAGTGTTGCAGAAGCAACAGGAAAGTTTGTGGGGTTCCCCCTCTGTAGTCCAAAGATCTCAGGAAGAATTTTGTTCTTCAGCTCCCAACTTTCCTTACCATCAGGCCTCCCAGGCCCATGCCTCCATCTCTACCCTTCCCGTAGAGTTTCCTCTCAGTGATGAGCTGAGGAAGAAACTGGAACATCACCTTCGAAAGAGGCTCATCCAACACCGGTGGGGCCTGCCCCGCAGGATCTGTGAGTGTCTGTCACTGATGATGCCTCCAAGAGATTTCTCAGAGATAGCTAAGTCAGAGAGCAATCGTGGACTCTCATGGATCTCGGTGAACAAAGATCTAAATTTTGGATTGAGCCAATCCAAAAGCTTCCATGAGAGGGGTTCAGAACTGCTTCAGGTAGAGAAGGAGATGGGGAAGGATCAGGGGCACAGCCCAGAGAACGGCCCAAAAGCTCATCTGTTGAGTGACCCAGAGAGCTCTTCAGATAAAGATCCGGCAGATGACTCTGAGAAGGACCTAAATAGTCACAAGGCAAGTCTGTCAGGGAAAACTTCAAGGGCCTTGGAGGAAAGTCTAGATCAGAAACAACTTGAAAATGTCCTGAAAGCACATTTGAGCAAGAAGTTTGAGGAAATCAGTGAGGCTCGGCTCCCTGGGACGGTGCGCAGTTCATGGCATGCTAGCAAGCAGACATTGCTGCTTTCTGACAAATCCCGCACCCAAATAATACAGAGGAGTTTGCCACCTTCAGTGGGTGGGGACTCCTCCCTGAATACCTTCCAGGAGCTTTGCTTCATTGATTCCAGTGCACAACAGATGATGGAAACCCATATTAAAAGTTTCCGTATGAGGATGGAGTGGGGCCTTCCCTGCAGGGTCCTTGAATCCATACAGGCGTTTAAATTGGAAGATGCTGCATCCCAGTCCTTGCCCTATTTCTACTGTCCCCCCTCAAATAACCCAACTTTGGAAGTCGACTCCAAATCCGAGGGCTTCGAGCCCCATAGAGGAAGCTCTAAATCTGTTCTTCAAGAAAAAGCGGAAACAACAAATTCAGCCCTGGTCCTGGATCGTCTTTGCCCTGCTACTTCACCTATGGGCAGGGAAGGACAAGGGGTGCCGAGACAATCACCCTCTGGTATCAAGCAAGAGATTGCAGAGGTTGTTCAGAGGAGTAAGGGTGCCAGGCAGACTCATCTGCCTGTCACATGTGGTATCACAGGCAAAGCGAGTCAGAAATTTACTCAGCTAGGCAACAGATGCCCCCCAGAGCTGCCTGCAAGGCAAGCTGGTGCCAAACATGAGACAAAAGATGAGAGAGTGAGTTCCAGTGATAGAAGAGAAGGGCGACAGGACAAAAAGATGAAGTCGGAACCCTTTTCCGGGCACAACACGACCAGGGACATATTCAGGGCCAAGGAGCTCAACGCTGTGCAGTCAAAAACTGACAACCAGCAAGCCAGGAAGCTCCCAAATGATATGTGAGAATCACAGTAAAATAGAAATTATTGGGACCATTGAAAGCCCTGCACCAAAAAGACAAGTTCCCCAAGACCCAAAGTCATCGGATCTTAAGGAACATCTGTTTGGGGAATTAAAGTCGAAACTAGAGAAGAGGAATCAGAGCCAGGTCCAAGGCCAACACACTGACAGGGCCCCTGCCTCAGAGAGCTTGACTTACAAGGCCTCACTGACTCATGCCCACGGTGTCTCCAGTGGGGACATGGGAGCTTCCCAGGTGCTGCATGTCCATCTGGAGGACAGTGGGATCAGCAGGCAGCAGCGGAAGGAGCCTTGGGTCCCTAAGAAAGACCTAAAGAGGTCCGAGGATAAGAAATTCCCACCAGCTACAATGAGACTGAGCCCTCCGGGCCCCAACAAAGAAGAGCTTGGTGGAGGGGATGCAGGGTTGGGGACATCCCAGCCTACAAGAAAGAGTTTCCCTACTCAGATCACAGCATCAGAGGAGACGCTTGGGAGCAAGTCTTCCCAGACCTCATCACAGAAGGCACAGCCTCCTCCTGAAAGTCTGTTCAGAAAAAAGATGAACCACATTTTTCAATGGCTTCGTCCTGGGACAAAAGGCAAAAAGCAAGAACATCCCCAGGAAAAGGGCCGCCCCATATCATCTGCACAGAGCAGAGGCCTGGTTAAAGGGAGAGCTGCCGTTACTGGGACCACCACGGCTCAGAAGACCAGGACGGTCCCTGGGAAGTTCCCAGTGGAGAAACTGGGGCAGCGGTGTGCAACAGAGGTCACCTGCCCTCAAGAGCCCCTTCCTTCCCTGAGGAAGTTTGTGAAAACTGAGCAGAAGGCAGAAGAGCAGGCCCAGGCAGAGCCCCTCCAGGGGCATCCTTCCAACTACAGGGCTCCCTCCTGTAAAGTGCCAAAGGCCAAGTCCTGCCACCAAGAAGTTGTCTTTGCTGGCCAGAATTATCCTACATGTTCTAGACGGATCAGAGACCAGAACAGACACCCTCAGAAAGTCGTGGCGCTTAAAGATCAGCTATTGGATCAGAAGCGTCCCTTATCTGTGCCCCGCAGGGAGCATGTGCCCCATCCAAGCTCCAGCTGCAGGCGTCAAGCCGGCCCAGGGGCCTCCAGCTGTTCTCACCACTGCTAAAGGCACTATGTTTAGGGATCCGTCTCTATGTCAACAGAAAACGCTTTTCCAGCGTTTCGAGAGCGGAAAATTTCCCACCGCAAAATAATTCCTTCTTGTGGAGAATATTAATTCTCCCCAATAAATGATTCTCTAATAATAGTGATGTCTTTTCTGCGTCCTGTGTTGGGGGCATGGGTTTCAGGTAACTCAGGGCTTGTGCTTAGGGAAAAGGAGGAGTGAGTTCAGCTCTTACTGATTGCTTCCTCTGGCTTCTGAAAGGTCACCAGTGCTCTGGAGCTCTTGTTGACAAAAGAGATATCACGTGCCCCCAAAAGCCCATTTCCTCCCTGATGAAGTTTGAGGAGGTGGGTTCTGCCTCCTGCCTCTTCGCTTAGCCTTAACGAAAGTGTAGAGCAGCCCACACCTTCCGCTCACTGAATGTTTTACATCCTTCAGAGAGTAGGGAAGACAGGTCTTCTCTATCCGAAGAGGGTCAAGAATAGGTATGCAGTTCATAAAACAACAATGAAGAGAAAACAGTGGCTTCATCATGATTTAGAGGTCAGTGACCAGAGGACCCCACAGGTGGGTGAACCCTGAATGGGATTTGGGGGGTGGGGGAGGGTATTGCTGCAGTGGATCCTGGGCTGGTGGGGGAGGGGCTAGGAACAGCACAGACACTCCTTAAGAATCTGTCATGTGAGTCATATTAAAGTGTTAGGGAAGAATACTTTAAACTTTACATTGAGGTTTCCCTACTGGAAAGGCACCTGGGGGAAGTGGTTCCCCTCTGTAGGTATTTCTTCAGACTGCCCAATGACATTTTGTTGCAGAGCAAAAGCATCACTCAGCTGCCAGTAGTAACAATGTTGACCAGGTAGCCACCTACCTCCCAGGATAAAATAAAGCTGAGAGTAAGGAAAAGATGACTTGGAGTAAGCGAGGAGGGAAGAAAAAATGAAGAGGGGAAAGAAGGACCTTGCTGGTAGAACAAAGCTTTATGCCTCATCATCCATATGGTGACCCTGTCCTGTTTCCTGTTCCCCCCGCCCCCTCCTCAATCTGATCCAGGCATCACCACCTTGAGGCTGATCCAGGCACTGCACAGCACACTGATGCCTTATTCCAAAAAGGCACTGGGCTGTTCTTTGAATACTAAACAATATCTGCAGGGAGGTCATGAGGCATGGCATCCCCCTCTTTGGGGAAGGTGATCTTGCTGCCTTCCTTCCATCTATGCTTAATAAGAATATACAAGATCTTGCCCTTAGTGTGTACAGTTCACCTGTCGGGATGGAAGTGCTGCCTCTGATATTCACGGCCTTGAATTGGTCTCCCCCAGAACACCTGCAGCTCATGAACCAGAGATGAGTCCCAGACTATGCACCAGGTTACAGATATATGGGGGTCTCACCATGGACTGCACACATACCCACCCTTACAATAGGGGTTGGGAGGAAAGGCAACTCCACTTAGACTGGGACTCAAAAATTGGCTGAGTGTCAACTGGGGCAAAATTCAAAAAGCATTATGATGGTGAGCGTTAAATACATTAAGTTGTAGATGTCTAAGTAAAATAAAGATGGTTACAAGGGTGGAAAAATAAAATACCAATTTTGTTTTCTAAAAACAACATGATTTTAAAAATGGAAGGGAGGAGAAAAAGGGAAAAATAGAATAAAATGATTGTTCTGTAAGTAAAAAGAGGGGGTCAAGATATAGGTGACAAACGAAATAAGACTCCAAGTAAGGGAAAGGAATTTGAGGACATTAGAAAAGATACAAGTATAATGGTAACTATTGTAACAAAACCGCACACGCACGCAGGCACACTCTACACAAATGGGGTGAGTATCCCAGAGGGCACTGGAGGTAGTTTTCCCAGAAAGACTTGTGAACGCTAGGTGTTAAAACAAAAACCAAAAACAAAACCGGTGTCCACTACAGCCTCTCTCACTCCACACTTGTATCTTCTTGTCCAGAGTTATGCCATTGACCCCACAATGTCTGAAACTTGAGGTCAAAGAAAGAATGCAGATTCTGTGGAGGTCCTGGGAAGGGGATGGGGCCCAGGGCAGGAGACTTGAAGAGGTGAGGAGGCCACGGAGGGCTCTACCATCGATGTGGATAGACCAGCCAAAGACCAGCCTCTCAGTTTCTACATCATCTCATCTTAGGGTCCTTTCCTTCCATTCCAGTGTAGTTACTGCCACACTCCAGAGCTTATCACCAGGAACACTTCAGCCATCCAGATTATTACAGTCGGACATTCCACCCTTTGGCCTCGTCTCTCATTCTTCTGATTCACATGCCCCTTGTTAACTTTTCAACTCCAGGCCATTCATTTTTCCACTTACTCCTTGTCTGTCCGTCAAGCTCTTGTTTACATTTCCTCCCTCTCCGGGGTAGACTTGATGGTCTGTCAGGTAACCAACATTTAAAAAGCTCCGCTACTAATGGGCCCCATCCAATCCCTTTTAATCCTTCCTGTCTGGCAAAATCCCATCTCTCTGCCTTTCCCAGAAATGCCTTCCTATATCTAATTGATCACTATTGGATTAAATCTCACAATGGAGTCTACCGATGCCACAGTAAATTCAGCCCCAACACTAGCTGGAAATCACTCACTCATTCCACAAAGAATTATCCCATGCTTACTAACATGAGAACAAAACAAATGGAGCTTAGGTCGCTGTTTCCTTACTCCATTCTCTCTCCAGGGACACTCAAATTTATTTCAAATCTCCTTCACTTTCCTCAAATTTAGGCTGTCTCCATTTGCTCAGTAGATGTGCTGGACCACTGATCACAGAGGAACTAGAAGTCAGGAGACAGGAACTTTCCGTCAATAAAGCTTCACAAAAACCTTTTCCCGTTCCTCCTTTCCTTCTTTCCTGTTATATGAAAAGAGGTTTCCTTGCTAACCTCAATGATTACACTTCCTGAAATGTCCTTATTGAGAGAGCTGAACCCTCATCTTGATGGACTGAGCCCCCTTGCCAGGTATCCTCTCGTCCCCTCCCTCTCTTTAGGAGGCACCCAGCTTCTTTCATTATTTTAAGCTTCTATTACAGAAATGTTTAAACACGCACAAGAGCAGTGGAACTTCCCATGTACCCCTGACCCCACTTTCACTGTTATCATCTGGCACGTGTGATACGGCCCGTCTCCTACACTACGGTTAAGGGGCAAAAGCCCATGGGAACATCCTGCCGTCCGTCTCTCAGGTGTATGCTTTGTGCCCATGTCACAGCTCTCATGTTTCTTTGACATTTACTACCTGTGGAGCTCACTGACCCAAAACAGATGGACAGAGCCATGGGGAGGAAACGCACTGAGCTTTAGATGCTCTGGCCATCAGTTCTGCTCAGCCCTGTAGTCAAGCCTGAGAAGTCACTGAGTTAACTCCTCCCTCCACCCCACGCAGAAAGGAATCTTCCTAAGCAAATGCAGTGCACGGTGTTGCAGTCCCTCAGTCACACAGTGACTGCAGCACGTAGAGAGCACAGAAGGAGAAAACGGTACATGTGATAAGGACTTCACATCACCATGCAAGTGTTTTCAAAGATTTAGAAGAAAGTTTTTTTCCTGTAATACATTTAAAACAAGCTACTGTATGATGAGTTAAACACAGGAGATCAAACACTTTTTTATCTCCTCTCCTTCCCCAAAAGTAAAATATTACATGAAAAGATGCTCCACATCATTAGTCACCAGGGAAATGCAAATCAAAACCACTGTGAGATAGCACTTCACACACAGGATGGCTAGAATCAAAAAGTTAGATAATAGCAAGTGTTAGAAGGCCGAGCAACTGAAACCCTTCTACGCTGCTGGTGGGTATGAAAAATGGTGCAGCTGTTTTGGAAAACCGTCTGGCAGTTCCTCAAAAGTTAAACACAGAATTACCATATTACCTAGAAATTCCACTTCTAGCTATACACTCAAGAGAAATGAAAACATACGTCCACACAAAAACTTGTACACAAATGTCCATAGCAGTATTATTCATAACGGTCAAAAGACAGAAACAACCTAAACGTCCATCAACTGACGAATGGGTAAATAAATTACGGTATATCCACACAATGTAATATTTTTTGGCAATAAAAAGTACTGATACATGCTACAATATGCACAAACCCTGACAACATTACGCAGAAGTGAAAGAGGCCAGTCACAAATAACCTCATATGATTCCATTCATACGAAATTGTCCAGAACAGGGAAATCTAGAGAGAGAGGAAGTAGACTAGTGGTCGCTTAGGGCTGGGGGGATGAGAGGACAGGGGCATGACAGCTAAAGGTTATGAAGTTTCTTTTTGAAGTCATGAAAATGCTTTAAAATTGACTGTGGTGATGGTTACCCATCTGTGAATATACTAAAAATCATGGAATTATACAGTTTAAATGGGTAAGTTGTATAGTATGTGAACTCTATTTCAATAAAGCTGCTAAAACAAGTAAAGGATTTAAAAAGAATAAGGCCCTTGAGGATGACAAGAAGGGGAGAAGATATGACAAAAGATGTCAACACATTTTTTGAAGACGGAAATCCGGTGCAGGAGTGGTAACTGACTAGCAGAGCAGAGGAAGTGCCGGCAAACCAACTCACACCACAAAACCCCAGAAGACGGACGACCCAGTGGCACCAGATAAGGAAGAAATTAAGGGTTTCATGCTGTACACATGTTGAATATTTTGTTCTTTGCTTTGGTTTTTGTTTTATATTATGCATAATTTTTTTAAAAAAAATTTTGGGGGGGATGCTCTTTTCCAGTATTTTGTGAAACCCTGTTGGAATGTTAGCACACTTTAAATGTGCGAAGAGGATCCAGGGTTTCTTGCCTGGGACAGAACCTGCGACAACTGTTTTAAAGTCACCATTGCACACTTCTGGGGTTTGGGTACGCTAGTGATGGCAGCTGTGGGAATCAAAGCCAGAAATCTCAAAGGTTAGGCAAAATTTGGGACAACAGCCAACGGTCCATTTTTAAAATGTATTTATTTAAAGATAAACTTGTGGAAAAGTTGCATGGATGGTAAACAACCATATACCCTTTATCCAGGTGTACCCATTAGTATTTTGACCCATTTTCGATATCTCTCCACTTTGTCTCTGTCTCCGCTCCCTCCCTCCTCTTTCTCTATCAGCACACGCGCACACACACACACACACACACACACACACACACACGAATGTCCATGAATGTGCCATGTCCGCGCCCAGGATCCAAACCGGCGAAACGCTGGGCCACCAAAGCAGAGTGTGCAAACTTAACCACTCGACCATGGGGCCGGCCCGACCTGAAACTATTGTTGGTGGAGCTTATCTTGCTCAGACTTTAAAGGATGATTTTACAATCATCAGTCCTGGGGACCTTAGGGGCAGTCAGGACCAGACTTGCTATAAAAAAGCAATGCCAGAGAAGAAAAGATACATAGAGGGATTTGTCTGAACAGAGACCTTCTGCAGTCGAGGGAGGGTACATGAGAGGGGTGGGCTTGAAGTGTACCTTCCTTTTGGGTAGAGACGATGGTGAAGCTGTGGATGAGGGAGAAGACAGGGAAAGAAAGGAGCTGTCATTACTGGTAAACCCTCTCACATGGGAGGGAAAGGATTGGGTGTCTGCGGCCAAGATAGGTTCATCAGACTCAGCGAGGGAATGTGGGCACGCAAAGGGAGGACATGACACAGGGCTTCATTCCAGCAGTTTAGCACTAAACAATGAAGCTGTAAAAGTTATAACTATTAAATGACTAGCTAGCGTGGGGGGAGATGAAATAAATATATATACACCATCAACAATAATGACATTATTGTTTAAAAAGGTACAGAGATGTCAATGGGAATTTTGGGGAAAAGATAGAAAGTAGATGGGGAAAAAATCATAAAACCTTTCATGGAAGAATTAACCATAGGTGTGATTCAAACAAAATCTAAAGGTACTGTCAAATATGATTACAACTGTGCTCACTAGAAGTTATGCTAAAGAGAAGCCTAGTCCCTAAATCAAGATGAGTTTGACTCTGCAGGTCATGGTCCAGCACAATTGCTCTGTAAAATAATGGAAAAGTTTAAAATTTTGCTGGGAGGAGGGGATTTGGCAGAGAAAAAGAGGGAGCAGCAGGGTGAGACACCGTATGGGTGGAGGAGGCCAGATTTGAGAACCTTTAGAGGCTGACTAGCCTAAGAGGGATTCGGGGAAAAGAAGAACTACCAAACATTTTCAAGTTGTTTGCCCTGGGTCCACGGATGCGCCACGCCCTTGTGGCCCTCTTTCTCATGCTTTCTGTTGGTTGATACAGGCTACTCTGTTCTCTCATGCTTTTTGGTGATAGTGGATTCTTTTGAGGAGATAATGGGAGGTGGGGCTGCTGCTGAGTGTATTTCTGGTTTCATACAGGTAAAAACACATTATGTATGAGGGGAAGTTTTAGTTGAAGGCCGAGTAGATCTTGGGGATGTAAATCCCTGGGCACAGGACCGACTTTCAAAGATGACGTGGGGGTCCAAAAGGAGATCGCCAAGCAATAAAAGGCTCTTAGGTAATAGCTGGGTAACAGAATAAATAGAAAATTTCACCAAGGTGAAATATATGCTATGGTGAATATGTGGAGTTGGAAGGTAAGTTGGAAGTATCTAAAGGGCCTCAGAGGGGTGGACTGATTTGCTGGCCTGGATGGTGGGGGAAGGGTTGTGGGTTCATCACTTCTGTGTTTTCCCCTCCCCGACCTTCAAGGACCTTTGGTGTCTATGCTAAAGCTCTGTGATGCGGGCCTGGAACTCTAGTCTAGAATGTGCACTCTTAATGCCCAGCTGCCTGAGGTGGCAGTGCACTTCTGGTGATGCAGATCACCCTCTTTGTCTGAGGAATGTTAATGCACCATGGCTGAGCTCCAGCTTGAGTTCCTAGGTATTCCCATCCCTGCCTTCCTGTGTGGGGTGGGGCTCCTTCTTCTGTCACTCTGCTACCTAAAGAGGAGTCCATGTTTCCCAATATTTCGGACAGAGAGAGACATCAATCAGGTAAGTAAATCAGGTCCCTCAGAAATATCAAATCTTTCTTTTCAAATAGATGCATTCAATGCTATCAATTTCCCACTAAGTACTGCTTTTGCTATACCTTATAAATTTTACTAAGTTCTATTTTAATTTTCATTTTGTTTAAAATACTTTGAGACTTCTTCCTTGACCAATGTGTTTAGTAGCGTGTTGTTTAATCTCCAAACATTTTAGGATTTCCAGCTATCCTTCTGTAATTGATTCCTAGTTTAATTCCATTATGGTCTGAAAACATACTTTGTACAATCTCTATTTATTTTTGTTAAAGTGTGTTTTGTGGCCAAGAACGTGGTCTATCTTGGTGAATGTTCCATGAGAGTTTGAGAAGAATGTGTATTATCGGATGAAGTACTCTGAAAAATGTCAATTAGATCACGTTGACTGATGGTGCTGTTCAGGTCAACTGCATCTATACTGATTTTCTGCCTGCTGAATCTGTCCATTTCTGAGGGAGAGGGTGAAATCTCCAAACATAACAATGGATTCAACTATTTCTCTTTGCAGTTCTACCAGTTTTTGCCTCATATTTTGACACTATGTTGTTAGATGTATACATGTTGAGGACTGTGTGTCTCGTTGGAGCATGGACCCTTTATGGTTATGTAATACCCCTCTTTATCCCTGATAGTTTTCCTTGTTCTGAAGTCTGCTTTGTCTGAAATTAATATAGTTACTCCTGTTTTCTTTTGGTTAGTGTTAGCATGGTACATTTTTCTCTGTCTTTATTTGTAATCTATCTGTATCTTTATTTTTAAAGCGGGCATTTTGTATACAATATTTAATTGGGTCTTGTTTTCTTATGCACTGACAGTCTCTGTTTTTTAACTGGTGAATTTACACGATTTATATTTAGTGATTTTTTAAAAATACGGTAGGACTCATATCTACAATGTCTATAACTGTTTACTATTCATTATATCTATTCTTTTTTCTTCTCTTTTTCTGCGTTTTCTGGTTTTACATAAGCATTTTATATGATTCCATTTTCTCTCATCTCTTACTATATCAATTGTTCTTTAAAAAAAATTTCAGTGGTTGCTGTAGAGTTTGTAATATACATTTATAACTAATGTAAGTCCTCTGTATCAGTGTTTTCATTCCTTTCACTTATCCATATACTATAATCACCCAATACATTGTCACTATTATTATTAGCTCAATTGAGAATAAGAAAAAAAAAGTTTCATTTTACCTTAATTTATTCCTTCTCTTCCTCTTTTTAATGAGGATCCAAGTTATCATTTTCCTTCTCCCTGAGGAACTTTTTAAAAATATTTATTGCAGAGCAGGTCTGCTGCTGATGAATTCCCTCAGTTTTTGTTTGTCTGAGAAAGGTTTTATTTCTCCTTCACTTTTGAATGATAATCTCACTAGATAGAAAATTCTAGGTGGGTGGTGTTTTTTCTTCTTTCAACACTTTAAATATTTCACTTCACTCTCTTCTTGCTTGCGTGGTTTATGATGAGAATCCCACAATTCTCATCCTTGTTCCTCTAGATGTAGGGTGTTTATTTTCCTCTGGATTCTTTCAAGATTTATCTTTTGGTTTCCTACAGTTTGAAGACGATATGTCCAAGTATAGACTTTTTTAGTATTTATCTTGTTGGGGTCTTTTCTGAGCTTCTACAATCTATGGTTAACCTGTCATTAATTTTGGAAAATCCTTGGCCATCATTACTTCAAATATTTTTCTACTCTGTTCTTTCTCTTTTCTCCTTCTGGTATGCCAATTACACATGCTACATATTTTGAAACTGTCTCACAGTTCTTGGATATTCTGGGCTTTAAAACTTTTTTTCTTTCTCTCTGTGCATTTCAGTTTGCAAAGTTTCTATTGACATATATTCAAACTCACATATTCCTTCCTTGGCCGTATGCAATCTACAGATGAGCCAATCACAGGCCTTCTCCATTTCTTGTAGTGTTTTTGGTTTCTAACATTCCCTTTTGATTCTTTCTTAGAATTTCCCTCTGTCTGTTGACATTCCTCATCTGTTCTTGTGTGCCATCTATTTTTTCCATCAGAGCCCTTAACATACTAATCATGGTTATTTTGGATTCTATGTGTGATAATTCCAAAACCTGTGTCAATGTGAATGTGGATCTGATGCTTGCTTTGTCTGTTTAGACTGTTTTTTCTTGCCTTTTAGGATGCCTTGTAATTTTTGGTTGAAAGCCAGACACGCTGTATTAGGAAATAGGAACTGAAATAAATAAACCTTTAGTGTGAAGTTTTATGCTCATCTGGCTAGGTGTTGGGCTGTGTTTAATATTTACCGTAGCTGTGCGTATCAGAGGCTTCCATTTCCTCTAGTGTCCTTGTTTTTGTGTTTCTTGTGTCTTTAGGTTCCCCTAAATCTCCTCCTTAAACAGAGCCCATGCCTTGCAACTCTTTCAGCTATGATCCCATCACTATACTGCAGCCCTGGGGACGCGGTGGGAAGGTGTTAAGGGAGGGGATATAATTAAATCTTTTAGTGGGCCTGTGTCCCTGGGTTGTGACGTTCACAAGTGTTTCTAAGCTTTTTTTTTCTTTTCTTTCAACTCTTTAGATGAGACGGGAAGGCTACAGGGGGCTGCAGTTGGGTAACTGCCCTTCACCCACGTGGGATAAGGCTTGGTAGTCTTTTCCCCTGTTGAGGAGGCTTCTATTATGGAGCACATTCGGGATATTTCAAAATCCTTTCAAAATGGTAACCTTTCTCCCCCACCCTCCCGTGCCAGAAACATCAGAGTTTCTTCATGGTTCTTCACTGTGAGAACTTAGTAGGGTTCCTGGAAGTAAAACTCACGAGTAGGTGGGGCCTCCCCTTAAACGGTCCTCCAGGAGTTTCTCACTTTCATGCTAGCCCACATGCATCCTCAGCAGTTTGTCAGTGTCTTTTACGTGTTTCTACCAGTTTATGGCTCTAGTGGCTTCTGCTCCAGGTAAGCTGATCTTAACTGTGATTCTCTGCATTCACCCTCTCTGAAGATTTTGGGTAGTAGTTTGCCCTGCAACCTCAATTCTCTGGTGACTTCAAGAAAAGCCACTGATTTTCAGTTTGCTCAGCTTTTGCTTCTCCTAAGGACCGTAGTAAAGACTCCCAAGCTCTTTAAGTGTTGGAGCTGGAACCAAAAGTCACTCCTCAAAGAATAATTCTTTATTTTCCTGTTCCCTTTCTCACATTTTTAAATGAGTTTGGCTGGGCCAGAGAGACACCTAAAATGGGAAGTCTGAGGAGAGGACAGACCATTGCTTTCTTAGGGGAAGAGAACAGGCAGAACTAGGGCTTCAGGGAGGACTAAGGATTCCATTTAAAGCTCACAGACTGTCTGGGTGTGCTGGTAGGTTCCCAAATAAAATCCCAAACAGTGATTCTGTAGTCCTTGATTCAGTTATTTAGCATTTCAGATCTGTGTAGGAGAACACCGTTCCCAGCACTTGATCATGAGTCATCTTGCCATGTCAGGCGCCACTTGCCAAGCCTTCCTTCGTGTTGGGCAGATCAGGAGAACAGAGCTGAGTCTCTGAGCAGATGCTGGAGCAAGAGCTCTGTCCCAGGATACAGGGGCCTATCTGAGGAAGCACAGATGTGACTGTGGGCCTCAGAGTCTATGCCCTCCTTGAGCAGAGGACTTCTGACTGAGAATATCAAGTGTGGACCTCATAGCCAAAAATCCTCCTTCGAGGTTTTCAAAGAAGGAAAAACTGAAAGAATTTTATCACCTTTAAAAATTAATAAAAGGAAGGAACGCAAAATTATAGGAATTAAAATAGAGAGTCATATTATTCTTGGATAACAAATATCTGACTTTCCTAAACAGAGAAGTGAGACCAATGAGTCCCAGCCCCTCATTCTTTTCTCATTGTTCTCAGTGTCAGGACAGAGCCAAGAGGAGAAGAAAAGGTGGAACACCAAGTGGTAAGGTTCTACCTATCCCACCTGAGCTCTCCAAGGGTGACCCTTCCTGTCTTTTCCATGAGGTCCCAGGTCCATGGTCTCTGAGGATGTCAGTCACTAGATACAGTCCCTCTCAGAAAACAGAGCCCTCAGAGGAGAGGCTCATGGGAAAGCAGTCAGAACCTGAAACATTTCTCAGATTCCTGCTCTGCCCAGCTCTGGGCATGAAGCAGTGATGGACCTGGGCAATGGGCTTTGCCCAATAAGTGGCCATATGAGATGTCAAGAGTCAGAACTTCTGTCTCCTGACCTTGTGAAAGTACTTTGACTTCCTGGATGATCAGATTCTTCCTTGGAGTAACCAGTGACCTATGTTCCTCACATGGTGTTTTTGAGCCTCACATGGGATGACATACATATATGAATGAAAGCCCTTTGTGAATGATAAAGCAACATACATACGTGAGCTTTATTATTATCATTAACCGTGCGATCTTGAATCCTAATTCTTGGAGCTCTCCAAGTCCAATCTACCAAGGGTACCATAAAGGACATTCTACTCTGCCTCCTAAAAGATCTCTTTGCTTCTGTCTTCATCACTTTTCTGGTTTCCCAGGTGGGAGAGCTTGCCAGCGCGAAGCAGAGGAGGCAAGGAAGGTGCTTTCTCTGCTGCAAAGGTGACTAAACACAATCCTTCTTTCCTGTATCCTGCTTCTTAGTAGGGTCTCAGAATTTCTAGGGCCTCAGTGAAACGTGAGATTGCTAAGGGAGGGAAAATCCTCAGATTTTGAAATCCAGATTGTGAAAGTCTTGGGGAGAAGGAAACAACATAGATTGTGAGCTCAAGGAAGTGGGGGGATGTGAAAGGACAGTATGCAATGGGTGCCCCTACCTCTGTCAGACCTGCCAGGGCCCCATATATTTGTTCTGGTCCTGGCTGCAGCTGTGTATGTCCTGTCTCCTTCAGTCCCCGGGGCCAGCATCGTGATACCATCTGCTTTCGTCAACTGCTATGTCCAGACCCCTCCTGGGAGGTGTGTAATAGCACAACCGTGGAGGTCAATTGGCTGCTGTTCCTGGAGGACCTGGAAGATGATACTGCCTCTGTGTCCTCTCTGGCTTCCATAGCTTCTGGGACTGAGTCATCATTTACTCTGTCCTCCGCCTTCTCAGAAGTCCCTCCAGGAGACCTAACACCATCCCCACCACCTGACCCATCCCCACCGCCCCCCTCTGTTCTCTCACCTAACCCAATGACACCCTTAGCTGACTTTCTTTCACCCTCACCACCGGGTCACTCTATGCCACCAGAGCCTTTTCCTCCCTTGGAGTCCAAATTCCCAGCAGACTATTCCCCACCCCAACCCCTTGCCCTTCCCCCTCTCCCACCACATGACACCCAGGCAATGGATCCTATTCTCCAACCAGAGGCCACTCTGTCTCTGAATACGATCTTCTCTCTTGACCGCACCCTTTCCCAAGATATTAACGCCTTACCAAATTTGTCCCAGATAATGAATCCACTAGCTTGATTCACTAGCTTGTCATCACGGACCACCAAGCCTGTCTGTCTCACCACCGACAGACCACCCTTTAACTGTGACTCAGTCTAAATCGGTTTCCATCTTATTGAAGTCTCTTCCAGAGAACTCATCTCCAGATAGCCCTGGTGGGTTGTCCACTTATGTCCCAACAGTCAGAGGCACTGACCATTCAAGTCTGTCAATTTCAGAATTCTCTTGTTGTCAGGCTCCTGCCAGGAACATGTTCCTCCCCACATTATCACACTCTGATTTTCAACGAGAGCAAGTTTCCCTCTGTCTACTAGAGACCTGTCTCTGGGGAGACTCTGCTACCAATCACATGGAGGCCAGCAGCCATTCTTTCCTTGGCCTTAACGGTCAGGCATTCTTGGCAAGACAAATAAAAAAGAGAATGGATTTCCAGATTTTAGAGAAGAAAGAAAAGGAGGAAGGACTATTTTCAAAACAAATGTGCTCAGAAAACCAACGGATGTCTTCAGGGAATTCATTGCAGCCACTTGACGTACAAGACACCACAGCCCCCAAAACTGGCTGGGACATCACAGGCAAACCAGAGCAGCTGAGCATTCGTCAACAGCTACTGTATGTCAAGACTTTGGGAGAAAACTTGCAGCAGAAATATACCCAGCCCTTTTGGGGTCTTCCCTCTCTGCACAGTGAGTCCCTGGTGGCCACTCTCCTGGTTTCTAGTAGTAGTGCCCCACTAGGGTCTCATTTTGTCTTATTCAATGGAATCTGTAATGCTTCTGCAGTCAAGATGTGGGATCCAGAATCTCCACCACTTCCCCATTCTCACCCTCCTCCCCTCTCCGATGTACATCCGCAACCCTTCTCTCAGACCAACCCCCAATCCCAGCCCCCACCTTTCACTCAGGTCCAGCCCCATGCCCACCTTCAATCCCCACTCTCAATCCTACCATCTTCTTCTCCATCCCAGATTAGGGACCATGGAGTGTCTTTCCATAGATCCCAGATTGAGTCAGACTCTCATATCTCAACTGAAAATCAACACCTGAAATGGCATATGTTGCAGAAGCAACAAGAAAGTCTGTGGGGTTTAGTCCCTGCATTCCAAAAATCTCAAGAAGCCACTTGTCCTCAAGCTCTCACCCCTCCTTTGGTCAGCCAGTCCTCCCATGCCTATGTACCAGTCTCTGTCCTTCCTGGCCATTTTCATATCACCAGTGAACCCCAGGATAAAATGGAGCTCCACATTCCAAGGAGGCTATTCTCACACTGCTGCCTCCATGCCAGTAGGAATCTAGAGTCTCTGTGTAAATGTACAGAAACATCTCAGCAAAAAGGCAGACACACTCACTCACAGCTCCGTCAGCTTCAGGGCCAGAGTAGCAAGGATCTAGCAGAGACTGAATTGAGTTTCCCAGGAAGCTTCCATGAGACGATCTCAACAAAGTTTCAACTAAGGCAGGACATGAAGAGGAATCTTGGACATATCCTAGAGAAGAGCCCAGAAGATAGTCCTCCAAGGGTCTCAGAATGCTACCTACTAAAGAGTCTGAGGGCTGCCTCAGAGACAAAAAGTAGCTGTGTGTGTCACTCAAGGAATTACTCAGGGAATCAACTCTTAAATGTCTCAAGGAAGGACACAGACCAGAATGAAATGAAAACCATTCTTAGATTACATGTAAGCCAGTAGTTTTGGCAGATCACTGTGGGGAGGATCCCCCTTGGGGTGTGTCATTCATGGCTGGCTGAGGACAACCCATCCCCTCCTTCTGGGAGTTCCCAGAACAATATGGAAAACAGAAATTTGAAAAACATAACAGTAGGTGGGGTCCACCCCCAGATGACCACTCCAGAGCTTTCTTTTCTGGATCCCAACACCCGACGGGTGCTAGAAGCCCATATTATAAGGTTTCACGTGAGTCAGAGGTGGGGCCTACCCCTCAAAGTTCTTGAATCCATAAAATCCTATAAGTTGAGAGAAGCCAAAACATGGCCTCTTCCCCAATTTGACTTTCTCTCCTCAGCCACCTATATTTCTGGGGTGGATTCCAAAAGCTGAGGTTTCCAAGCCCCTTGAGGGAAGCTCTAAAAGTTTTCAGGGAAATAAGGTGAAAACAACGAATTCAGTCCCCATCCTGGATCTTCCACTCCCTGCTACCTCATCTGTGGGCAACGAAGGACAGGGGGCCCTAAAACCATCCCACTCTGATATCGACCAGGAGCTTGCCAAGGACATCCAGGCAATCCAGCATGGCAGACAGACTTCAGAGATCCTCACACACAGCTTTATAGACAAAGTGAGTCAGAGTAAGACTGCACTAGACAATAACAGATGCAGCCGAGAGGTGCCCACAAGGCAAGCTGGGGCTGGACATGTGCCAAGGGATGAGAATGTAAGTTCCAGTGATAGAGATGACATGATTCAGGGCCAAAAGATGGTGGAGGAGAATTGAAAACATTTTTCCACGTCCACCATGAACTTCAGGGAGATATTCAAGGCTGAGGAGCTGTGCGTTCTTACATCACAATCTTGTGACATCTTGACAACCAACAACTTGGGAAGCTCCCAAACGGTAAATATCAATGTGAGCAAAGTAGAAACTACCCTGACCAGTGAATGTCCCTCACCAAAAATACCAGTTCCCCAAGATTCCAAGCCATCAGACATTAAAAAACAGCTCCTTACCGAGTTGAAGTTGCAATTGAAGAGCAAGGAACATAGCCAGCCTAAAGGCTCTCCCGCTGACATATCCCTTACTTCAGATAGCTTGCCTTCCGACTCCTCACTGACTCAGTCCCAGAGCGTCTCCAGTGGGGACATGGGAGTTTCCCAGGTACTGCAAGTCCACTTGGAGGACAATGGGGATTGGCGGGAACCCTGGGCCTCTAAGCATGTCTCATGGAAATGCCAGGATAGGAATTTCCCACCAGCTGCAAAGACAGTGAGACCTCTGGACTCCAGAGCAGGAGAATGTGGAAGCGAGGATTCAGGAGTTGGGACGTCTAAAGCCAGAAAGAAGAGCCACTCTATTGAGGACAGAGAATTAGAGGGCACTTCCCCGTATCTGTCACAGAATGAACAGTTTCCTCCTGAAAGTTACTTCAGAAAAAAAATGAGGCAGTTTTTTCAGTGGATTAATTCCAAGAAAAAATCACAGGGCAGGAAAGTCCCCAGCAAAAAGCCAAGTTCACGTCAACCTTTGCACCGCTCCGAGACCCAGCTCAAAGTGCAGCTCTCGTGAGCTGTGGGCCTCCTGAAGCTCATGAGCTCATGGCAGCCATCGGGAAGATCCTAGAGGAGAAACTGGCATGGAGATACGAACCTGAGGCTGCAGAGTTAAGTCAGCAGAAGGGGGAACTGCAGGCCCAGGTAGAGCCTGACGAGGGACATCCCTCCAACTACGGGGCTCTCTCTGACCCACAGCCAGGGGAATGGGCAAGGACCACATCCTGCAGCCAAGATGCTGTCCCTCCTGACAAGAGTTTTTGTACAAGGGTTAGACAGAAAAGAGACAGGATCAGACAGCCCTGGAAAGTTGTGGCCTTCAAGGACCAGCATTTATGCCAGAGTCAACCCCCTTCCCCACCCTACAGGGAGTCTGTGCCCCATCCAAGACCCACCTGCATGCATGATGTATCCCACGTCCCTCCGGCCACCCTCACCTCTAATGAAAGCACTGTGTTCAGAGATCTGACTCTTCTATTCAAACAGGAAATGCTTCTCCAACACTTCCAGGGAGGAAAAATGTCCCCAAAGAAATCATTCAGTCCTTGTGGAGAAAGCATTGCCGTTTTCACGAGAACACATCCTCTGATGAGAACCATAGTTAGCACAACCAAGGATACTGATCATCCTCAATAAATGTTTCTGCCAAGAGAGAGTAGTGTTCTCTGTGTGGTGCTTTGGGGGAGTGGGTTTGGGGTTCCCAGCACTTATGCTCAGGGAAAGGAAGGAGGGAAGTCAGCTCTGACTGATCTCCTCTTTTGGTTTCTGCAAGATGACTAGTCCCTTGTAGAGGGCCTGACAGTGGCTTTCTCAGTTTTATCTTGGGTCCTGTATTTGACCTTACTCAGATGTCCTGTACTTAAAACACTTTACTTTTTCATAAAAAGTACAAAAAGTTTACTCTAAAAACTTCCAGGCCTTTTCAAAATGAGAAAAACCCTTCAAGTTCAGAATTTGGCTCAACTTGTCTTTCCATCTGCTCCCTCACTATCCTGAACTATACACAGCTGCAGGGTGGGATGCGTTCCTCTAGAAGGATACAGCCAGAATTTCCCCTTGTTGCCTCAGAAAGTTTTGGAATTGGAAGTGTGGGGGTGTTTAGGCCCTGAGGTGAGTGGCAGGGGGAAATGTTGCTCTTGGATCTCTTGGTGAGAAATGAATGTCACCTGCTCCTAAGAGCCTTTCTCTCCCTCAGGAGGTCTGGGTGGTGGGCCGCGTCCCCACGCCTCAGCTGACCCTAACGAAAATGGGGGGCACTTCACCCTTGCCCTTCCTCTACCCTTCCTGGAGCAGACGGGAGGAGAGACCTTGCAGCTCTGAAAAGGACCAGAGATATGAATCTTTTCCTGAAAACGGTAACTTACCTTCATTTAGAAAAAGTTGCTGATTCCTGAGTATCTCACAGGTGAGCAGTCAGTTCAGGTGTGTGTATGGATGGGTTTTGCGATTGTGGACACTAGAGTGGCCAGGGCAGGGTCCAGGAACTGGGTGGGTCCTGCCGAAGAATCTGTTATATGTGGGGTGGTAATCTGTCTGGAAGGCACATTCTGAGCTCAACAATGAGGTCTCCCTGCATGTGAGGACACCTCAAGGAATGGGAAGAGCCGCTCCCGAGGGAAACTTCCTCAGGATGCCCAGCTTGGTAGAATTATTGCAAGACCAAGAGATCACCTGGCTATCATTTGTAGGAATGGTCGTCGGGCAGCCACCCAGAACTTGGGGCAAAAGGAGACAACAAGTAGGGAAAAAGGAATGGTGGAGTGAGTGAAAAAGCAAGGAAAAGATGAGGAAAGGAAGAATGACCTCATCATCACTCCTCATGGTCCCTGAGGGTCACTTTGAGCTCAAAATGTCCCTTCCAGACAGATTAACACCCCACATCCTGGCCATCCACTCCACCCAGCACTACCTTACCTAGGCCTCACCTCCTGGAGACTAATCAGGGCTGGGGGGAGCACAATGATACCACTGCAGCTAAGAGAACTTGGGATAGTCTTCGAGATTAAAGACAGTATCTCCAGGAATGTTGTCAAGGAGGTTGTCCTCTCATTTGGTGCCTGCCTTCCCATCCATGCTACATCTTACACCAAGGTTACAGTAATTTAGGGGTGTGTTAGTTACTATATAACAAATACCCCAAAAGTTAGTGGCTTAAAAAAACAAGTATTTATTAATTCATAGTTTCTGTTGGTGAGGAATCTAGGCAAGGCCTACCTGGGTTCTCTGCTCCAAGGTCTCTCACAAGGCTGCAATTAAGGTGGCAGCTGGGGCTGGGGTCTCAGCTGAAGGCTTGACTGGGGAAATACACACTTCTTTGCTCACTTCTATAGTTGCTGGCTGGATGCAGTTCCTCAAGGCCTGTTGGACTGAGAGCCTCAATACCTGGATGGCTGTTGGCTGGAGTTGGCTGGAGGCAACCTTCAGTTCCTTGTCATGTAGGCCTCTCCAACATGGCAGCTTGCTTCATCAAAGCCAGGAGAGAGTCTGCTAGCAAGACAGAAGTCACAATCTTGGAAACTAATGAGGGAAATGATATCCCATCACCTTTCCCTTATTCTATTAGTCAGAAGCAAATCACGAGGTCCAGCTTACACTCAAGGGGAGCAGTTTATACAAGGGTGTGACTAGCAAAAGAAGGGATCTTTGGAACCTTCTTAGAACTCTTCCTAACACAAGGGTTTCTTCTTGGACATCCCACTGAGTTCACTGAAGCAAAAGTGACCAAAGGGACCAAGTGGATCCTTGTGCTCATCCATATCCACGTCATCAAAGTTAAAGCTGTTTAATGGCTAAGCGGAGTAACGTCTGGTAAGAAAAACATCAAAGAGATTGAAGCATCCAAAGAAGGAGGGAAAGGTGGCATGGAGGTAAAGGCGGTGTGGGGTCATCATGAACGGTAAAGTGAAAGGAGCCCTTAGAACCACCTGCCTCACCACTGCCAGTATTCAGACTTAGAGGGGAGGAAAAATTAGGTGCAAGAAGGCTCATCCTCGCTCCGCCACCGTATCTCCACTCTGCTCTAGCTCCCCGACTATAGGCCTAAAGAAGCAACCTTCAGTTCCCATAGAGATAGCCAGGCTTATAGAGGAAGCAAACCCTACAGCTTGCAAGGTTTAACTTCTGCTCTTATTGATATAGTTAATATAGCACATCCATCATTTCAAATTTGCTTCTCACAGCTTGAACATCAGAGAATGAATCACACAATCGATGGCAAAGCCAGTACTAGGGAATTCAGCATGTAGCTCCCATTCTGGGATGTTTTCCATGAACCCATTGCCAAAGAGCTTCTAACCAAGGGAGAGGTGGTGGCTCAAAAGGGCTGACTTACTGGCTGGGGTCACAAAACAAGTCATACCTGGTGCCCAGATATTTGCTTCTATTCAGAGAAACACTGGATGAGGCAACGAGACAGAATTTGCACACTCAGCACATCTAGGCAGTCAACTGTCCAAATGAGGTGACAGTACCACCCAGGAGTGATCCCACACTCTTGTTCTGCTTCTAGTACTGTTTTCCTTTTTCCCAGATTCCAGTTCCTATGGGAAAGCAGGACTCTTACCAAAAGAAGGAAAACGTATTAGCTGAACAGTGACTGGAGAGATGAGGAGGAATTTCTCCAGAAACAGATTTCATGGGCTTGCTGCTTATACCCAGAGATCAGTGCTGTGCAGCTTGGGGGGCATGGGGGTGGGGGTGGGGGTCTCATTTACATGGTACTCTGTGGCACCCGAAGAATTTTCAGTGACATAGAATGTGATGGGAATGGGTTACCTGAATTTTTATACCCTCAAGCCCACACTCCAAACCTAATGTCAGGGCGAATAAAATGCATGAATTGACTGGTACCTTGATGTGGCTTGGGTATGGGAACCCCAGATCTCAGCTTCAGGCACTGTGAATTTCTCTGGTACCAGGTGCTGCCTAAGGGAATCAGCTTTCTTGAGGCAGCCTTCACATGGATTAACACTCAGAACTGTGCCGTAATCTGCAGCCACAATGAAGGGGCCCAGGCTATGAGAAGGGGCTCTTCTCTCTTTTTTTTTTTTTTTTTAAAGATTGGCACCTGAGCTAACAACTGTTGCCAATCTTCTCCTTCTTTTTTTCTCTTTTTTCTCCCCAAATCCCCTCAGTACATAGTTGTATATTTCAGTTGTGGGTCCCTCTAGTTGTGGCATGTGGGACGCCGCCTCAATGTGGCCTGAGGAGCAGTGCCACGTCCACACCCAGGATCCGAACCAGTGAAACCCTGGGCAGCCAATGCGGAGCGTGCGAACTTAACCACTTGGCCACGGGGCTGGCCCCGGGGCTCCTCTTGAGGCCTTTCCTCTGGAACTTCCATTGGCCCTGGATCAGAGCCTAATTTAGGCTATTTTCCTGGGGTCACAAGGACACGTTTGGTCTTCCTTAGGGAGGCCAAGTGGAAGCTCAGAGATTGGTGGAGGCTGCCTCCCTATCTCTCCCAGGAGACTCGGGGTCTGTTCCTTCCTTCTATGGGGGCCAGGAGGTAGAGAAGGAACTGAGTATTATGCAAGTTTAGCAATGCTTCACTGTGGGAGGAGGTTGGGCTGACAAGAGTAGGTAATTTTCCTTTGCAGGGATTCTTGCCCAGCTTGAGGCAAGCTTCATTTGAAGCAGGATAATGCTGTTTCTGCCCTCCACCTGAGGGGACTCCAGAAGGAATAAAAGTTACCTTTCCTCATTTGTCTTACAGGAAGTTCTGGGCTTCTGGGTTCAGGAGTTATTAATGGCTTTCATGTTTGCCGAACCCAAACAGAAGTTGTGAGATACCTGTTGTACAGTCCTGTCCAGACCCTCATGTGGGAGGAGACTTTAGCTGGCTGCTCCAAGGAGAGATGAGATAGGGGTTGACACAAGTGCTGGGGTGAGAGAAGGAGAGTTGCCTAAAGGTAGCAGTGGCTCCAAGACCCTGAGAATCAGGATGTAGAGACGAGTCCCTTAGGTGGACGGGTTCTGTGTGGAAGTCCTCTAGGAGACAGCACAATGTTTTAAGGGATGAAGTGATGATGCTGAGATGACTAATCATCAAGCCCCATCATCTTGAGAGCTGTCGCAAGACACGGCATTGCTCACACTTAGCACAGAGGCTGTGCAGCCACTGGCCTTTCAATGGGCCTGAAGGGCTTGGGCAATGAAAATCCCAGGGGCAACCAAGATGGACTCAAGATCACAGGCTCTTACCTACATATTTCATGGTGAATACTTAACTAAATAGGCAAAAAGTTCCCATTAATGACTACTATTGTATATCTTCCTACCCTTGAAAATGGGGTCTTTGAGCCAGATTTAATTTAGAAAAATTAAGTACTGCTTATTGTACTTCAATGTTGTGAAACAAATTTATGCTTTTTATGTATATTATCCCATTTAAACTTTACAATGCTTTGAAGTAGGTTTCTTTACCCTCTTTTATAGAAGGGCACGACCTGAAGGACAGAGAAGGTAATATATATTCAGAGTGCTAGCACAGAAGAGGGAGCCAGGGATGGAGAGCCCCCTTACGCTGTGAGGGATTATTTGGATGTAAATGATGGCAAGTACAATTCAACTGACTTTAAAAACAGGATCTGTTGACTCAGGCACCTGAAAAAGCTCTGGGAGTAAGGCTGCCCTCACGCAGGAGGATTCATATTGGGGCTCAGCTGATGTCATCAAGTTTCAGTTTCTATCCATTTCTCTGCTCTAGATTCTGGACTGGCTACCTTGTAAGTCTGTCTGGCAAGTTCGTAGCTACATCTTGCAAACTAAAAGCGCAGCTAAAAATGGGTTGTTTCTCCCACTAGTCCCTTCAAAAGTCCCACTGTGCCTTATTGTTTCCTGTTGGGTCACATGCCCATCCCTGACTAATCACTGTTGCCAAAAGCATGGACCAATCTTTTTGGCCAAGCCTGACTTCAATGCCCTCCTTTAAAGTAAGAGCGTTAGTGATAAACAACTCCACCTGACATGGACTGAAACTGACAACGGGGTTAGATCCCCAGAGGGCAAAAGAAGGACTATTTTTGGAAGGTGAGTGAATGCTGAGTGTCAAAATAAAAACAAAAACAAAACGGATGTCTACTTCAGCCCTCTCTCTCACCACCCCATTTCTGCCTTCTGGTCCAGAGTCATGCCATGGACTGAAGGTTAGAGGTAGAGGAAATGCCAATTCTGTGGACAGGAAAGGAACTCAAAGTGGAAGGAATCAATCAGAGGCCCCAACATCCATGCAGATAGACCATCCAATGATCTGATCTCTCACTGTCTGCTCCTTCTCATCTTAGAGTCCCTTACCTTCATTCCAGTTCAGTTATGGCCATATCCTAGAACTTATCACCAGCAACACTTGTGTGTTCTGAAAAAATACAGTCTGACATTCCTCCCTTTATCCTCTCAGCTTATGCCCTCAACATGCTAATGCCTCAACCTATTCAGGAACTACAAGCCACTCTATACTTTCCCCTGCTCACCTGACAACCTTTGTCTTCATTTCCTCCCTCTCCAAGGAAAACTTCATGGGGCATCACCTAATCCTAAACCTAAATATACTGCTCTGCTCTAAACAGCCTACCCCCTTCTTTCATTCGTCCTGTCTAGCAAAATCCAACTCTGCCTGTTTTAGAACTGCCTTCAAATAAGGGCCTGCTTCCTCTTGGATAAAATCACACAAGTGTGTTTGTGCCCCATAAACTTCTGTTCTACATCTGTTGCTCAGCTCCACCACTGCCTCCGAATCCAGTCATTCCTCCTGTGTTACCATGTGCCAGACGCTCTTCCAAGCACTTGGGACACCCAGTGGAGGCAACAAACAGAGGCCCTGTCTCGGGGGAGCTTCTGTGATTGTTTTCTCAGTCAACTCGCTTGCCTAAGTTCTCAAAACAATTCCACTTTCCTACACCTTGTCCACACTCCTCGCTCATTGATCATATGTGCTGGACCACCAGAGGGAAACAGAGAAGTCATCAGATGGGAACTTTTCTTCATAAACACTTCAACACAAAACAAAACCAAAACCAAAACGAGATCCTCCATCTCTTCTTTCCTCCTTCCTTCCCACCATCCTGAAAGGTTTCCCTCAATGCTTTCCTTAATCCTCCCAACCTGGGATCTGCCCGCCCTTTCCAAGTCACAACACTTTCACATGTGTGGACTATCTGCCTTAATTATCTACTTTTCCAGAGGACCAAGACTACATTTACCTCATCACAGCTGGAAACACCAAGCAGAGCTCAGAATCCTCTGGAGGAATACATTGGCAATGGGAGGGATCTATGGGGAGGTCCTGCCCAGCATGCTCTGGGGCGGGGCCATGTCCGGGGGCAGGGCCTGAGAGACTGAGAGCCTGTTTGGCTTCTTGAGGGCGACGGCACTAGCAACACGGCCAGACATCTCACCTCAGGCTTCTGGAAGATATGAGTTGAGATTTAATTCAAAGACAGGTTCTGAGGAAGGTTTCTGGATGCCTGAGTGACCTTCCCCACTGCCCAGCCTGAAGGATCCTTTCCTCCATCTGCCATTTCCATTACGGTGGGCAGGCCCTCACAGCCCCTGGGCCCCCAAACTCTCACTCCAGGCCCAGCCTTAGCAGGCGCTCAGAGGCCTGGGGGCAGGGCTGTGCCTGCCCAACACCACCCCCTTTGACGATGGCACTCTTAGGAACTCCACCAAGGTGAGAATAGTAATAAATAGAGTAACAACATTGACAACTGTTAAGGCTTCACCTTACACTGGCTGCCTGGCCTTGCACAAGTAGCCTGAGTCTCAGATCTCATCTATTATGTGCAGATACTGACGTGTACTGATAGGGTTGGTCCTCGGAACTGGAATGAATGAGTAAAGAGTTTTGAACAGTGTTTACCTAACACTAGAAGTTTAATATGTGCTACCCATTATTATCACTCATTTAAAATGCTAGGCCTCCTCTTTATTATTGTAGAAGTATCAATTTACCACTCATTCATTCTTCCTTCCTTCAGAATGAATTTATTTAGTACCTAACATGTGCCAGACACTATGCCAGGCTCTGGAATACAATGGTAAGCAAAAAGGTAGAGTCTCTGCCTTCATGGATCTTACAGTCTAGAGGGGAGATCAGGCAGAAATTAATCATACAAGATTGTGTAAATGTCCCATGTTACATTCTATGAAGGGTTCATGAGCTGGTTGTCGGTGCCAAGGGAGTTCAAAACATGGGGATTTGGCCTAACCAAGGAGAAGAGGGTCTTCCTCACCCACCCCTCAGGAGCTGATAAGGCTTAAGAGGTAAAAGGTGAGTAGGAGACAACTTGGCAAAGCAGGGAGGGAGAAGTGTTCCAGGCAGAGGAATCTGGGTGATGAGAGCAGAGAGAGTGAGGAGGGAGGAACGTGATGCAGCAAGAAGAGGGAAAAGCGTGGGAGGCACAGATTAAGCAGAGTTCTCTGGGCTAAATCAACTAGTTAAGTCTTTGGAGCAATGGGGAGCCAGGGGAAATTTTTAAGTTAGGATTTCTTTATATGTGTAGGGTATTCAGAGTTTAGTTGTATTATTTGAGTTTCCAAAAGATTACTGTGAATTAATACTGTGAATTAATGAATTACAGTGATTTAATGTGAAGAATGCTTTGGATGGGGTAAACAGGATGTGAGAGACCAGTGAGAAGGCCACTGCAGTAATCTACGAGAGAAATGATGTCAGCATGGACCACAATGGTGGTGACCAAAGTGGAGTAACGTGGACAGATGTGAGTGGCATGACTTCATTAATTCTAATAAGACGGAACATTTTTCCTTTTGTTTCGCTCCAGTGCCCAAGAGGTGCAGGTCGGTGCAAGATGTGGGGTCTTTTATAGAGTTGGACAAGTCAGCAGACACGAAACATTTGAAAAGGCTGCTTGAACTGCTGACTAGCCAAAATCAAAGAGGAAGTTGACCTTCAACCCTTTGTTTGATTCCAGCTGCAGAAGTCATTTTCAGTTACTCTCTGACTCAAGTAAACACCACTCCCTGTCACCTTATCCCTTTCAGGGTTGGTTCACTTCTACATTTTCACTGGGACATGATTCTCACCGACAGTAGAAAGTTCGGCACCCAGACCTGCAGCTGTGAAGACACTTGCTCCTCTCTCGAGCTATTAGTACTTCTGGGAAACACGTCCCAGTGCCAAACTGTCCTGGTCCTGAAATGACCCCGTTATTTGGGGAGGTAGTAAAGGAAATTACATGTGTTAAACCCCGAGCGGCACTCTCTTTGGACATCGAAAGGTGTAAATGATAAAATACTTACTAGACTTAAAGACCAGGGAGTAAACGGGGGGCTGGATGCTGCCCAGACTCTGTGTGTCAGCAAAACATATCTGAGCTCAGCGAAGTAACCCAGGACCAAGTGTTTTCCTCAGTGGAATAATTAGACAACAGAGGTGGGCAATTTAGAAAAGATAACTTCTTCTGTCCCTGCTTTAGAATTTCTATTACAAACAAAACCCAATCCTTAGCAAGATTTAAGAGCATGGGACAAAGACTGCTAGATGTTGAACTGCTGGGAGTGGAGCCCACGTTTTATTTATCTTTGTATCCAAGCACATCCGCAGTGCTTGCCACGAGGCAGATACTCAGTGAATGTTGGGTGGATCAAGGATTCCTCTGTGTTTTCATGGGGTATTTATATGGTATGGGAATTCAGTCATTTTTTGCCCCACTAGGTAGAGATGGATGCTTTCTGTTCTCCATGTTTACTTTGAACACCATTTAGCTACAGGGATGTTCTAAAATGGAATAATAAGGAAACCAGCTTTAATACGATTTTATATATACAGACAGATACACTTTCTGACCACGTGCAGATATGAATGATCTCCCTGGAAGATGCTGTTGTAACCTAAATTGCACTAGAATGAGGTTAGAGATGGGGAAGAAAGGGAAAGTAAGGTAAAACTGACAGCTTAATTTCTAGACAGGATTGCTGCTTTAAAAATGAATTTCAGGTGCTTCTTGGCATACTTGGCCCAAGCACTGGAGATTTCACAGTGATTTGTGATTTGGTGTGACCCAGAACATGGCCCAATGGTCCTCTATCCTTTGAAGCAGTCAGTCTGTTCTCTTGATTGCTGTTCTGGACTGTCTCACCGTCACTCCCCATCAGGGCCCCCTTCCTTCTGCTCTGTCCTAGTGGAACAGTCCCTTGACCTTCATTCTCCCACTACTCTAGTCTCGACTTCTCCTTGTTGCCAGATTACTCTATTATTGCTTCTCAAATTGTGATTCCCAGACCAGCAGCATTAGCATTGCCTGGGAACTTATTAGAAATGCAGATTCTCGGGCCTCACTCTGGACCTACTCAAGAAGAAACTTTGATGTGGGGCCCAGCAATTTTAACAAGCAAGGTAATCTCCAAGGTGAGAACCACTGCTGTACGTAAAGCTCAGTTCTGAGCATATCACCCCTTTGCCCAATACCCTTTATTGCTTTCCTGCCGACAACCACATGAGTGTGTGTGTGTGTGTGTGTTTGTGTGTGTCTGTGCGCGCCCTTCTATCCAAGGCCTTGTGCAATCAAGCACCAGCTCATGTGTCACCACGCAGGGAGGTGTGTTCCACAGTCATCCTAATGGGTTACCTGCTCTTCCCTCTGCTCTCCTGAAGCCTCTCTCTGTTAATGTTGGGTCTTCTGCTATAAATACCCACCCTCCTCCCTCTCCTTGGAGAAACCTTACTCATTCTTTAAGGCTCACTTAAAAATTAATATTTACCTAAGGAATCCATACCTGTGCCTTTAAAACCAAATAGTACTGAAGGCTTTATAAAGAACCATGGCAGGCCCTCCCCCACCTCACAACCCCAATCCTTCCTATCCCCCCAGTTCCATTCCCCATGGAAACCACTTGAGCCGTTTCTATCATAGTTGTTCTGGTGTTTACCTCTATTTATATAACTAATACGCAAATACTTGTATTTAAAAGTAATTTTAAAATATTAGACACTAACTTCTTGCCGTGGTAGATAAAATTTGAGTAGGTAAAATTGCAGGTGGATGAAATTTGGTCGATACCCCATTCCCCTCTTCACTCTTCTCAATCTGTCCTCACTTAAATCTTTATTCATGCAAAGTTCATCTTGGCATGGAAGGTGACCCCTTTCCTGGAACGTGTTCAGAGACTGCTCCTCCCCTGCTCCCACAGAGCTGTGTATCTCTCTTAGTGCACTGTCCCCCTTGCCCTTCCACGTTTGTATGTATGTGTCTCCCATTCCCACCAGCTTGTAAGAGCCAGGAAAGTCTAATCCGTCTTTTACTTTCTCTGAATCCTCCCAGGGCAAAGCACAGGGCCTGTGATATAGTACACACTGAGCAAACGTGGCCAATTTAACCGTAAAGTAAAATATCTGCCTGACCTTTGAAGCTTGCTGGTGTGACAGCAGTACTTGGAATGAGTCTTCCCCTTCCAATGTGGTTTTCCAACATTATTGTGGGGAATAGTAAACTGGAGTCAGGAGACTTGAGCCACACCACCTTCTTGGTGACTTCTTTTATGACCTTGGGGAAGGCACTTAATGGTTTTGCTTCCATTTTTTCATCTATAAAGTGGCAACAATAATATCTATGGACAGAGTTGTAGGGAGGACCAAATACAACAGCACAGGTTATCAGGTATAAGGCGTTATATTGATTCCTTATGTTTAAAACAAAAAGGCAAACCATTTTCTGGTAGCACATAGGGCTATAATGAACATTAAAACCAACCTTTAAATAGAAAACTTTATTTTTAGATGATCCAGGGGCCTTTCTTCCAAGATCAGCCTAAGATTTTTTCGGAGGAAACTGTATTCTCATTGTCCTGAAATTTGAAGCAAGAAAACTCAATCATTTAAGACCATTTGCCTATTCTTACTTGTTGATGAGAAATCACCACTACTGCCACCCTTTTAGCCTCTGAAGGGATTGTAAGCTTTGTCTTGATTTGATGGCTCAAAAATAAAATCTACCAAAGGTACGTTTTCTAAGCCTCGTCTGGCTCTACCCATTAGAAAAGTGTGAGCTACTGTTCTATCAAAACTAATTATATTTTAAATCTACAACCAAGTCTCAATTACCAAGGTTAATGGGACTACATGCATACATAATTCTCTCTTACATTTATCCAGTGCTTTTAACTTCTTCAAAGCACTTTTCACTGTACTGCATATATAAAACAGATGCATTTTTTTAAATCCACAAATAAGGTAAAAAATAAATCTTCAGATGAATAATTTCAACTTTGTACCTGTCAAAAGCTATTAGAACTTGCAAGATTGTCTAATAGGACTTTCATTGCCCTACTCTCCTCTCAACCCCTCTCAACTAAGGCCAGAAAAGACCGAAAGATCTGGAGGAATCTCCAGAGGAGAGGAAGCCAGAGAGGGAAGGAAGCCAAGGACCTGGGCCATCCACAGCCTGGATCATTAGCTCCAGCGTAATTGAGAAGAACTGACTGTATGTGTGACTATGGCCAGAAAATCCAGAAAGAGATGAAAAGGCAAAGGAAATGACGTGTGAGTAACAGTATTTACAGGGTCTGTCTTTGTCATTCTCTCAACAAGCATTACTGAGTGCCTACTGTAATGACAGGTGCTTTCAACAAAGAGGATGGACACAGCATGAACAACCCAGGCAAGACTGCTATTTTCATAGTGATGAACTTCCTGAATGGTGCAGACAGACAACAAACACAAAGACACACAACTTCACATAAACGAGAACTTCAGGTGGCACTAAGCTCTGTGGAGTCCATAAACACAGGAATGTGATAGAGCCTTGGGGAAGGGATGCTGTTGTAGATAAGGTTGCCAGGGAAGGCCTCAGGGTATCGGAGCTGCAATCTGTGAGAAGAGCCCACCCTGTGCAGGTCTGCAAACCAGATGATGGAATGAGTGAACTCGCCAAGTATGCTAGAGGGAGAGGGGTCCAGGCCAGTTTCAAGGGGTTCCAGGAAAGTCACTGTTCTGTGGTTATTCACTTTGTGTCCTTTTGGGGATATTACTAAAACCTCTCCAGGACCCCGGATTTATTGCCTCTACAATGCGGGTTGCTAACACTGATCACCTGGACAGGGGAGCGCTGAGAAATAATGGGTAAACACTTGTGAGGAGCCACATAAATGCTAAATAATGCTCATGGTAATAAGCTTTTATTAAAGTCAGCACCTTGATAGGCAGCTCACAATCGGATACCTTGGCAAATGTGTAAATTGACGTGGCTGCTCCCTGTGCACACCAGCACCATCCTTTAAAACAGAAAAAAATAAATGAGCCTATGGTCATGATATTCGAAGTAGTTAGTGATCAAACAACTGTCTGGAGAGAAAGCTGGTGTGTGAAGTGTAAAATGGGAGCAGGAAAATAACGGCACATCACAGCCCAGCTCACGCAGAGGATAACTCATGAATTGACTGGATGCTTGCTGGTGCACACACCATCCGCTCCAGGGTGGTACTCTAACCCCGTCAGGACTAGGTGCTGCCACCAAAAGCCCCAGCAGACAGGAAGGGGAGTGAGAAGGAGCCAGAACAGAAGCATCTCTGGCAGCAGCCCTCTCTGGCCCTCTTGGCCTTGGAAAGCCACCCCTGGGGGAGGAATGAGCAGCCAGCACCAAGGGCCCTACCTTGGAAGGGCACCAAGGAAGTGGTGGGGGGTGTGAGGGAGGAGGGATGAGCATTGCATTTCTCCCTACGAGAATGAAATATCCCAACGCCAGGAGAGACTTCAGTTGTCGTTATAACTGAGCCTCCCCACACAGAGGTATGAGTCCACCCCTTAGAAGCAAATCTTCCTCCCCCAAAACCTCCCCCCAAAATATAACATTAACATCACAAAAAATGAATTCTTTTTTGTGGGTCCTACCATCTCTTTGATATAAATACACAAGTGCCTAAACATTCTTTCCCATCTCCCATCCCACATCGGCAATCAGATTGTGACACACACACACACACACAAGCACATGCTCACACAAATACCACACACACCCAATTCCTTTGTTAAGCCCTGGCTCAGCTATTATAAGGTACCTGTGGAGTGTAGGTCACATAGTAGAAAAGTTTAAATTACTGTTGCTTCTACTCTGAAAAGCAGACAGGAAGAAAAGACAATAAAAAAGAAAACACTTATTTTAAGGCTGATACTAAACACTCTACTCCACGTTGACTGAGGTCACTTTCCCACTGTGGGATGGGGAGAATCGAGATGATCTCTGAGGTGCTATGAACCCACAGTGCAGACTTCACGTTTTGAGGCTTGACTAGAAACGACGGGGACGTGAAAAAGAACATGGCGAGATAATCCTGGTTTAAACTGGGCTGGAGAAAGACCAAGATCCTCAAAAAAATCTGATTGATTTTAACCAAATGGAGTAATTTTAAAATGTTAAATACACTGGGATATCATATTAAAAGTATTCTGGGAGAGCATGCCGCATGGGACATGCTAAGTGCTGAATTTCCTGCTGCTAAGGGAGGCATTCCTATCTGCCAGTGTCTCATGCTGCTCAGACCTGAACCATTCATTTAGGTAGACCATTTGTCCAAGTGCGTCATTTCCCAAAATAGCCAATGGAGGAATCCAGGGAGAACTGTCCTGAGGAGATGTGGTCATCCTCAAGGCCAAATCAGTCTAGACTAAGCTGGTTCTTAGCAAGACTGCCCAAAGGGCTTCTAGACTTTGTTTGGTAAGTGTTGTTAATGCCTTGGTAACAATGGACTGTTGACAAGGTGGGAGATAATGTCAGAAGGAAGGAAGGTACCCGCTCACATCTTTTGCTTTTAACTTAAGCTAACCCATAAAATCCATTATCAAACCCCAAGGAATGCTCCCAATTATTGTCTTGGACCCTTCATTTCGCTTTGCTTTGGTTTTTTTTTTTTTTTTCAACTCTCTATTTCTGTTTTTACCTGGCACTGACTTGCTTGACTCCTCTTCTCCTCTCAGCTTCTGGCTCTGTGCTCCCCCTTTAGACTTGATGAGTAATTTTGGTTTTCCTGCTTTTCACCTTTGGCACCCCTTCAAAAATGGGTTAGGTTTATCTTCTGGCTCTTTCTACTTCTGACTGCTTGGAAGTTTGGATCATACTTAGCCAAGTTTTGATCCCAGGACCTTTCCCTGGCTTTGACCTGTCTCAGTGGCATCTGTGCTGGGCTTGACTCCTCCAGGTGAGGGCGTCGGCAAGAGGGTGGATCAAGCAAAGATCAAGCAAGGAAACAGGAAGAATACCTGGCTCAGCTTAAACTGTGCAGGGCACTGAGGCCTTGCTGGCCATCCAGTCTCTGCCTCCTCCTTCCTCTGCTGCTTTCATTCCCTCCCATCTCTGACTTTCAATTTTTATTAAGTTTCCACCTTCTGACTGCTCAATCCTCTTCTTTGTAAGATTGAAATGGCAGTGGGAGTGATACCCATTAGCCAAAATAAGTTCGATAGCTGGGAGAAACTGCTGAATCTCTGGTGTCTTTATAGCACTTATCAAATCCCAATTAACCATATTAGTTGGCAAACTGCTCTGGCTTCCCAGGGAGTCAGCTGGTAGGTGAGTCAATAAATATCTGTCAGATGGATGGATGCACACACACTAGTTGTGTAGCATGGCATCAGGTACTTTAAATAATACAAAGTACAAGGCTTCATCCTTGGCTGAAGAAGGACATCTTCTCACGGCCATTCACAAAAGGACTGTTTGGAAATATCACCAAGCGCTAGACCAGCTTCGCTATTTCTTCTAGAAAACAAGAAGAAATCTCTTGTTTCAAGAGATGTTTGTGTCATCTCTTAATGCACAACTGGCTTCATGTGGGCAAAAGGGAACGTGAGCAAAGCCCTGGTTAAAGCATAACAGACACCCTTGGGCTAATGAACTGTCGAAGGTATTAGTGTCAGCGGATTCTCTACATAACTGCGTTGTAAACAGCAACACGCATAAACCATAAACAAGGAGAATGAAGTGAGCACCCACAGACCCACCACTCATGTCAAATCATACAATGCTGATATCACCCCAGAAGCCTCCACTCTCCTGTCTGATAATCTTTCACTTACTTTTCTTTATAATTTCATCACCTTTATAGACTCCCATAAAACATTTAGTTATATCCAGTTTGGGGATCAAAATAGATTAAAAAACAACAATTGCAGGTGCATTCAACATTGGACATGAAAAAGAAAACTGGTTTTTTAATAAGATACTTGAAGTGTACACTTTCCGTAGGTGATCAAGACATTTACTCTTTCGTCCATTTTTATGTTTGCTGACTGCCAATCACTCTACTCCTTAATACTTCAAAGGTATTTTTCCCAAAGCTGCCTTTTGTCTTACACTAATGCTTTCCCGGACTCAAGTGAATTTTGAAGGAGACTGAGCTCATCATGATGAAATGGATGTTGACATTCCATAACCATCACTGTAATTATTCCTAATTTGTACTTTGCTTCAAAAACTCTCTTCCCTTGCCCCCTAAAGTCTGTACTTTCAGAATAGCATCTACAGCTTTAATTATACCTGACAATAAACTACTCTCACCACAAAATCTTGTTAATCACGGTGTACGTTACTATCTTCAAATATCCTGTTTTTTTAAAACTGCATTTATATCAGGTTCCCAAAGAGTTACAATATTAGCAATGAATGTTTTAACTGTTTCTGTAATTACTGTTTGTAATTACTACAAATCAAAGTTGTACAAACTTTGGATTGGAGGCTGGTTGAATTATCTACCAAACTGGGGTGAATGGTCTTTTAATCAACCGTATACTGAACAAATCTACAGAGTAAAAACTGAGATGGAATTTGAGTGACTTGGTGTCCATCGAGAATCAAATCTGATGCTGTAGTGTTAACAAGGGACTTCAGGTCCAGAATGATTCTGTTAATCACACGTCTTCCAAATTAGTCAGTTAATGTTGTGGGTCCTGATGAGACAGGATTTAGGAAGGCAGAGAGCGGTGGGGAATGCTCCTGGTGATAGGATCCTTAGAGCAAAGGACAGAAGACAAAAGGAGAAGGCTGTATTCGTGAGAAGTGAGCTGGACCATAAGCGCTATAATTAGAAGCTTATAATGTCACCACACTGCTTTCTGTAATGTAATATTTTTGTTGTCTGTTATTTTCCTTGATTCAGGTTTTGTATTTTTCATGATGTAATAGTGACATCTAGTCTCATTTTTCTGTGTATTTGGATACATTGAGTAGAGTGCTCTGGCTGAGTAAAGAGTTTCACATATGGGAGACTGGAGAAACAAGAGAGGCAAGGAAAGTTAGGTCAGATTATGAAAATTCTTAAAATGTTTATATTGGACTTAATCCTTCAGAAGTCATTTAGTGTTCTCTTTTCTTTTTTTGTAATTGAGAGCACCATGAGGAAAGGAGTGTTTTTGATGATCTATTTTATTTCTTTCTCTTTTCTTGGAGGAAGATTGGCCCTGAGCTAACATCCGTGCCCATCTTCCTCCATTTCATCCGGGGCTCGCCTGCCACAGCATGGCCTGATTAGCAGTGTATAGGTCTGTGCCAGAATGGGAACCTACAAACCCCAGGCCGCCAAAGAGGAGCACACAAACTTAACCACTACACCACCGGGCTGGCCCCATTTTTGATGATTTCTAAGGGGTAAAAACTAGGCAGGGAGATTAGGTAAGATGATATAGCAAAAATTCAGGCATTAAGAAATAAGGTTAGACTAGGCTGGCGATGGCGGCCATGGGTTGGAAAGGAAGGAAGGATGGCTGCAGCATCATAAGGGAAAAATTTGCTTCTTTCCCTTTGTCTTTTCAGCCATTTGGGCTTAACGGTGTTCAGTGCTCCCGATTTATTTCCCTTCCCATTTATATTTTCCTTCTTCCCTTGATAATCTACTTTCGCTTTCCCATTTTTCCCTCTCTTCTCTCCTCTGCTTGCATTCTTATCACCTTCCCTTATAGGACGATGACCGAATCAGGCAGGTAGAGATCAAATGGGAGATATGAGTAGAAACTAACTATAAGATTTACTAATTAGAGTATGTTACTGCTTAAAACATTTTTTTTAACCTTTCATCTGCAGTTAAAAAGAAGAAAAGAAAGGTGAGGAGGCAAAAAAGGAGTAGAGAGGAAAAGGGAGAGACTCATTTATCCATTCATTCAAGAAGTGCTGTGTTTCCAGAGAAAGAGAGAGTGCCAAAGAGATAGAGAAAACACCACACAATAATTTGTGTTATTGTAGTTGTATCATCTATTTCCCCTTCTAACTCAGTTGGGTAAAGTAGAGATGCCAGATGGGAGGCTAAAGACTAAGGTGAGATGGGCAGTCTCCCTCCCTCCCTTATTGCCTGCTGCTTCTCATATCAAAAGATGGAGTCTACATCCCTCCCCCTAGGCCTCAGTGACTGGCTCAACCAATAGGATGCTGTGGAGGTGACTTTCTGGGACTTCTGAGGCTAGGCTGTAAGAAGCCTGGTCTTTTGGAATATTTCCTCTTGGGATGCTTTCTTTTGGAACCCAGCCACCACTTTGAGAGATGCCCAAGTCACATGAAGAGGCCACATGCAGGCCCTCCAGTTGGCAGCCGCGAATAAGATAATAGCCAGCATCCTCAGCAAACACAGAAATGAACCATCTTGACATCCAGCACAATAGAGGCAAAGAGGATTTCAGCCCAAGCTGACATCTGACTGTACTTCCTAGGAGACCCCAAGCAAGAACTGCCCAGCGAATCCCAGCCAATCCACAGAACAATAAGAGACAAGAACAAGTTACTGTTTCAAGCTACTCCACTTTGTTGTGGTTTGTTATACAGCAATAGATAACTTTTTTCATCCTTACACGAGACACAAAGAATATCGAAAGTTTGAAGATTCATAATGCCACCCGGAATGCATGTATATTTTTTACGTATTTTTTTCCTTTTAAAGGTCACTTTCTTATTCATTAGCCTTGAAATTGGAATTTGAATTGACCTTGATCAGAAATCCTAAGAAATGCTTAAGCAAATATTTTAAGCACTATCATATTTTGAGTACTAGTTCAGGATAAAGTGGTATTGATGTGACAAGAATAATGGATGTGTAATTAGAAGATGGAGTTTAAGTCCTAGTTCTGTCATTTATTACTGTGTGGCCTACAACAAGTTATTTAACATTTCTGCTTCCTAGTTTCCAATGCTATAATGTAATCGAAGGTATTTAGTGATGCATGACAAAACACAGACATTCAGTGAATTTCCATTTCTTTCCTTCCTATGAAAGTCCTGTACTCATAAGTGCAACCATATCAGAGCCTATCATACTGCTTCCTAAAACTAAATATTTTTATTATGTATCAAAGGTTTCCCTTGATAACTATTTCATAAGCTTCCATAGTGTTGCCTTTACTAGTGTGATCTGCCTCACTTTTCCTGTGGGATAGTTTACTTAATAGATTTTGGGGACTCATCCTGTTGCTGGATTCTTACAAAGACTCTTTTGTGATAACCTTCTTTGGTTTTCAAGGACATGACCCCGTTTCTCGAGTGTGGTTCCCTACTGTAGCATAAATGTTAACAAGTTAAATGCATATCACATAAGAATTTTAATTGTTCATCATATGTTTATGTATTGAAATATAGAGTCGAATTGATATAATTGGTAACATTACCCATTTGCTTTGATTTGAGATGTCAAGTGATTGAAAAAATTTTTAATTCAGAATTGAATTACCTTGCTTATTTGAATTTATCATTTTTGCGTAATTAGGATGAACTAATTTAATTTGCAGTTATCCTTAAATGACTTAACTGATGTCTGCTGAGGTTCTCAAGGCCACAGGATTATGGAGTCATGCTGAACATCACTCTGTCTCTTGGGGTTGAAAGTACCAGTGCACCTTGTGAAGCCTGGAGACAGAAGTTACAAGCTTGATTTTTTCTCCATTAATGTTTTTTTTCTGTTTTGTCCCCCTCACCTCACTCTAGGCTGCTTCATGGTTCCCAGAAGGACCACATATTGCATTTGGAGGTGGTCCTCCTTCTCCAACTTTGTTCTGATTTTATGTCATTTTTACTTGGTGTTGAGCTCATATCTCAGTTCTGCAAAGGAAAGCTGGTTATTTATCTGGTAACTTGTGGTTGGAATCCCCAAGAGAGTGCTCTTTATAGAGACTGAGGGTCCTTTAGCAAATATTGCTTTTTGATCACGCATTTTAATAAGCCTTTTAAAAATCTGGATACCAGACTACCGGCTAGGGTACCTGGAAGCAATAATTTTAAAATAATGCTTTTCAAACTGCAGGTCCTGACCCACTAGTGGATTATAAAATAATTCTAGAGGGTGTGACAAGCACTTAAAAAACAATGAAACAAAATGGAATAGATAATATTAGAGTGTATTACACGTAAAAAGGTAAGAACAGTTTCATAAAATTTTTATATTCTTTTGGTGTGTGTGCGTATATACTGATTTACGATAAAAAATAATTTATAGATTTATTTTGTGAGTTGCCATCGAAAGAATTTGAAAGTCACTGCCATGGATTTAAAGTTATCCGAAACAGTTTTGTAATATAGCAGTTTGAAATGAAGCCCCAACAATATATGTAACAAATAAAAGTGTAGATAGGTTTTAGCTGCAAATTTTAAAGTGATTGGCAAGTTACTTTTCCTGAGAAGTCTAGCCCTGGGATGACTGGGTATTTTCCAAAGGACCAGGAACCAGTTATCCCAATAAACGGTAGGGGCCTAAATGCTCTCTCCCTGGGAGGCTCTGAGGTAACGTTCCTCATCTCACTTGTAATGCTGCTGTTGCCCTGCTGCAGTGGCTGTTGGAAGTACTGCATCTTCCCTAACCAGATCAGAAGGACCCAGTTTTCCCAAAGTCTTGGTCTGCCAGAAAGATGGCATTGCACTTCTCCCCGATTTGTGGGACCTGCACCCAGCTTGGAGAGCTGGGAAACTCCAGCCCTTAACTCCCCTCTTTGCTAGGGAACCACGTTTTCCTTCCCACTGGGTCCTTGGAAGATGGGAAGCAGCAGTAAGGTTACTTGTGTTTTATCCACACCATGTGAGTCTGTGTTTTTGTGTGAAGGCTGACTCATGTGGAGGAAAGTTCTATGCCTAGAATTATAAAATTAATGCTAATCAGAGTAATGCAGCATCCCACTTCCAATCTGCTAATGAGCTTTGGGGAGAGATGGCACATCTTCCTGCAGCTGATGGATGCCCCTTTTAGAGGACCTACAACATCCTCCCCAGGTCTTCACTCAGCTGGGCTAACACACTTCAGAACAAAAGAATCCTCAGGGCAGGATGGGACCCCTTGCTTTTCTCGCTCTTGTCCCTTGAATTTTCCAAACTTCTCCTCACTTTTCAGTCTACTCTCTCTGCCACTAAAATGGCTGCCTATTAAACTCATCAGTGGAATCTACCATACTGTGTCGCTTAAACTTTTTCCATCTGCTTAGGGTTTTTACTTTTTTTTCATAGAAAGCCCTGACCTAAATCTCTACTCTTCTTTTATAATGCTTTCATTTTGACCTTACTACTGCTGAAAGTCAACCCAACTCATTCATCACTGTCCCTCCCCCCAATCTCCATTAACATTATCCTGTTATCCAGGTTTTTAACATACACTCAAGAGATTGTCAACAAAAATGGACTAAACCTTTACATGGAACTTCTTTACCCCCACATGGGACATTTTCAAGAATAGGAGCTTTCAGATGAATTAACAATGTAGAAAAATTTGTTACCAACACTAGAATCTCATTCTAAAATATTTTCTACAGCTCAAAACATGGCATAAGGCAGATTCCTATTTAAGAGAAAGGGCCTTCTTTTAAGTTGTCTTGAAGATTCTGAGACTGTCCTTAAGAGCAGTGCTATGAGAGGATATGAGGCACAATCTCAGTCACCCCAAGAGTTAATTTAAATGGAGAAAGTGAGATGGTTTCCCAAAGCACTGGAATTGATTTTCCCTGAGTCTCTCCATAGTTGTAGATTCTGATAATCACAGAATATAGAGAAGGAAGAAACTTGGTGTTCCTTCTAACTGCCTCATTTCACAAACCAAGAAATTGAGGATCAGAGACATGAGGTCATTAAAGTCATCCAGTTACTTAGTTGCTTACTTCGACTAGGGTGGTTTCAGAAAGGATGCAGAAAAGTGCAAGTACTTGAGAGCTACTTAGGGACTGTATTAATCAACACTGTAATAATCAGCTCTGTGTCCTTGGGTGCTGTGACAGCTGGGGGTCCACTGCTGCAACTGAGAAATAAAGTGTGAGGAAGAAACAAAAGATGAGGGAGTCCATCGCCACTAGACCTGCCTTATAAGAAATGTCAAAAAGAGCTCTCCTGTCTGAAATGAAAAGGCAAAGGATACAAAGCTTTAAACAAGTTGATAAATAGATAAAATCAGAAAACTGCAACTCTGTATCAGAACATGTTAGTAAAAATTATGATGCAAAGGTTAAAGGGAAAGAAAGCATTAAACATAACATTAACCATTCCAATTTGGTAACAAATTCACAATACAGAAAGAAATAATTTTGACAACAAAAATAGCAAGGGAAGAAGAAAAGGACAGAACTTCCCTAGTCAAATGAAGCAAAAATGCTATCAGCAGAAAAAGAACTATCTCATCTGTGAGACCTTTTATACAAACTTCATGGTAACCACAAAACAAAAATTAAGGCAGAGTCACGAAACATAAAAAAAGAGGAAACTGAAAAACACATCACCAAAAACCGTCAAGCTGAAATTGTAGTGAGAAACACAAGGAAAAAGAAACAAAGGAAATATAGAGCAACCATAAAACAAAAGATAAAATGGCAATAGTAAGTCCCTATATATCCATAATCATCCTAAACGTAAATGGATTGAATGCACCAATGAAAAGACAGAGAGGCTGGAAAGGTTAAGAAAAAGACCCAAAAATGTGCTGCCTCCAGGAGACCCATCTCAGCTCTAAAGGAAAACACAGGCTCAGAGTGAAGGGGTGGAAGATGATACTCCAACCAAATGACAACCAAAGAAAGTGAGTGTAGCCATAATTCTATCAGACAAAATAGACTTCAAGCCAAAAAAGACAAGAGACAAAGATGGGCATTATATAATGATAAAGGGGATAATCCATCAAGAACACATAGCATTTATTAATATATATGCACCTAACGTAGAAGCACCAAAGTCTATAAAACAACTCTTAACAGATCTAAAGGGAGAAACTGACAGCAACACCATAAGAGTAGGGAACTTTAATACCCCACTTACATCAATGGATATGTCTTCTAGAGAGAAAAATCAACAAAGAAACGTTGATCTTAAATGAAACACTAGACCAGATGAATTGAACAGATACATATATAATATTCAATCCAAAAGCAGCAGGATATACATTTTCTCTCCAGTACACATGAAACATCCTCAAAGATACACTGTTTGTTTGGAAACAAAACAACTCCCAATAAACTTAAGAAGACTGAAAAGATATCAAGCATCTTTTCCAACCACAACGGTATGAAACTAGAAATCAACCACAAGGAGAAAGCTGGAAAAGTCACAAATAGGTGGAGCCTAAACAACGTGCTATTCATTAACTATTGGAACAACAACAAAATTAAAGGAGAAATGGAAAAATATCTGGAGACAAATGAAAAGGAAAATACAGTGTACCAAAATCTATTGGATACAGCAAAAGCAGTACTAAGAGGGAAGTTCCTAGCAACACAGGCCTACCTTGAGAAACAGGAAAAATCTCAAATAAACAATCTAACAATACATCCAAAAGAATCATAAAAGAAGAAAAATGAAGGGCCCAAAGTCAGGAGAACAAAGGAACTACTAGAAATCAGAGCTGAAATAAATGACATGGAGAGTAAAAAGAAAATAGAAAAGATCAGCAAAACTAAGAGCTAGTTCTTTGAAAATATAAACAAAATTGACAAACCTTTAGGTAGAATAAGACAAAAAGAGAGAAGCCTCAAATAAATAAAATCAGAAAGAGAAGAAATCACAAGCAATATAACAGAAATACAAAGGATTACAACAGTATTCTTTATCAATGTTATAAACTACATTAACAAAATGAAGAATAAAAATCACATGATCATCTCAACAGATGCAGAGAAAGCATTTGACAAGATTCACCACATATTTATGATAATAACTCTCAATAAAATAATTATAGAAGGAAAGTACCTCAACATAATAAAGGCCATATATGACAAACCAACAGCTAACATTATACTCAATGGTGTAAACTGATAGCTATCCCTCTAAGAGCAGGAACAAGACAAGGATGCCCACGCTCACTCTTCTTAGTCCTAGCCAGAGCAATCAAGTAAGAAAAATAAATAAAACATATTCAAACTGGAAAGGAAGAAGTAAAACTGTCACTACTTGTGGATGATGAGATTTTACATACAGAAAACGCTAAAGAATCCATCAAAAAACTAAAAACAAACTAGCAGAAATAAAAAATCAAGAATACAATCCTATTTACAATCACAACAAAAAGAATTAAGTGGGTAGGACTAAATTTAACCAATGAGGTGAAAGACCTATACACTGAAGACTATAAGACATTGTTGAAAGAAATTAAAGAAGACATAAAGAAATAGAAGGATATTCTGTGCTCATGGATTAGAAGAATTAACATAGTGAAAAAGTCCATATTACCGAAAGCAATCAACAGATTCAATGTAATCCCTATCAAAACCCCAATGACATTTTTCACAGAAATAGAAGGAAGAATTCTAAAATTTATTGGAAACAACGAAAGTCCCCAAAGAGCCACAGCACTCCAGAGAAAAAAGAACAAAGCTGGAGGCATCACATTCCCTAATTTCAAAGTATACTACAAAGCTGTATTGATCAAAACAGCACGATACTGGCAGAAAAGCAGACACAGATCAATGGAACAGAATTGATAGCCAAGAAATAAACCCATACATTTAGGAACAGCCAATTTTCAACAAAGGAGCTAAGAACATACAATGGAGAAGGGAAAGTCTCTTCAATAAACACTGTTGGGAAAACGGACAGCCGCACACAGAAGAATGAAAGCAGACCATTATCTTATACCATGCACAAAAATTAACTCAAAATGGATTAAAGACTTGAATGTAAGACCTGAAACCATAAAACTCCAAAGAAGAAAACGTAGGCAGTAAGCTCTTTGCTATCATTCTTAGCAGTATCTTTTTGAATATGTCTCCTCAGGAAAGGGAAACAAAAGAAAAAATAAGCTAATGGGACTACATCAAACTAAAAAGCGTCTGTATGGCAAAGGAAACATCAATAAAATGAAAAGACAACCTAGCAATTGGAAGAAGATATCTGCAAACCATTTATCCAATAAGGGGTTGCTATCCAAAATATATGAAGAACTCAACAACAAAAGAACAAACTTAGTCAAGAAATGGGCAGAGGATTTGAACTGACATTTTCCCAAAGATATACAGATGGCCAACAGGCACATGAAAAGATGTTCAACATCACTAATTATTAGAGAAATACAAATCAAAACCATAATGAGATATCACCTCATGCCCATCAGAATGGCTATTATTAAAAAGACAAGAAATAAGAAGTGTTGGAGAGGGGCCAGTGCCATGGCCGAGTGGTTAAGTCCGTGTGCGCTACTCAATTCAGCAGCCCAGGGTTTTGCCGGTTTGGATCCTGGGCCTGGACTCGGCACCACTCATCAAGCCATGCTGAGGTGGCATCCCACACAGCACAGCCAGAAGGACATACAACTAGAATATGCAACTATGTACTGGGAGGGTTTGGGGAGAACAAGAAGGAAAATAAGATAGACAACAGATGTTAGCTCAGGTGCCAATCTTTACAAAGAAAACAGAAGTGTTGGAGAGGATGTGGAGAAAAGGGAGCCCTCATACACTGCTGGTGGGAATGTAAATTGGTGCAGCCACTGTGGAAAATAGTACAGAGATTCCTCAAAAACTTAAAAATAGAATGACCAGGCATGACATCAGCATCACAGCGGAGTGAGCTCTTCCCTTAGACTCTCCTCCCTAAGAAACAATGAAAAGGACATTCATAAACCAACAGAGGACAGGCACACAACACAAAAGACATCTGAGAGAACCATGCAGCCATATGTCTGAAGGTGGACGTGCTGGACCCCCCAGGAGGAAGGAGGAGGAAGTAAGGGGATCTCCTCTCCCTCCCAGCAATGACCTAGGGCACAGGACCATGCACAGCTCTGAGAAAAGAGGGGCCTGGGGGGAGACTCTGTGGGAATGCCTTCGCTCTCCAAGTTCCCTCACATCCCATAGGAAAGCTCCACAGAGGAGGCTAAGCTATTGTGGGGTTGTCTTCATGAAGGCAGCACGCCAGGAGGACAGACAGCGAGGGCAAACAGAGAACACCCACGGGATGGCACATGCAAAAGTAGTGCCCCTCCCCCTGCTGGGCTCACAAGCTCAGCCAGTCAGCCAGAGCAAGGGACCCCGTGTAGAGTGCCCGTGCGTACATTAGAAAAGCAGCAGCTACAAGCAGGCAATCGCAGATGGGTCCTGTCAGCATAGATTCCAAAGGACAAGCACAGACACCAGGGATCACAGCAGGCTCAGAATACACAGCTCCTGAACCTCCTCCAGTGGTGGCAGGTGGAATCTGCAACCAGATACTATCTATGTGAAGGCACAAACCAACCCCATCAAATAGTATGAAGAAATATATTAATAGTCCAGACCAGAAGGAAAATGAAAAGCACCTAGAAATCAATCCTGAAGGCACACAAATTTACAATGTAAACGACAGAGAATTCAAAATAGCTAACATTAAAAAACTCAACAAGTTACAAGGAAATTCAGATAGTTCAATTAAATCAGGAATAAAATTAATAAACAGAGGGAATACTTCACAAAAGAGATTGACCCTATAAAGAGAAACCAATCAGAAATGTTGGAGATGAAAAACAATGAGATAAAGAAAAATCTGGATACCCTGAATTACAGAGCTGACGTTATGGAAGACGGAATTAGCAATCTGGAGGACCGAAATATAGAAACGCTTCAGATGGAGGAGGAGAGAGAATTAAGACTAAAAAGAAATGAAGAAATTCTCTGAGAAATATCTGATTCAATTAGGAAATGCAACATAGAAACTATGGGTATTATAGAGGGAGAAAGGAGGGAGAAAGGAGCAGAAAGTCTGTTCAAACCTGGGAAAGGAGCTGGAGTTACAAGTAAAAGACGCTAACAGAACTTCTGATTACATCAATGTAAAAAGACCTACTCCAAGGCATAGAGTAGTAAAACTGGCAAAAGTCAGTGACAAAGAAGAAATATTTTTAAAGGCAGCAAGGCAGAAGAAAATAACTTACAAAGACCATATCAAACTTTCAGGAGATTTCTCAGCAGAATCTTTACAGGCTACGAGAAGGGAGAATGAGATATTCAAAATTCTGAAAGACAAAAACCTTCAGCTGAGAATACTCTATCCAGGGAAAAATATCCTACAGATATGATGGAGAAATAAAAACTTTCCCACATAAACAAAAGCTGAGGTAGTTCATCGCCACAAGACACCCCAAACAGGAAATGTTCAAGAAGACCTTCATACCTGAAAAAGAAAAAAGAGAGTTCACAAAGCCTTGAGCAAGGAGATAAATAGGCAGCCAAAGTCAGAAAATTGCAGCTCTCTACCAGAAGAGGTTAGCAAAAACTTAATTATGACATGAAAGATAAAGGGAAGGAAAACATCAAAAATATCTATAATCTTGTGATTTTAACCACAAAATCACAACACAAAACAGAATATGTTATGACCAACAAATCAGAGGAAGAGGAAAGGGATGAAACTGGCTTAGACCAAGGAAATAAGAGGCTATCAGAAAATGGTATATCTCATCTATGAGATTTTTTATACAAACCTGATGGTAACCACTAAACAAATAATCAGAACAGAGACACAAATGATACAAAAAAAAAAGAAAACTGAGGGGCTGTCCCAGTGGCATAATGGTTAAGTTCGCATGCTGTGCTTCAGCCACCCAGGGTTTGCAGCTTCAGGTCCCAGGCACAGACCTATGCATCTCTCATCAAGCCCTGCTGTGCTGGCATCCCACATACAAAAAACAGAGGAAGACTGCCACGGATGTTAGCTCAGCAACAATCTTCCTCAAGCTAAAAGAGAGGAAGATTGCTTACAGATGTTAGCTCAGGGCCAGTCTTCCTCACACACAAAAGAGAGAAAACTGAGAAAACCATCATAGAGAACTACCAAACTGAAATGGCAGTCCAAAATACACAAGACGAGAAACAAGGGAAATACAGAGCTGGAAAACAAGTGATAAAATGGCAGCATTAAGCCCTTATATTTAAATAATCACTCTAAATGTAAATGGATTGGATTCTCCAATCAAAAGACAGAGTGGTGGGATGGATTGAAAAACAAGACTCATCAATATGCTGACTCCAGGAAACACCCTTAGCTCTAAAGACAAACACAGGCTCAGAGTGAAGGGATGGAAGATGATACTCTGAGCTAATGGCAAACAAAAGAAAGCAGTTATTGCAATACTTATATCAGACACAGTAGACCTCAAGATAAAAAAGGCAATGAGAGACAAAGAGGGGCAGTATATAATGGTAAAAGGGACACTCCAACAAGAAGACATAACACTTCTAAATATACGTGTATCCAACAAAGGAGTACCAAAGTACATAAAGCAACTATTAACAGACCTAAAAAGAGATATTAACAACAACATAATAATAGCAGGGGGCCCCAACAGTCTACTTACATCGATGGATAGATCACCCAGACAGAAAGTTAACAAGGAAATAGTGGAATTAAATGAAAAACTAGACGAGATGGACTTAATAGATATATATGGAACATTCTATCCAAAAATAGCAGAATACACATTCTTCTCAAGTGCACATGGAGCATTCAAAGGACAGACTTTATGTTTCGAAACAAGATAGGCCTCAATAAATTTAAGAAGATTGAAATCACATCAAGCATCTTTTCTGACCAAAATGCTATGAGACTAGAAATCAGCTACAGGAAAAAAGCTGGGAAAGTGACAAATATGTGGAGACTAAACAACATGCTACTGAACAACCAATGGATCATTGAAGAAATTAAAAGAGAAATCAAAAAATATCTGGAGACAAATGAAAATGAAAATACACCACACCAATTCATATGGGATGCAGAAAAAGTGGTCCTATGAGGGAAATTCATAGCAATACAGGCCCAGCTTAAAAAACAAGAAAGATCTCAAATAAGCAATCTTAAAATACAGTTAGAAAATGAAGAACCAACAAAGCCCAAAGTCAGCCGAAGGAGGGAAATAATAAAAATCAGAGCAGAAATAAATGAAATCGAAACCAAAAAAGAAAAAAGAACAGTAGAAAAGATTAGTGAAACAACGAGCTGGTTCTTTGAGAAGATATGCAAAATTGACAAACCCTTAGCCTGACTCTCTAAGAAAAAAAGAGAGAAGGCTCAAATAAATAAAATTAGAAATGAAAGAGGAGAAATTACAACAGATACCACAGAAATATAAAGGATTATAAGAGAATACTATGAAAAACTATATAGCAACAAACTGGACAATCTAGAAGAAACAGATAAATTCTAAGACTCATACAACTTCCCAAAACTGAATCAAGAAGAAACAGAGAATCTGAATAGCCCAATCACAAGTAAAGAAATTGAAACAGGTAGCTTAGAGGGAAACTACTTACCCTGACAAGGTTACCCACTCAAAGCTAACAGCCAACATCACAATTAATAGTAAAACACGGTATATTTTTCCTCAAGACTGACTTGATTTCTACTATTTCTACTTCTCCTTTTCCTTTAATGCATGGATCCTGCTAAACCTTATAAATCCATTACAATATAAAGTGGGGAATGAATAAAGAGCTCACCTGAGGGATGTTCACTTTCTGTGGCTCCTGGGCGAGTACAGAGGACTGTGGTTCAGCTGAGGGGACAGAAAGAAGACAGGGGTCCTGAGATTCAGCTGTCTTACAGCTCTTAGATTCACCTCCTCAAATCTCAGCACCCCAGTTGGGGATCATCCTCCCCATAGGCACAGGGCCCTCTGGGCCTTGAAAAGAGACAAGAAGGATCATGGACAGGCAGCAACACCTGTCTTTGTGTGATTCTGAAATGACCACGGAGCTGAAATCTGCAGTTTTTTACTGAGTGAACATAAACTTTACTCGATTGATTTAACAATAACGCATGCGTCCTTCTGAATAACAGAAAGAAATAAAAACAACCGATCCGTTGAATTAAAGTACGCCAAACGACAAGACACTATTCCTTCATTAAAGTTAACTTAGCAGAAAAATACTCAGTATGCATCATTTATCTATTTTTCTCAGTAATATTATTTAACCCCTGGTATACACAATCCACGGAAAGCCTAGTAAAAGAGATGGGAGGATTTAAGGCAGGAATTTTTAATTGTTCATTTCAGCTGGGAAGTATTTCTCAAAAGGCCCTTTTGATAGATGCTTTTGGTAACTTACCTGTGAGAGAGTGAACTGTCACAAACTGCGTTTCCCTGGACAAGTCACTGAAATTTTCAGGCCCAATGTCTTTAAATCTTTCAAAAGAGTTAGAAGTAGGTGACCTTGGAAAACTCTTCACAGATCATCATTCTTGGATCCTGTGACATCAGGATAACGTCACTAATGTCACATGTGGTGGTGGACATGTGTGACAGCAGCGCATCTGTAAATAGCGGGGGCCATTTAAGGGGACTGGAGACAGAACTTCCTCCCTCTGCCTGGTTGTCCCTTACCCCCAGACCTTGCCCTCACGGCTCTCCAACAAAGCAGCCTTTCCTGAGCAGCCTGCCCCTGGGCCACCCCAGCTCACCTGTACTTCCCAGGGACGGCCCAAATGCCCCACTGTCACACAGTGTGGTGGCTCCTGAAGGTGGCATCATCATCAAGTCTGGTTCATTCTGGGCAGGAGGATCAAGACCTGCTTCTGATCTTGCAAATCTAGCATCTTCTCCTTTCTGGGCTCTGGTCTCTGCTCTGAAGCTCTGGAGAGAGGTCTAAGGTCAGAGGGGCGCTCTCTTCCAGGTACGACTCCCTCACAGAGGCCCCCTGCTTCCTGCCTCACAAGGGCTGGTTTGTTTCAAGGCAACTGGGACATGGATCTGAGAAATAAATTCATCTTGGGGGCAAAAAGCCTGACTCTTGGAATTCATGATAACATTAGACTTCAAGGACAGAAAGCCTGACAATGCAGAGGGGGCCAGGCACCTCTGTCTGACCCAAGGGACCTGAAGAGACACTAGAAATCCCAGGATACATGTGACACACGGTGGGATTCCATCCACATCCTTTCCTTTACATCCCTGGGGACGCAGGGACAGGCCATGTTCCTAAGTGCTGTGAAGGCTGTAATGCCAGTCTTGGGCAGGTGTGACATCAGACAAAGCCTGAGACTGAAGCGAAGCACACCTGCCCTCGAATCCAAATTCCCTGGCTGGGAGCTCCTGACTCGAGCACATTGGGCCACCGACCCGAGCCTCGGTTTCTGGTGAAGTGGTTGTCAGGGTCCATTAAACTATCCAGTAAAAAAACAAAGCGTCCTCTAACTATAACAGCAGTTGTCACTTACTTAAGGCTTCCTACCTGGCACTTGTCTAAAATAGTGATCTATGTTTCCAAACGTCGCCGTGAAACAATCATTATTAATATTTATAGATGAGAACCCTGACTCTCGCCCAGGTTCCTTCTGTCGCCCCTGCTTACAGGTGACAGAGCTGGCACTGACCGGGCCTGTAGTGCTCCAGAGCTCGGCTCCACCGCAGACCCACGGTCACCGTCCGCCTGATAAACGCACTCCTCCCTCCCGCACCCACCGCCGCCGACACGGGCTTCTCTCCGGGCGGGCTGCAGGCAGGCTGGTCACACGATCCTCGGGCATCCCGGACCGCCCCGAACACCTGCGCCCCCCGGCAGCCCGAGGGCCGGGGTCTCCCCCATCGGCCTTACCCGCTCTGACGGCCCGCCCGGGTTTATACACCGCCGCGGGGGGCGACGAGGTCCCAGACACTTCCTGCTCCCATCCCCAAGCACAGGCACACCCTTCCCAGCTAGTCCCTCGCCCTCGGTGCGCACCCTGCATTTTCCGAGCACACCCCAAAGTTCCCCAACGGTTCTCCGGAGTCCTGAGAAGACAAACGAGGAGGCTACGGCTGCACATGCGCAGAAGGAGCGTGGCGTGCCCTTCCCAGAGTCCAGGCGGTGAACCTCACCTATTTAAAACTACATTTCCCATAGGCCTCTGCGTCTACATTTCAAGTCACTCTTGGACTTTCCGCGAAAGCGGGATCACGATGTCCTTAAACCTTTTCTGCCCAGGGTCCTCTGAGCCCAAAGAGGTTAAGGGTTAAGCCTGAACTCTGCTGTCAAATGCAAAGGGTAGTCCGCTATTGGCTCCCGATTAAAATAGCATTTTTTTTCATAAGTCACTTGGAGGTAAGTGGGGAAATTTGAATACGGATTGGATACGGAAAATATTAAAATATCGTTACTTAAATGGTGTGAAAAAAATTTGGAGTTATGTAGGAAAATTGACTTTGTAAAAAGAAAAAGACATGACGACTGAAGTAGTTAAATTACATAGCTGTAAAATTATAATTTTACAATTTTTCAACCTGGGACCTCCACCCTGTTCCTTTACAGCCGCCGGACCCACCAACCCCTGAGCCCCATCCTGGCGCGCCTGGGGCCCAGTGTGCAGATTCTACTGAGGGTCTGCACAGGTGCTCCAGGGGTGGATGTTTATAGGAAATCTGTTGGGTCTTATACATTAACAGTGCTTCTTGCTGAATTCTCTTATTGTTTCATAAATACTTGTGTTAAATATCTTGGATTTCCATGCACATAACGACAAGTTTGCTTGCTTTTTGCTGACGTTTATAATTCTTTGTCATTCTTTAGCAAATTACACATAAAAGCACAAGAATGCTGGTTAAACTATATTAAATCAATCATAATAGACTTTAACATAAATATCACAAAGGAGAGAAAGTGGTCACAACATATGTCATTTAACAAACATTTATTGAAAACTGACTGTACAATCGACATCATTCTAGGTGCTGGGATAGCAACATCAAATAAAAGAGAGTAAATTCCCTACCCCCATGGAGTTTATGATCAGGGTTGTTGTGGGGCCTATTAGTCAGGGTCCCCTCAAGAAACAGGTGTGAGTTGTCAAGAAACCATGGGACACTTGAGGAGAGTCTAATAAATAGGGCTCTAAAAATGTGAGTAGGGTTAGGGAAGCATCCTGTAACTAGTGTTGGTAGAGAGTTATTATCACCCCCAGGGCTGTAGTGAGAGTAGGTAACATTATCAGAACTTAGCACAAAAGGCCACCCTTATGAGAGCTGTGGCCTTAGGAAGAGAAACATTGTGAATGCCCATTACATGGCTCAGCATGGAGAGCCAAAGGAATAAATACCCAACACCTCACTTGTTCTCTTCCCTCTGATATCCTATCCTCTGTTAAGCATTTATAAACCCCATTCAATACCTATTCTTAGAATTCCATCCACATATGTCTCTTCTAGACCTTGTTGTCACCAATTTTCCAGTCTTATTCTTGTTTAGCCCCCTACTACCTGTCAACTCACTGAGCTACTGGACATAAATCAGTATAAATCGAAACTCAAGTACATGTCAGTTCTTCACAAAGTGAACTAAATATACCTCCTTAAACTCTACCCACTGGGAAGATTTTTTTCACCACACGTTTCAGAACCACCCCTATGTGAGACTGTAATTGTAGCAGCCATAATTTCCAATGATGCCACCATACACTGTAAACCCAGTTTGAAGGAGAGTTGATGGGTATGTGGCCACAGGTCTCCCTTGGGGACTTTTGGGAAATGTTTAATTGTATATTCTTGTGACCAAGTTATGAGGAATTTTGTCAAAGGGACCCAGCCTTCCCTTTAGTCAAAGCCTCCTGTCTATAAAGTAGGATATATCAATGATTTAGAAAGAGAATCTGAATCCCTGTTGTGGTGATTTGTGTTCGTTTTCTGCCCACAAGATCCAGAATTTCACATGTATCTAGATACATATCTCAAGAAGCATCAAGGTAGAATACCCATCTATTTCATTTCAATGAACTTCATGATCAAAGAGCCACCACCACCGATCCCTTCGTGTCACCACAAAAGATGGCTGCACATGAGAAACACTCTAAGAGTTTTAAAAAACATTTGTCAGTATCCCATTAGAGAAAATACATATTTCATTGCTTTGAAATGCAACATGGGCTGCTCCTGAGTCCACAGGGAGTATACTCATATTGATTAATTTGAGCCTATCCAAACATAATTCATCCTTCCTAATCTAATATGGTAAGGATCCACGCCCTTATGTGCTACCTAGTTTCTGCTTTATTGGGCAGGATCTTGAGTTCCTTTTGTGTTTTTGGTTTTTTAATTTCTGGATTTCTTGCAATTTTACTCTGAACATAGCTAGTTTTTTATTCCCATTATGGGCCTGGAGCCAGTAAGGAAGTTCGGACAGGGCCTGAGGATAGTGTGTATCTCCTTCAGGGGTAACTTATACTAGGATCACCCCTTAGGATTTGGAGAGAGAGAGAGAAGTGAGAGAGACACTGTCAGAATTCAGTTACTCTTCACTTTTTTTGCTAAGCTCCTCAAAGCAGTGACTTTTAGTATACCTTAAAGGCCTTAAAATTGCAGAGAGTGTGGCAGGTACAACAAACTTGAACTGTCTAATAAGCCTCAAAGCTGTGCAGAGGCAAGTGTGCACCTGCCAGGCAAAGTGCACAGAGTTTAGAATATCTGTTCCGACCAAGTAGTAGTATATGTTTGACCATATCCTTCTCCTCTGATAATAACTTTGGGCTTCCTAGATGCTCGGTAAATCCATGTAAGTGAAGGAATACAATTTCTTCACCTTAATCTTGACCTCACACTGAGTCCATCCTAGCAGTAACTGGGGGAGGTGTACTTACCTGGCATTCACCCTCATATGGGTAGTGATCATTTTATAAAATATTGAGGAACATAATGCCCCTCTTGAAGATATTCTTGTATTCAAACCTTATCTGAGTGAGTAATTGAGGCAATCTATTGAGAGCCCCAGTATATTGGCTCACTCTTCAAACTGTTCAGACACCTCCATCTGGGAACTGTTTCTCTCTATGCCTGTCAATATTAGATTAGTTTTATCTTTTTAGGGTTTCATGCAAAAGGAATCATACAGTGTATTTTTGTCTGGCTTTTTTTTCACTCAGGATAATGATTTTGAGATTCATCCTATAGTTGAATACCAGCAATGAAGGAACAGCCTCACACAGGGAGAAACAACTGCTTATGAAATCAAGGGAGACTCATTGTGCCCAATGAGTTCAGCTATATCTGAATCCAAATACAGGTAATCATTCCAATTTCCAGGTTCCTAGACTTTCCCAGTAAATGTCCAAATCTCATCTAATACACCTCCTCAAATTGTGGATCGAATAGTTATTGTAATTGTTTGAAGAAATAATGTCCAAAACTTCCCAAAGTTGATGAAACAATGTTAATTTACACATCCAAGAAGCTTACTGAACTCCAAGTAGGATAAATACAAAGATATAGTTTTACCTAGACACATCATAGTCAAACTGTTGGAAGCCACACACAAAGAGAAAATCTTAAAAGAAGAAAGAGAAAAACAACTGAATATGTACAGGTGAGCATCAACATAAATAATATCTAACTGCTTATCAGAGAAAATAGACCCTAGAAGGCAGAGAAATGGCATATTCAAAATACTGAAAGAAAAAATGGTAACGAAGAATATTTTTATCCAGCAAGACTATCCACTAATTATAAAGGTAAAATAAGGACATTCTTAAATTTAAAAAGACTGGAAGAATTTCTTGATATCAGAACTGAATTGTGAGAAATACTAAAGGAAATTCTTTGGGCTGGAAGAAAATGACATCAGACAGTACCTCGAATCAGCTGGAAGAAATTAAGAGTGCCAGAAGTAATAAATTTCTGGGTTTTAAAAAAAAGAATCTATAAATATATTTTCTCATTTCTTCTGTTAAATTCTTTAAAAGACATGAGATTGTAAAAAGAAATAATTGTAACATTCTAGTATTGGTTTTGTAACATATATAGATATAATATATATAAAAATAATAGCACAACAGGGGAAAGTAATAGAGTTACATTGGAGGAAACATTCTATATTTCATAGGAATTAAGTTAATATTCGTTTGAAATAGACCACAGTCAGTTAAAATGCATATTGGAATCCCTAGCACAGACACTGGGAAAATAGCTCAAAAACAGTAAAAAATATTCAATAGAGGAATTAAAATGATATACTGAAAGATTTATTTAGCACAAAAGAAGTTAATAAAGGAAGGACAGAGAACAAAAAAGCCTGAAGACATAGAAGACAGATAGCAAAATGGGAAATGTAACTCTGATCCTATCAATAACTGCACTAAATGTGAATGGTCTAAAAAAAACAATTAGAAGACAGAGATTGGGAAAATGAATAATAAAGCAAGATCCAACTATATGTGATCTACAAAAGACACATCTTAGATTCAAAGACAAACAGAAGTTGAAACTAGTGGGATGGGAAAGACATATCACACAAATAGTTACCAAAAGATTGCTAGAGGGTTGTATTAATACTGGACAATGCAGATTTTAAAACAAGAAATATTATTAGAAGCAAAGAGGGACATATCCAAATGACAAAATGTCAATACATCAGAAAGATATAAAAATTATCAATGCTTACAAATGTAACAACAGAGCTTCAAGATACGTGAAGTAAAATTTGACAGAAATGAAAGGAGAAAGAGACAATTCAACAACAATACTTGGAAATTTCAACTGCCTCCTGTCAATAATGGATTAAAAAGAGGAAAGACAATCAGCAAGGTTATAAAAGACTTGAACAGCACTATCAACCAAATTAAATTAAGTGACGTGTATAGATCACTGCACTCAATGACTACAAAATACACATTCTTTTCAATAGCACATGGAACATGCTCCAGGATAGACCGTGTACTCAGCCATAAAATAAATTCAACAGATTTAGCAAGAATGAAATTATATAAAATATGTTCTCCAACCACAATGGAATGTGAGCTATCAAGAATGGAATATATTTGGGATATCCACAAACATTTGGAACTTGACACCCATCTTAATAACGCATGAGTCAAAGAATAAATTGGGAACAAAATTTGAAAGTACTTTGAAGTGAATTAAAATTTAAAAAATAGAATATCAAAGTCTATGGGATGTGCCTAAAGCAGTACTTAGAGAGAAATTTATAGTATTAAACACCTATAGTGGAAGAGAGGAAAGTCTCAAATCAATAATTTAAGTTCCTACCCTAAGAAAGGAAAGAAAGGAAAATAAACCAAACTGAAAACAAGCAAAAGAAAGGAAATACAAAAGATTAGAACACATGTCTGTGAAATACAAAACACAAAGATCAATAAAACCAGAAATTGGCTGTTTACCAGATAAAGTTGACAATCCCTTAGCTAGCATCCCCAAGGAAGAGAGAAGATAGAATTTACCAAAATCAGAAATTAGAAAGGGCCACCCACAGAGAAATTAAAGGATTATAAGAGAATATTATGAACAACTTTATGCCACAAATTAGACAATTTATAAGATATTGGCAAATTCTTAGATCCAAATTTCCAAAACTGACTCAAAGAGAAATAGAAAATCTCCATAGATCTGTAACAAACAAGAAAATTAAATTACTAATTAAAACCCTTTCAGGGAAGAAAAGCCAAGATTCGGATGACTCAACTGGTGAATTCCATTGACTATTAAAGGAGAAAATAATCCCAATCTCCCACCATCTATGTCAGAAAATATAGAAGGAGAGAGCTGGTCTCACATCATTCTATTAGGCCAGAGTTACCTTGATTTCAATGGCAAGTGAAGACATCACATGCAAAGACCACTATCCCTCATGAATATAAATGAAAAATCCTTAACGATGTGTTAGTGAGTGATGTCACCAAGATGGGGGAGTAGGAGATCTTAGCCTCTGTCCTCCCAGAAGGATCGACAATTAGACTGCTACCTACCCATGATCAAAAAAGAGTTCTGGGAGAGCTCTCAAGCCCTCTTAAGAAACTTTAGCAATGTAGCAGAACAAAAAATGTGAGAATAACCACACATAAAGAGAAAGAAGAACAGCTTCATTTTGCCTGCATCACCCCGTCCTTTAAGCTGGCATTACTCAGTGCTAAGAGGGAACTCCTCAGCTAGAAAGAGCTCTCCTTTCAGGGAAAGAGAGAGCAGAGTGAACGACCAGCGTCCCAGCCTTTCAGGGCACACAGGAAGTACCCACTTTGGTTTCCCCCCACCCAGAGACTGGCAAAGCAGAGAGATATAGAGATGGCTAGGGACAGGGAAGAAGAGCAGGGTTTACCAATATCGGGCACACAGCAGTAAAGACCACAGTTGTGTGACCTGTTCTATAGATAACCCCAACGTGGAAGGGCAAGGGGAACAGTGCACTAAGAGAGATACACAGCTCTGTGGGAGCAGGGGAGGACCAGTCTCTGAACACGTTCCAGGAAAGGGGTCACCTTCCATGCCAAGATGAACTTTGCATGAATAAAGATTTAAGTGAGGACAGACTGAGAAGAGTGAAGAGGGGAATGGGGTGTCGACCAAATTTCATCCACCTGCAATTTTACCTACTCAAATTTTATCTACCACGGCAAGAAGTTAGTATCTAATATTTTAAAATTACTTTAAAATACAAGTATTCATACTAGTTATATAAAAGGAGGTAAACAGAAGAACAGCTATGATAGAAATGGCTCAAGTGGTTTCCATGGGGAATGGAACTGGGGGGATAGTAAGGATTGGGGTTGTGAGGTTGGGGAGGGCCTGTCACGGTTCTTATAAAGCCTTCAGTACTATTTGATTTTAAAGGCACAAGTATGGATTCCTTAGATAAATATTAATTTTTAAGTGAGCTTTAAAGAATGAGTAAGGTTTCTACAAGGAGAAACTTGTAGTTTCTCAGTTTACTTTTCCTGCCACTCTAGTGCCTATGACCACAGGGCGTGGGAAAGCCCTGGCCCCGCCTTCAGAGTGGCTGTGGCTTCACGGGAACATGGATGATCTGTCCCTGTGGTACCACAGCATCACGTCTGCCTGCGATCCTGCTCTAAACCAGCAGCCTCTGTTACTGCCAGAATCCCAGCATCATCCCCCCTGGCAGTTCTTCATGCCAGGCCCCACCCACTGGACCAGACTCCTGAAATGCTGAAATGGACCTGAATCCCTACTTTCTCCATCCCTAGTTCAGCCTCCTCTTTTTATACGTGGCCCACGTCAGCCTCTGGACAGCATCCACGATGCACTGATGGTCTCCCACCAGAACTCATTTGTACATTTCTGCCTGTTCCTCCTTCACCCGCTCTCTTCCTGCAGAATGGCTTGGCTGCTCCTTGGAGCTCCTGCAGGATCGATGTATCAGTTAGAGCAGCTCTAAGGAAACATCTGGTGAGGGGGAAACAGGACTCACTCGAGGCAATTACCAGACGTAGGAGGTACTGCCGATTTCCACAACCAAATAATGCACTGCACCAAGCTCCAAGGTAGGAAACGGCAGAGATCCTAGAGCCAGGATGCTGAGGTTGGAATCCCTATAACACCACTTACTAGCTGTGTGATTTGGGGCTCTTGATTGAACCTCTCTCTGTCTCAATTTTCTAATCTGTAAAATGGGGCTACTAATGGATCATGGAGGATCCAAGCCGAAGATACTGAAATTGGTTAAGAGGTTCTTGCATTAATCCAGACAAAAGACAATAAGGGTCTGAACTCAGGCAGTGACAGGGAGGATGAAGCTGAGGAGACCGAATTAGAAAGTTATTTCGGAGGCTGAATGGCACAATTTGGTACCAAGTGACCGTGGGGGATCAGGCATGAGAAGAAGAGGACAGGTAGGAAGAGAGAGAAACCATTTAAGTGTAGCTCCTAATTTTTTTATGAGGGTAGCTGAGTAAATGTGGATGCTATTAACATTGACAGTTCACAAAAGAGACTCATATTTGCTGTGTGTGTGGCAGGGAGGGGCATATTCCAGAGAGTTCTGTTGTAATGATGACATATCTCCTTTCATTTTCATCACCACACTGTGGTTCCGATCCTCAGATGATGAAAGTGTGTCTGCAGCCTGACATTTGCTACCTCACTTAATCCTCACACGAGCCCCATGAGGTAAACGTGCTGCTATTATCTCTGTGACGTAACAGGGTACTTGAGTCTCAGAGAGGTAAAGCAACTTGCCCAAGATCACACAGCACCTTGGCTGGGATTTAAATCCAAGAGGATTGGACTCCTTGAGCTATCAGCCTTCCAGTATTGCACACTGCCTCTCAAATACACTCTTCCAGAGAGGCGTCCTAGATATTTTCATCTGTGCAGTCCTCCTGCATGAAATAGTTCAGATTCTTCTACCTAATTTTCATTTGAAACTCTCCTTGTATACTCTAGAATTTGTCCCAGCTGGTGAAAAGGTGTTTTACCATATTATATACTTGTCACAGCTGCTCTATAAACCTGCATGTGTGCACTGAGTTGGCACGGTGTGGTTTCCGTGTCTAATTACAGTATTGAAAGCTACTACATGCACAGATAGATATGTATATAGAGATTAGGAACACAGAGCGGTTCCCCTTTCACATAAAAGTGCATATGCTGTAGTGGAAGAATAGCATATTTTTAACTCTTCAGCACTATTTGCTTAGCTGATAGCTAAGTGAAATGAGGGGGTGTTAGAAAGCTGTGAATAATGTTCAATATGAATATTATAGGTTACCTGGGAAAAAGGGGTTTTACAGTATAAAATGATACTGCCAAAATCCAGCAAAAGGCTTAAAAGTCCAAGCCACTCTGAACATTGATTTGACTCAATCGTGCAATTTAGAACATTCCATTTACCCAGAAAGAAGTCATTCCTGAGAAAAACTGTGCAAATGGAATGTAAGAAGGAGAGAGAAGAAAAAGTAAGATTGCAGATCCACAATGAACAGCGTCCACTTTCACCTTTTGGGAAATTTATTTCTACCCCTCAAAAAAAGAGAGCCGCAAATAATGGTTTTCCCGATGAAACCACCCCAGCTGGATCATGCTAAAAAGCTTTCAGGAGGGAAGCAGTAAGTAAATTCAACTGTTCAGATGCATTTGGAAGTCATCCTAAAGCAGGAGCCCCAGTAATCGCTGCGCCATCAACAACTAAAAGGATCCAGACTATTAGATGTGGACAACAGAGAAATATTGGATGCTAAAGAGGTCGGAAACAGAAATGATGGCATTCACCCACTACATAGCTTCAAAGCGGATGACGGGAAAATGGAGGCTCCATTTTCTAACTATTGAACTATTAACACACACACACACACACACACACACACAGACTGATAAATGCCAGTATCAGTTTTATCACGTAGGTGGTTAAACAGTCACTTTCTTCTTCAATATTTTGAAATATACAAGGACTTTGGTCTTCTACTAATTTCAGAGTTGAAGAGGCAGGACGGCTTCCTTCTCTGCCAACGTGCAGACTGGGAAGATTTGATGCTGGGGCACCAAGGGTTCCAGAACCTTGGAGGCAGGATGCTGGAACATAAGGCAGGCAGGGACGCACATAATGTCTATCCGTGAGCTTAAAGAATTTTTGGATAAGAACCAGTTCTGCTTCTCCAGCCAAGCTTTCGCTACTTGCCAAGAACATTATGCTTCGGTAGCCCAGTGATTCTTGCAGTAAGGACCCACGAAGTCTGCTTACATCAGAATCAGCTGCATCCCTTGTTGAAATGCAGACAGACGCCCAGGCCCCAACCTACTGAAGCAGAATCTCTTGAGGTGGGGCAAGGATTCTCATGCCACTGTCCTTGAGACTTAGCAAGGTAATTAATGTGACCAGATGTCATGGTTTGACTGGGACAATCAGAAATTCCAAGATCTTCGAAGTATTGTGATATAGACTAGGGGTCCACAAACTACAGCCTATGGACCAAATTTGGCTGCTGTTTGTTTTTGTAAATGGGTTTTAATTGGAACACAGTCATGTTCGTTCATTTTTGTCTTTGGCTGTTTTGACCCTACAACAGCAAAGGTGGATAGTTGCCACAGAGACTGTATGGCAGGCAAAGTCTAAAATATTTACTATCTGGCACTTTACAAAAAAAGCTCGTTCACTCCCAATGTAGACCAAAGGTTTTCAACCATTTCTGCACATCAAAATCATGTAGGGATTTTTCTAACATCACTTCCCCAGACCTATTCCCAGAGTTTCTGAATCAATTAGCCTGGGGTAGGACTGGATATAGCTATCATTTAAAAGCCTGTTCAGGTGATTCTAATGCGTGGCCAGGAAGAGGCCAATTGCTCTAAGGGAGACTGCACATACTTTGGAACCAGTCTGAAAAGACTCTGCTCCATAATGCCTCCCTTCATAATCCGGCTGAGTGTCCTTGGGCAGCCCGTGTAACTTGCGTGAGTCTCAACTGCTTTATCTGTAAAACAGAGCTACCAATAGTCACTTTGTTGGGCAAGGTATTAGGAAGATGAGAGACAATATACGCACACCTCCCGAGACAGGGCTTAGCATCCTGTGAGACTAAATAAATGGTACTGGCGGTGATGAGGAGGATGATAATGATGATAACCATGATGGAGGGTAATGCCTATGGCTTCAATAATGCAATTGGATATACATTCATTAAGCACTGTCTGTGTGATCTGGAAGGGAAAACCTTGATAAATAAGATGTGATGACCACCTGAAGGAGCTCACAGTCAAGTAAAATAAACAGGCACGTAAGATAGTGACAGCAAGAGAAAAGAAAAACGGGCCAAGAAGATGGAAAAACGAGTCACAAAAGAGAAACTAAATTCTAATAAATATAGACAAACATGTAAACTTCAGCAATAATCAGGGAAATGAAAAACAAAACTCGAATGAGACATTTTCTCCCAGCAAATAGGCAAATATTAAAAATATCCCACCTTCACAGAAGCATAATTTTTACAGGCTTTTTAAAGGGTGAATTGGCAGGTTAAAATCTGCACACTTTTCAAATCCTCTATTTCCCTTCTAGGTATGTAGGCTGGAGAAACACATTTGCTCTAACAGACCTGTGTAGGAACTTTCACTGTGGCATGGCTGCAGCAATGTGAACCATCTAAATACCCATAAGACGGGGATTGGCCAACTAAATCTTCATGCCTCCATTCTATCTAATTCAATGCTAAAGTATTTTTTAAAGTGATTTAAATGCATACAGGTACAAAATGGACAATCACACAAAGTACTCTGTGTCAAAGATGCAAATCATAGAAAATGCCAGAACATAGGGATAATAAAGCACACACATGCACACTCAAAACAAAACTTTACTTTTTTATCCATGTATGTGTATGTAAATTCCCAGACAAGATTACTTCTGGAAAGGAAAGGTAGATTCTGAGAGTAGCCTAGAGGAGATCTTTCACTTACTATATTGTTTGAATATTTAATAAAGTGAATGTATTCATGTACTGCTTATGTACATCTTTTAAAAGAAAAAAAACCACCAGACAATAATTGAATGTAGTGAGTATTGTTAGAGAAGTATGTGTAAAGTATGATGGGGGAACCAAAAACAATGCTGCTGGGGTGGGATGGAGAGGAGGAGGTGCCGCAGAGATAGGGTAATGCTGAGCTAGGCCTTGAAGGAGAAGATGATGGTGGCATCCCAGAAAGAGAGGGGACCATATGCAGGGGCTCAGAGGCATGGCATGTATGCTTTCATTCATTCATCCCATTATTCACTCAACAAACATTTGTGGAGTGTCACCTCTGAGCTCAGGAGTGTTTCAGGTGCTGGAGAGACAGCAGGGAACAGACAGACAAAGGTCCCTGCCCGCACGTTGCTTCTCTTCTAGTCTGTCTAGATAGATAACATGCAAGAAACAATCAAGACGCATAGTGTGACGGGGAGTGCTGTGCAGAGAATAAGGCAGGGAAAGGAGGTGGGAGACGCTGCGGTGGGAACGGGGTCCCCTACTTTAGTTGGGGTCACCAGAGAAGATTGTGCTAGGAAGTAGCATAAACAGAGAGCTGAAGGAGCTGAAAGAGCTAGCCATGGGGACAACCAAGGGAAGAATGTTCCAGCCACAAGGACAGCAGGTGCAGAGGACCCCATGCAGGGCTGAGCTTGACGTGTCCCAGCGACCACCAGAAGGACAGCACGGCTGGAGTGGGTCAGCAAGAGGACAGAGAGACGGTGGAGGGAGGCTGGAAGGTGTCGTGCAAAGCTTTGTGAAATGTGGAAAAGATTTTGACTTTTCCTCTGGGCGGGGTAGGTGGGGGTGGGGAGCGGTCACCGGAGGCTGGGAAGTGGCTTGATTCGTTATATGTTTCAAAGATACCTTTGGATGCTCGACTGAGAAGACTCCAGGGGGCGAACGTGGAGGCAGGAAGACAGTTGGGAGCCTCCGGCATTTGCAGGGTCTGCTCAGGGCCAGGGCAGCTGAGTCACGGGGCGCTGGGTCACTACACACAGGGGTGGGAACACGGAATCTCAACAGCATGTGGACATCACTGGCCTCTTCCTCGGGTAGCAGCATCCTGATGCTCTTTGACCGACCTGCCTATACCCTTGCAGGACCCAGAGGAAGAGTACAAATGAAGGGCCATATACCACATGCCCAGGGATTTGAAAGTGATAAAGCAATCTATTAAAGTGTCATTTAAAATATGTACTATCCTCCTATCTTCATAATGACCCGGAAGGCCAAGTTCAAATTTGGAATCCTCTGACTTCTCAGATTTTCTTGCCAGAATATAGCAGCATGGGGAGAGCTGGCTCCTGGCTTATGGCTCCCGGATCCCTACCCTCAGCCTGTTCCCCACTTCTCTTCCTACTCCCAGCTCTGCCCATCACTGTAGTGGCTTTTTGTACGTGTGTGAGTACATCATAACCTGCACAGTGAAAATGGGTGGACAGCAGTCTTTACATCCCCTCTGGCTTTCATGTGCCATGTGCCCTCGGGAGGACAGATCCAGGGAAGAGCCAACTTGGGCAGGGAAGTCCAGGGTCTCCGTGACCAAGAGAATGGTCCACAAGGGAGGGTGCAGGTTGAGGTAGGCAAGTGCCATTGGCCTGTGGCCTCCTTATCCCCTGGGAAGACATGATGGGAGAAGGACTAGAGTGGAGACTTCTAGGGCGGATGACTCAGTGCAGGGATGTTTTCTGCATGGGCTTAAGAATGGCGCTGCCCTCCGCAATCAAGCCGGCTGAGCTTAGGTCACTGCTCCTTACCCAAGGGACGTGGGACACCTTGGTTGGTATTTCCTCTAAGAAGCCACACAATGGTGGTGGGAGGTGGTTCTTAGGAATTTAAATCATGAACGGAGGGGCTGAGGGAAATGTCTTGGAGCTGGTTTGTACCAGCCACAGCGTCTTGAAGAGATTGTCGCTTAAGTCCTATTCTCTGGATTATTGGAGGTCTCCTGGTTCCAGTCCTTTCTTAGGCTTCTTTGATCAGCTATGCCTTCCATTCCGTGAGCTTTCTAAGGCTTGCACCATTCAGAGATAGTTACTGTGCCTGTAACCAAGAAACCCTACAAGATGCAGGCCGTGTTACAAAGAATTCCATGTGCCACATTAGAGCGGCTGAACTTTAGTCTGCAGAAAATTGGAGGCTTTTAAACAGAGAGCTGGCTTTTTTTTTTTAATGTCTCTAGAGAGACACAGAAGATGGGCTGAAAGGGAAGAAACTCGTCTGGCCTTCCTTGCTCCTCCAGCACTTCAAACGGTGGATTAAACAGAGGCACCTATTATGAAATATAAGTTCAACTTCAAGAAAGAAAGAAGAAATCTTCAGGGTAGGTAGGTGAGAGAGACACCAGGAGACTGGCGATGAGCAATTGAGCTCATTTTCAGGCAAGAACAAAGATTCAAGGCCGACTCCCAGGAATTAGAGATCGGGCAGTACAACATCAAATCCCAGTTCAATTCTAGAAGACATTATAGAACAGATGGTTTCTGAGCAGGGAGAAGCCAACGGAGGTTCAGTATGACCAAGTCATGCCAGACTCCTGTCAGCCCCAGCCTGCTCCTGTATAGCTCCATGAACTGGAAGTCTTCAGTAGTCAGATGTATATTGGAGCCTTGGCCTCACCACTAGTGCGGTCTTACTAACGCTGCCCTAAACTTGATATATGTGCCCTGATTCCACTCAGTCAGCTTTTCCCTAAGCCTATAAGGTCTCTTAGTCTCTTGCTGAAACCATTATCTCAGCCCACCTGTACAGGGTCTTGAAATCCTGTTAATCCCTTGCAAAGTTCTTCCTGGAGAAAACTCTCCCTTGAGAGCCTGTCCTTGTGGTGGATGTCTGCTGTCTCTCCATGACCAGAATCCACTTCCCCTTGTGCTATAGCAGCTTCGTACCTGGCCTTGATAAAGGACCCTTCCTCCACTCCCACTTCCGTGCTCAGCTGGGGAGAGCTCACTTTGCCTCCAGCTCTAGAGCATATCTTTATCATATGAGCAAGGAGCCACCACTGAAGAGTTTTAGTATGTCCCTATGAGGACAGAGTCAATGGCAGGATGATGTGATCAGAGATGCATCTGGGTAGAATCCCTCTGGGTGCAGGGTGAGGAAGAAACTGCATGCAAGAAGACCAGCTGGAAGACTGCGGGCAGTTTTGAGGAAAGAAATGGCAGTTTGGACTAGCATATTGGCAGGAGGTGGAAGAGAAGTAGATCGACTCGAGTGACTTTTAGGAATTAAAGTCAACAGGCTGGTGATGAATTGGATATGGGGGATGGAGGGAGAAAGAGATGTCACAAATGATTCCTAAGTTTGCGCTTTGTGCAAGTGAATGGATCACGGTGACTTCACCGATAGAGGGAAATCAGAAAGAGAAGCAGACTTGAGGAAGGGAGTCATGAAGAGCATGGCTTCAGTTCAGAGTATTTTGAAACACCTAAGAGAAAGTGTTAAGAGGCAATTGGATATACAAATATGGAACACTGAGGATGTATCTGAGTTGGAGATATTAACTTGCCAGTCCACGTAGAAAGCCAAAGACGTGCATTATATCAGTGAGAGGAGAAGAGCGAGCCAGAGACCAACCTCATAACTGCCCCCTCTGTGTTCCCTCCGACAACTCTCTCTTTCCATCTTACATTTATGCTCTTGGTTTTTCTACCTCTCAAAATGCACGCACACATGACTTGTTCCTACTTAAACCCAATATTCCCCCCCTGCTAATTTCTGCAGATGGTATTTTGACTTTGTTAAATATTTTTCATGGCAGAATCATACCAATGCCTTGCACAGAGATGGCAAAAGAGATGTGGGCAGACGATGAGGCTAATTCTACTTTGTCTTTTATTGGTTCTTGAAATGGAGACACCAGGCATCTGGAATCTGAAACCCTGTACTCTATGCGTCCAGACCTCCTATTCCATACTTCATGAAGCATCTCCAGTTTGGGAGATTACACATTAGGACAGGAATGGATGAACTAGTTTATGTCCTGTGGACAAGGGTCCAGCACAGAGAGCAGGCTGGAAGCCATGCAGGACGGGGAGCAAGGTAACTTGGGGATATTATCTGACTTATTCCATGTGGTTCCAAGAATAAGGGCAGGATCCATGACTTACACCTCTTGTGTTCTTGGGCCAGGACAGGCCTGTTACAAAGCGGGCTTCAATAAATGTGTGTTCATAACTCTGCAGATGATGAATATACGGAGCAGTGATGAGGCCTGGCTGAGGATGCTGAAGATGTCATTCAGACATCCTGGCACATATTACCCTTAAGTGCTGCCTCGGTGGTTGGGCATCTGCACTTAGAACCCAGCAGAGTCTTGCCCCTGATATCAAGATATCCATGGGCCTGCCTCCCGCCGTCCCTCCCTCACCCTACCCTCCACCCAAGAACCTGTGGAATTCAGTCAGACACCAGAGACTCCAGGAAGGTCCTAGAGAAGAGGCGATCAGGGGTGAGACTCTCTCAATCATTTATTGCAGCTCTCATTGGCTTTCCTAGAATCAGCCAGAGCTGAAATCTGATTGTGGAACCTGGGATTCTGGATTGCGGGGGTATGGACCCAGGGAACATTTATTAAGCAAGACTATATGTAATGTCCACTTAATTCTCACTGCACACTGGCGTTCTTATTACTTTTGCTTAGGGAACTGAGGCTCAGAGAGGCTCAGATTGTCCAGCCTGCAAGCAGTGGAGCATGCATCAAATCGAGACCAGCCCAATTCCACAGCCTGTGTTCCTTCCACTCAACTTCACAGCCTCTCTTCAAGGTCTTGATGAGGGGGTCTCACCTCATACACACTCTCCAGTGAGTGTAAAGAGAACACCTGAGCTAGAGCCACTTTCTCCTAACGTATTATGAGGATACTCTGGCTTAGAGTAGAAATCAGAACTCAAACCACACCTTACTCTCTGCTGGGCCATGCTGCCGGTGAATCAGGCCAGCGCCCCTTGTTGACACGCTTTCTAAATGATCATTCTTCTCTTTCATTTTTTAAATTTGGAACCAATTTGCTCCTCTCTGCTTGATTAGGATCTAACACTTGCCTAGTCAAAACAAATGGAGTGATAATCAGAGCTTGCTTTTGTGCAGCGTGTTGCAGTGGGTGCCAGCCTTCCCCAGCCCCTCCCTGGCTGGAATACAAACACCTTCCTCAGGTAAGCTAAGCTCTACCACGATTCTAAGCTTACTCTGATAGAAAAGAGTGAGATGAGAGCCTCATCTCTGCCTGAGGGAGTCGGGGGGCATTCTTCCTGCTGCTGCGTAAGTGGAAACTGCCACGTGACCTACAGCCATCTCCTTCCCCTCGTTCTGCTGGAGAGATCCACGCACCTGGTTTTCACTTCAGCAACTCTGCTCATCCTTGCTGTGGCAGATCCCTCTTCTCAATCCCAGCAGCACGCCTGGGCAGGAGCAGGGACAGGCAGTCCTGCTCCGAATGGAGCCCTTGGCTAGACCCACAGTGTTCCCACCCACCTGACTTGAAAATATCCACAGCCATTGCTTTCCTGAGCGTCTGCTATGTAGGGGCCTGTCTCCATGCTAGGTACTTTACATAAATCATGCTATTTAATTCTCTCAACAATCCCTTCCTTCAAATATTTATTTTGCATTTCCTGAGTGCTAGGCACTGTCCGAGGGATGCAGCAAAGAACCAAAGCAAGCAAACCCCTCTCCTTGTGGAACTTATGTTCTTTTGTGGAGGAGCACCTCTCTAAATGATACTGCTACCCCCATTTTTAAAGAGAAAAATAAGGTTCTGGGAGTTTTCATAACTTGGAATTTCACACAGCTGGTAAAGAGAAGAGATGAAATGTACGCGCTGGCTTCTAAGACCCGAACCTATGCTCCTTCCCTCACATCCTACCTCTTGCAGCTGATCGCAGGTCTTACTCCCAGAATTCCTATGATTGAAGGGGTAAGATCAAGATATAACAGCTTGTGCCTGGGTTCGCACAGCTAGCAAGTTCCCAGGGGCAGTTGCAAACTGGTTCTTACTGATTCTAAAGGTCTTTCAGTTAATCAGGTCACAGAGCGTGGAAAAGCATCATAATTCTAGCTTATGGACAAGAGTACCCACTCTGCAAAGGCATGGCTCCAGCTGCTGTGTCTGCATGGGTTCATCTGCTCCTCCTAGCTGACCTATGAATGTAGGTAATTTTAGTATTATTTCCTTCTTACAGATGAGGAGACTGAAGGATTGAGTGTTTATGAAACTCCCCCAAAGTCATGGAGCTAGGAAGGGGCAGAGCTGGGATGTGAACCCAGGCTGGCTGGTGCCGGGTCCAATTCCTCCCCACTATGTCTACTCACTCCTCAAAGATGAGATACAAATTGATCTTGCATTAAAGGAAGCCTAGATTCCCAAACGTCCCCAGGGCTATACTATCATGCCACTTGCTCGCAAGTTTGAAAGGTCTTTTCTCATAAAGAGCAAAAGATGTGGAGGACTAGGAGTTCAGTCTTGACAGGCATGCAGGGGAAAAGTGTTACTGGCAAGAGGAAAGGGTGTGCAAAGGTCCAGGGGTAAGGAAGAGCACATCCTGGTTCCCCAAAAAATGGGCCAGATGATCACTCACTCCTTTTGACACCAGATGTGGAAACGGTGCTCTCCCAACCAGGAAGAGCCCCTCCCTGGCCAGCTCCTTCTGGGGAGCATCTTTCTCCTCCTGGGACTGGTGCTGTAACATGTCCAGGGGATCTCCAGGCAGAGCAGCAACAGACTTTGTGGGGCCCAGTGCAAAATGAAAACGTGAGGACCCCTGTTCAGAAATTATTAAGAATTTCAAGATGGCTACAGTAGATCATTAAACCAAGCGTGGAGCTCTCCTAAGCACAGGGCCCTGTGCAACTGCACAGGCCACATGCCCACAAAGCCAGGCCTGCCCCTGGTCTCCCTGAGCTACAATGTCACCTCCCTTATCTCATTTTTTCTTCATGACAATTCTGGGAACTGAGTATTGTCACGCCCAAGTTCCAGCTGAGGAAACTAAATCTGTAAGGCCAAGAATGACTTGATCAAGTTCTCGGAATTAGTAACCATGTCAAGATCAGAATAATAATGAAATGACAACTAATGCATAACATTTGTGGAGTCCCGGGGCTCAAAGCTGAGATCCTCTGACGCCAAAGCCCATGTTCTTACACAGTCTGCTACTGTGCCTCCTGCCCACAGCTCAGGGTTTCTGTGTCTAATCCCGACTTCAGACAGTTTTGTGCCTGGATTGTAAAAAGGGCCTGGACCAGTTAGGCTTTGCCAAGAGATGGAATCAACACATGTCAACAACCATCCAGTGCCATGAACATCTTCCCAAAGCCTAGAGAGGAAATCCAAGTGGAGACGCCGGGTAGCCTGAACTTCTTAACAAACTGTTGTTGCTGCCGAGGCCACCTCATCCCTGGGCTATCCCAGGGACCAGGCCTCCACGCTGCACTCAACAAGCAGATCGAGAAGCTTCTCTCCTTGATAACCAAACACATCCATTCAAGGCAACAGAGTTTTCTATTCATTTATCACAAATTTTCAGGAGGTTTAAAAACAGAACCCCAAGTTCACACCCACTCACTCTTTTACCCTATTTAGTCCATTTAGACCAAAATTAAGAAGACTCTGTTATCCAGGTCATTTCTTTCCCGTGTGATGGAACATAATCCAACCACATCCTGAGATGTGCAAAGTGCTTAAGACCCTGGAGTCGGGCATAACTGAGTTTAGGCCCAGCCCCTCGTGGTACCAGATGTGTCAACTTGAGCGAGTATCAAACCTCTCCTAAGCCTCAGTTTCTTCATCGTGTAATAAAGGAATGCCCAGTTCATAAGGTTGCGACTCTTAAGCGCCCAGCACATTGGTAACGTGCTTCATGGGTGTTGACCATTAGTAGCGGCGTGATTGGCAGTAATGTTATTAAGTTGTTCTCAGCTAACTCCTCTGCTGGTTCAGTCACGTATTCATTCATTTATCAACATATAGAAATATTGCTGCATACGTCCTATGTCCAGCTCTGCACCACAGTTTGGAGAAACAGAATGAGATTGAGGCCCAGATCCAGAGGAGCTCACAGACTAGTCAGCAAGGAGGAGGTAAATGTGGACCTAAATAACTAGACTACAGAGAAGACAATGTTCACGGAGAACTGGAAACAGGACCTCAGACTGGGTGAACTAAGGAAGTCTTCTTGGAAGAGGAAATATTAAGCTGGGCTGTTAGACTGAACAGTAAGCACTCAGTAGGCAGTGTTTCAATTACCGGCCAATGAAAGCCACACTACCTCTTAAGAATGGACCTCTCTATAGTTCCCCGACGGCATGGCTGCATGCAGATATTCTCCAGCTCAGAGTTTGACTTTCACTTTTGAAAAGGTAAAACAGATTTTACTTCTGAAATTAAAAAGAGTATTTTTTCATATTCCAAAGGTGTATAGTTGGGACTCAGGCAGTAGAAATTTATAAACAGGGGCCCTTTGAACGAGGAGGGAAGACAATGACTTAGGAGTAAGGATTCTATCATGTGTCGCAGGATATTTTCTAAATGCTTAGCCCACAGATGTACGCACATAAAAAGGTTTGTCATTTATCATTTAAGTGACCCATAACGACATCTATTCTCCCCTTTGCCCTGTGGCAGCAGGTTCTCGTGGCTCCTTCTTTGATGGCTTGAGCACCAGTGTCCATTTCCCCATCTGCCTTAGAGGACACCTCTGATTAATCCAAAACAATTATGATGATCCCATTTCTCTTGCCAGTGATTCATGCAGGGGAGCTATGTGACCCAATTCTGGAGAACAGACTTGAGCAGAAATCAGCTGGGTGGCTTCCGAGAAAGGTTTCCTCTCTGATAAAAAAAAAAAAAAAAATGGCACCAGAAATGTGGTGTCATATCTTGTTTTTCACGTTCTTGTTCTTTTGGATGGTGTTGATTCTGGGTGTGATGCCTAATATTGCTGAATCTACTTCACGACCATGAAGAAAAGCTAGCTTGTACAGAAAACTGACCTATCACAACAGGAGAGGAGAAAGCCAAGAATAACCAGATCACCAGTGACATCATTGAGCTGCTGAATTATCCAACCTTGGCGCCACCCTACCTTCCAAACTTCTCCTTATGTGCAGTAACGAACTATTCTTATTGTGTAACCTGAAAGAATCAAAGCCCTTTGTTACGTGTGGCTAAAAGCACGCTTTCTGATGAAGCTCTAAGATAGCGGCTTTTGAAATCAAAGAATTGGTCCTGGAAAGGCCTTGTAATTTTCATTATATAGGTCCTTCACTTCCGTAGTTAAATTTACCCCAATCTATTTTTATTCTTTTTGTTGCGATTGTGAATGGTATTGTATTCTTGAGTTCTTTTTCTGTTGGTTCATTACTGGAGTATAGAAATGCTACTGATTTATGCAAATTGATTTTATACCCTGCAACTTTGCTGTAGTTGTTGATTACTTCTAACAGTTTTCCAATGGATTCTTTGGGGTTTTCTATATATAAGATCATGTCGTCTGCAAACAGCGAGAGTTTCACTTCTTCGCTCCCTGTTTGGATTCCTTTTATTCCTTTTTCTTGCCTGTTTGCTCTGGCCAGGACCTCCAGTACTATGTTAAATAAGAGTGGTGATAGAGGGCATCCTTGTCTTGTTCCTGTTTTCAGGGGGATGGGGTTCAGTTTTTGCCCATTGAGTATGATGTTGGCTATGGGTTTGTCATATATGGCCTTTATTATGTTGAGGTGGTTTCCTTCTATGCCCATTTTGTTCAGAGTTTTTATCATAAATGGCTGTTGGATCTTGTCAAATGCCTTCTCTGCATCTATTGAGATGATCATGTGGTTTTTATTCCTCAGTTTGTTGGTGTGGTTTATCACGTTGATTGATTTGTGGATGTTGAACCATCCCTGTGTCCCTGGTATGAATCCCACCTGATCCTGATGTATGATTCTTTTGATGAATTGCTGAATTCTGGTTGCCAAAATTTTGTTTAGAATTTTTGCATCTATGTTCATCAGTGATATTGGCCTGTAGTTCTCTTTTTTCGTGGCGTCCTTGTCAGGTTTTGGTATCAGCGTGATGTTGGCCTCATAGAATGTGTTAGGAAGTGTTCCATCTTCCCTAATTTTTTGGAATAGCTTGAAAAGGATAGGTATTAAATCCTCTCTGAAAGTTTGGTAGAATTCCCCAGAAAAGCCATCTGGTCCTGGGGTTTTATTCTTTGGGATGTTTTTGATTGCTGTTTCAATCTCTTTCCTTGTGATTGGTCTGTTCAAATTGTCTGCCTCTTCTTGAGTGAGCTTTGGGAGATTGTAGGAGTCCAAGAATTTATCCATTTCCTCTAGGTTATCCATTCTGTTGGCATATAGTTTTTTGTAGTATTCTCTTATAATCTGTTGTATTTCTGCAGAGTCTGTTGTTATTTCTCCTCGCTCATTTCTGATTTTGTTTATTTGAGCTTTCTCCCTTTTTTTCTTTGTAAGTCTGGCTAGTGGTTTGTCAATTTTATTTATCTTCTCAAAAAACCAGCTCTTTGTCTCATTGATCCTTCCTACTGCCTTTGTCGTTTCAATAGTGTTTATTTCTGTTCTGATTTTTATTATTTCTCTCCTTCTGCTGACTTTGGGCTTCATTTGTTCTTTTTTCTCTAGTTCAGTTAGGTGTGCTTTAAGGTTGCTTATTTGGGATTTTTCTTGTTTGTTAAGATGTGCCTGTATTGCGATGAATTTTCCTCTTGACACAGCTTTTCCTGTATCCCATATGAGTTGCTATGGCATGCTATCATTTTCACTTGTTTCCAGGTATTTTTTTATTTCTTCTTTAATTTCTTCAATGATCCATTGCTTGTTCAGTAGTGTGTTGTTTAGTCTCCAAATCTTTGTGCCTTTCTCAGCTTTTTTCTTGTAATTAATTTCTAGCCTTATAGCACTATGATCTGAGAAGATGCTTGTTATTATTTCAATTTTTTTAAATTTGTAGAGGCTTGCCTTGTTTCCCAACGTATGGTCTATCCTAGAGAATGTTCCATGTGCACTTGAGAAGAATGTGTATTCAGCTCTTTCAGGGTGGAGTGATCTATATATGTCTATTAAGTCCAATTGTTTTAGTTTTTCATTTAGCTCCACTATTTCCTTGTTGATTTTCTGTCTGGATGATCTGTCCATTGATGTGAGTGGGGTGTTGAGGTCCCCTACTATTATTGTGTTGTTTTTAACATCTTCCTTTAGGTCTGTTAATAGTTGCTATATGAATCTTGGTGCTCCTGTCTTGGGTGCATAGATATTTATAAGCATTATTTCTTCTTGATGAAGTGTCCCTTTGATCATTATATATTGTCCCTCTGTGTCTCTCTCTACCTGTCTTATTTTGAAATCCACTTGGTCTGATATGAGAATTGCAACACCTGCCTTTTTTTCCTTGCTATTTGCTTGAAGTATCGTCCTCCACCCCTTCACCCTGAGTCTGGGTTTGTCCTTGGGGCCGAGGTGTGTTTCCTGGAGGCAACAAATTGTTGGATCTTGTTCTTTAATCCATTTTGCCACTCTGTGTCTTTTTATTGGAGAGTTCAATCCGTTTACATTGAGAGTGATTATTGATGCATGTGAACTTAATGCTGTTAATCTGTCGCTCATTATCTTGTTTTCCTGTGTTTCTTTTCCTGTGTGCTTTAGACTACCCATTTAATATTGCAATTTCTTATGCTGGGTTTCTTAGATTTTTCCTTATTTATGATTTGTGACTCTGTTCTGTACTTTATTTTAGTGTCTACCTTGAAGTTTGTATTTAGAATCTCGTGTACAATATAGTCTATTCTCTGGTGGTCTCTTACCTACTTGACCAATACTGATTTAGACCCTTTGCTCTTCCCCTCCTAAATAATTATTTTCATTTTTTATTCCAACTCGTCTTACTAATTTGTAGTTAGAGTGCTAAGATCGTCCTTGCTTTGGTAGTTTCCTTATCTCTACCCTAATGCTATAATTGAATATTTGCTATCCTGTTCGGGTTCTATCCATCGGTCTCCCTAGTCTGTGGATTGTGTCCCCTTTCTCCCTTTTTTCTTTTTTCAGGTATGAGAGCCTTCTTGAGGATTTCTTATAATGGAGGGCTTTTAGTTACAAATTCCCTTAACTTTTGTTTGTCTGGAAAAGATTTAATTTCTCCCTCATATCTGAAGGAAATTCTTGCTGGATAGAGTATTCTTGGCTGAAGATTTTTATCCTTTAAAGCTTTGAATATATCACTCCATTCTCTCCTAGCTTGTAGGGTTTCTGTAGAGAAATCTGCTGACAGTCTGACAGGGGCTCCTTTATAGGTTATTCTCTTTTTTCCCCTTACTTCCCTGAGTATTCTCTCCTTATCTTTCCTATTTGCCAACTTTACTACTATGTGCCTTGCAGTAGGTCTTTTTACATTGACAAATCTAGGAGATCTAAAACCCTCCTCTACACACATTTCTCCATTGATCCCCAGATTTGGGAAGTTCTCTTCAATAATTTCGTTAAGCACACTTTCTGTTCCATTTTCCTTTTCCATATTCTCGGGAATTCCTATGATCCTTATGTTCTTACTCCTCATTGAATCCATGATCTCTCGGATATTTTCCTCATTTTTTAATTCTTAGTTCTCTTTCTTTCTCTGTCTGGTGCCATTCAGCCTGTCTGTCCTCGATTATGCTAATTTTCTCCTCTATGTTGCCTACACGGGCATTCAGGGAATCCGTATTCTGTTTTATCTGGTCCATTATGTTTTTCATCTCAAGTAATTCTGTTTGATTCTTCTTTATGATTTCATTCTCTTTTGTAAAGTAACTCCAGAACTCGGCTTGTTTCTCTATCTTTCTCTCTACCTCATTGAGTTTTTTGATTATAGCTGCTCTGAATTCATTATCACTTAGTTTACCTAATTCCAAGTCCTCAGGACTTAATTCTGTGTTTTTATTGTTTTCCTTCTGGTCTGGGGCTTTTATAAATTGCTGGATGGTAGAGGAGCGGTTTTTTCGCATGGTGGTAGAATTCAGTTGTAGTTACAGCCTGTCGCCACTAGATGGGGGTCAAGAGCAGCGTGTTATGAGCTCTCAGACTTGGGACAAGATGGCTGCGCCCAGTGGTTTTGCCGGGGGTGGGGGGTGGGGGGTTGGGGGCCGGGGAGGGCGCTCTTACTCACACGCGCCGGTCTGGGTTCAGATCAGTTCTGTTCTCTGGTCTCCCAATGCCCTTGATTTATGGGATCCCCATGGACGGAAGCATTCCCCCCGTCAGTGGGTCTCCACTGAATCAGTGACAGGAGTCCTGGATGATCCCCTGGTCACGCGGCCCCTTCCCCGCTCCTTCCTGACCCGGGCCGCAGCGATCGCAGACTCTAGGGGAGGGAGTGATGTTCTCTCTACCGTTCCAGCGCCTCTGAAGGTGTAAGCAAGGTTTATGATCTCCACCTTCTTGGTATTGTAGGTCTCTAACAAGCTGGCATTATGTTTATTCTCTGAAATTCACTTCTTCCAATCTTTTGTTGTATTTTGGAGGGGAGAGAATCCCGAGTCAGCTCACCCCGCCATTTTGCTCCTATGCTCGAGTAGAAGTCAGGCTTGAGAGGCAAGATGGAGGGGAGATCGGATGAGAAAGAAAAGTTGAGTAGCTGGCAGCTTCCACTTGCAGGATAAGAATGTGATGTTTGCCACCCTTTGTTAGATGGCTGGAAGAATCGTTAGCACCAAGATGTGGAAATTAAAGATAGTGTGGAGCAGGGGTTGCAAAGTCACATGACTACGGGAGACAGGTGGCGCCACAAAGGGAACGGAGATGGGGTGACTGTGTTGAAAGTAAACACCTGCTTGCTATTTAGCTCCTGTCAGTTTTTTGCCACGAGGAAGCATGGGCCCAGCGTTGCCAGATCTTCTGATTTTCAAGAGAAACTTGAAAACTTGATGTTTGTCTGAATTTCCCAATTTTCCAAACACTATGTGAGCCAAATACAATGTTTTTGAGGACCAGATATGGCTCCTGGGGCACTAGCTGCGGTCTTTGGTGTAGTTTCTAATACTTAAAAGCAGAGGTCAGGATATTGTGTCCTTTCCTGACCTTGCCAATAGCTGGCTGTATTACCCTTCCCTCTCTAGGACTCAGTTTCCTCATCTGTAAAATAGAGTCTTCTAGGCTGTAAGCTCTTTGAGGGCAATTATTATGTCTCTTTTGCTCATCATGATCCCCCCAGAGCACAGCAACATGCCGGGAGCATAGCTAGTGCACAGAAAATGTTTGTTGAATGACTGAATAAATGAAAGAATGAGTGAGGGTCCTAACATCCAGTCTTCTGGTTCCTTACTGTCAGTTCTGACCAGTCTTCTCTCTGCAACTCCTCGTCCTATTGACCAAGACATAAACCCTGGTCCCCAACTCTGCTGCTTGCTCAATTTATATTTCCCTTTATCCACTTTCACTCATTTAGTCATTCATCTATGAAATCTTAACGTAGTCCCACTCTCCTAGGTTAGGTCCCATGCTGGGCACTGGGCATAGAGACAACGACCTTAGCTCTGCTCTCAAGCAGCACCCAAACTAGAGAGGTCGAATAATAGGTGAGCCTGGAAGAGGAATGCCATGTGATCAACTCTCTAGTGGAGATGTGTGCAAGGAGCCATTTTGGCGTATCTTTTTGACTCAGCTGTCTAACTCACCCATAATCCTACCTTAGAAAACACATTCTAGAATCCCGGTGCTGCTCCCTGACTTCTGAAAATTCATGTCAGAAGTCCCACTCTGCTCCCTCCTGACAGTTCTTCTCAGCATAATCTTGGCTGTCCCAATCTCCCTCAGGTACCATCCATGGAGCCTGCCTTTCCTTCCAAATTGTGTTTTCTTCTCAAGGCGCTTGACCCCTCAGCCCTTCAGCATTAAATATCCTAAACCTATATCTTAGCCTTATTCATCAAGGGAGTTCCTTGAAGACTCTTTCCAACTTGAAGAACCCTAGTTCTGATTTCACATGAACTCCATGATTCTGCTGATGACTGATCCTGGACATGTGCCCTCCTGACACAGGGGACTTCATTTAAACAGTAACTCCTCAACAGAAAGAGTCAGCTCCGGACAGCGCTGCCATAAAGGGTTTCCATTTTTGCCAGAACTACATATCTCCTGTTCTATGACTATGATTATGCAAACAATTGCTGGAATCTCTTTATTCATTTATTTTTTATTTCTGACTACAAACTGACCAATTTTTTCCTAGCTCATTGCTTTCACACAATATATTGCCACATGCAGCCAACACACACTCCTAGTATCTTATTTTCCAATTCTTTCTTAGAGCCATCAGTCAATCAGGTGCATGGTCTGCCTCCCAAGTTATCACAAGGGACAGTGTGACCAAATGTTTGCTGCTGCCCACTAGGGAGAACCATGCTAGTGGCCTCTGACAGCAGTTTCCAGGTGCCTCATCTTCCAACTGCTAAGCTAATGCTGCATATTTTCAGTTGTTATAAAATCACCTCACTCCTGGTACTAATTTCTGTGTTGCAAAGAGAGCTAGGCTATGTTGTAATAACAAACGAATCCTGAAGTGTCAATTGTCTAATGCAGACAATGCCTACTTCTTGCTCATGCCACGTGCCCAGTGTTGGCTGGCAGGAGCTGTGCTCTGCCCCCACCTCAGGGAGGCTCCACCAGAAAGTGCTTACGGTCCTCTCAGCACATGGCTTCTGGGTGGATGGTGGCTGAGTGACAGTGGGGAGATCACGCAGGCTACTCCCTGCCTCAGCCTGCCTCTGAGCCAGGACTAATGTCCTGGCCCTGTCTACCTGCAGGAAAACGGGACAGAGTTCCCTTGGATGCCCAAAGGGAGGACCAGATATGAGTGAGCACCACAAGTTTCTACCACATTTACTTAATATCGTCTTTCAATTGAATGACTTTTACATAAAAAGCTCTCATTTAAATTAGAACTTGTACTTCTTGAGAGAAATTATATGTATAAGGAAACTTAGCATAACTGGTATCATTTGCCAAAAATGGATGATAAGCACAAATATATCAGAAACAGAAACGAAGTACACTTTAAAATTTTACGTAGACATTGTCGATAAAGGGTCCAAGTCGAAAACCCCTCTTTCTTTATAAAAAACAAGGAGGTAAGCTAACGATAGAGAGGTGTTAAAGATACACTAGCCCCAAACTCAGACACTCTCCTTGGCAAAATCAGACAGAAAGAGAAGTAAAATGTGAGTAACGTCCTAATTATGTGACTCAGTGTTATTTAACGCCCTGTCCACGTAGCTTCTAGAATGATGTAGTATATACCAGCGGTACTCACACCTGTGAGCTACTCTGACCTACAGCATGTCTAGGTGAACAGAATCAGATATTTGGGGCCTGGTCTGACCGCCACACTTATAGGCAGATTCCTATATCCTTACCTATAAGGATAGCCTCATCAGAGTTGCTGTGTTTGCAGGAGCAAGACAGCGTGTGAGAGGGCAAAATCGGTCTGTTCATATTTTGGTAACAGTCGCACCACCTCCCACCACAGTTGTGACAACCAAAAATGTCTCTCCTACCTGACAATGTCCCTGGGTTGGATTCCAAGAACTCTTAGCCGAGAAATGTTGGTTTAACTTAAATCCAAAAAATTGGAGAGACAGCTTGAGGAGTAAGGAATTTGGCCTCTAGAGAGAGGTCTGACCTTTGTCCTCGCTCTTGGGAAAATTTCCTGAGTGACTGGAATGTCTCTGTTATTCATGAGGGGCCGCACCCGAATAGTTTATGCTAATGAAGTTCCTCAAAGGGGGCCCAGAGATAGTTTATAAACTGTTACCCAACTGCCTGAGAGGGGGCTGGCTGTGCCGGACCACAAAGACCAACCCTGTGCTCAGAGGCTTTGAGCTTTGCAGCAGCAGCCTGACGTGGGTGGAGGGGAAGAGGGCTGGAGATGGAGCTCAGCCACATGGGCAATCACTCAATCAGTCATGCCGAAGTCATGGAGCCTCAATGAAAACTCTGGACAACAAAGCTTGGAGGAACATCCTGCCTTGGCAATACCACATGTGAAAGGCCACACCTGATGTCCGGAGGATGAGGCATCTCTGAGGAAGACAGAAGCTCTGCATTTGGAACTGCCTGCCTGATTCTGCCCTATATGCCTCTTTCTTTGGCTGGTTCTGATGTGTATCTTTTTGCTATAATAAAGCACAATCATAAGTATAGCACTTTCCTGAGCTCTGAGAGTCATTCCAGTGAAATATTGCACCCGAGGGTAGTTGTGGGAGCCCCAAAATTTGTAACCAGCTGGTCTGAAGTGAGAGTGGCCCTGAGGATCCCTGAACTTGTGGCTGGAGTCAGAAATCTTGGGCAGACTGGGCATCTAGAAGACTATATCCTTAACCTCCCGTTTGGCTAACTCCAAGTACAGGTGTAATAGGGTCATCTATTTTTAACCATCAATTTTATTAATTTTGTCTTAAAAATCTTTTCTCTGGTGGCTCAGCATAGCTGCTGTGTTCAAGAGCTTTAGCTCACTGTAACAGCCAGGAGTAGTTTCCAACACATTAAGTCACATAGGTGTGGTGGAAATAGCCCGGACCTCGGAATCATGACTATAAATCCTAATTCTGTCCCTTTGCTTATATATAGTGGGCAAGTGACTTCACCTTTTTGAGACATGCTGTCCTCATGTGTAAAATGGTGATGACAGAACTTTCATTCGTCCATTCACTAAGTATTCAGGGAGTGCCCACCATGTGCCAGGCATTGAATTGGCCCCCAGGGTACAGCAGCGAACAACACGAGGTCCCTGCCCTCAGGGAGTTCACATTCCAGTAGGAGAGATGGACCACAAATGAACAACTTCAGATGATCAAAAGCGCCACCAAGGAAATGAAGCAGGTAAGGGAAGAGAAAGGGACAGTAGGAGTGGGTGTTCTTTTCAACAGAGCCCTTCGAGAACACCTGAGGAGAATCATTTGTGCAAAGGTCCTGAGGTAGGAACAAGTTTGGCATATTTGAACTACAGAAAACACAGTCATCAAGGATTAAAGAAAATTAAGCCTACAAAATTAATGAACTCAGTACCTGGCACTTAAATGAAAATTCAAGGATCTTTTAGGTGAATCTGCATAAATGTGTGTTGAATGTTACCAGAAAACACCCCAGGAATAATACTGATTGAATTCTATTGTGTGCTTCCCATAGATTTAATATCAACTAATGTATGTGATGCTCACAACAACCTCCTGAGGGAGATAACGTTCTCTTCACCATTTTGATAGATGAGGAAACTGAGGCAAGTGTCTTAAGTGAATTGCCCAAATTCACACAGCTTTTAAGTGGTAAAACTAGGAATAGGAACTGGGCAGTTGGCTCTCGATGACCTTGCCCCCGACCACTCTGCTGAACTGCACGTTTTAACAATAGCTCCAATCTAAGATCTGGTCTCTTTGTTGCGACCTCTCCAAACACACTTGGGCTTTTACTGTGAATTTCTTATTTAATAAATTTATTTATTCAACAAGCATTGATCAAACACCTGCCAGGTTCCCGGCCCTTGAACAGGCAGGGGGAATATAAAGAATGTGGCCCAGCCTCTATACCTCCTGGAGCGCAGGGGTAGAGACAAGGGCAAAATTATAATGTACTATTTCAAGCCTCGAAATGCCATTTAACTGTCTCATGCTCTTCAGCTTGTCTTCCCAACAGGGACATGTCAGCCGCGGCTGTGATGTACAAACTTTATTGCTAGGGTACCTGGACATTTTCATAAACAATGGAAAAAATATTAGTGGCTTCTGAGAAACAAAAAACTGTGGTAGTGGAATTACAAATTTCAGGAAATCTTCAATAGTGCTTAGAGATGATTCCGCTAACCAGGTTTTCTCAGCTGCCTGAATCTTGATTTTCTTCTCCCTGGAGCTTTCTTTATTAGATTTGGCTCATTGGATGAGGAACAAACCTTCCTTTCTTTTTAGTGTTCTTGCATATCATTTCTCCTCTCCCTGCTCCTCAAACTCATACACTTTGACAGGAAAATGCTGAGTCCTTTCTGCAGATGCCACGTGAGAGGAGGTAAGACGTGAATCTGTGTCTTCCTGTTTGACGGTAAAATGGGCTTGTCTGCAAGCCACTCTCTGCTGGCTTATCTGCTCAGACACAGGCCCTGTTGCCTTGGTTAATTAATCCTTGAGATTGACTTGGAACTTGTACATATCTCCTTCACAATCATTAAAAAGGCATTAACTGATTATTCAGGTGTAGAATCTACTCGGTTCTCCAACTTTACAGCCCTCTCAATCTCTTCCAGAAACTCCAAAGGCTCTTTGACCCTGGCCCGGCTTTCATTAATTTTGGTTTGAATAACACATGGGAAGGGAAGCCTGGAATCTATAGATTTCATATCCTCACTTCTGTAACTCAGATCTCAACCTCATATAGCCCTTGTAATTTTGCCTCCCTTTCTATCATAATCCCTCACATTGTCTCCATTCCAAGCCCGGTTTCTGCATGCACACGCACACAAGCACACACACTCATGACCACACACATGCCTGTTATCAGGCTGTTATTGGCAGTCCACCAGCCAAACCCAGCCTGAAGTCATGATTTATTGTACCTGCTCGTGTGTTTTAAACAGTTAAATTTCAATGTTTTCAGGCAATAGGTGGGCTCTCCAGTTTGCCATAGTCTCCACCCATCTTTATTCTCCGGTTTCACTTGCTGATCTTACCTGCCTGGCCCCTGGAGGAATTTGAGTTAGCAATCCATATCTCTAGTCACATTGAACTACTTCCACTTTCCTAACCATGCCAAGCTGTGTCTTAGCTTTCTGCCACTGCACACGTACCTCCATACTTGGACTCTTTTTTCCTTCTCAAGCTGGTAATGAAAGCTGCGAATGTGGTATGTGTGCTAACCGTTCTCACAACAGGGAGTGTTGTCATGTCCATTCTTACAGAAGAGAAACCCGGGCTTAGAGAGATTAAGAGAACTGTTTAATATCATGTAGCTGATCAATGGCAAATCCCAGACTAGGAATCAGCTATCAGCTCCAAAACATACTCTCTCTTCTAACAAGTTATCTAGTCATTCTGCCGCCTTCTTCAATACCCAGTTCAGATAATCTCTCCTCTGTGAAGGCTTCTTTCACTTCCCACAGGCAGAATTAGTCATTCCCTCAGCACTATACATAACGTGTCTTTGTGAAGTCATCAAACTTTGTTGCATTTATTTGATTCCATGTACATATCCCCCTAGACGAATACTTCTCAGACTTGACAGTGACAGACATCCAAGAATATATCCAGAGATTGCCAGGTTTCCTTGAACCTCAATTTAAAAGCCCTAACTTAACAAACAAAACTATATTTAAAAATTACACTTTCCACACTGTAAAGCCACTTAGACTGTAAACACATTAAAAACTCCCACCCATACTAGTCTATAGACCTCTTGAAGGCAGGGACCATACCTTACTCATCTTTGGCCTCATTGCTCTCCTTGGGCCTGGCCCAGAATGCAGTTTCTGAAAATGTTAGTTGAAGGAATGGAAGAATGGATGCTAATGTGGGCTTCCTAAGAGCACGGGAGATGTGGCCCACGCTGCCAGGATAAATTAAGCTAAAATGAAAGGCTGACTTGGCAGAGCTGATTCCCCAAGGTCAGTGGCTGTAGTTCACACAGGTCTTATAGCCAAGACGGTTAAACTGGTTTTTACACAGGAGCATTGCACTTCCCACCCCACTGAGGTTAGGCAACAACATGTGACCTGCTTTAGCCCATACAATGTGAGTAGAAGTGAAATATGTCACTTCTGGGTGGAAGGCTATTTAAGAGCTGGTGCACATTTGGCCACACTGACCATGCAACAGTCCAGATGGCAGAGGCTGCCTCTGCCTACACATCTGAGAAAGGATGACATGCGGCAGAGGCTGGAGCCTACTGCTGTGGACAAGAAGGGTGCCTGAAGGGGAAAGACCCCTTTGCTGTGTTAAGCCACTGGAATCTGGAGATTGCTACTCCAGGAAAACCTATTCTCTCATTCACTTGAAAATATTTATTGAGCACCTATGTTCTAGGCACTATGCTGGGAGCTAAGGATATAAAGGTGTGCAAAATCAGATATGGCCTTTGACCTGAGACAAGTGCAAGTCTATCGGGGAAGACAAATACTTATTAAAGAGACTACAGGGTAACAATGACAGACGCTTTGAGAGGAGGAGCATGAGGTCATGAAACAAACTAACAGAATCAGGTGATCAGAAGACATTTCCCTGAGGAATTCACAATTGAGCAGAGAGCTGAAGGAAGGGAACAAGTAACTAGATAAAGGGTTTGGGGGAGAGGAGAGGCACACATGAGACAGAGGAAACAGCATGTGCAAAGACTCCAGGACAAGACCCCACGGTTTAAGGAGCTGTGTAAAGGCCAGTGAAGCACCAGCGAAACTAACTCAGAACGTCCCACTTTCTCTGACCACCAGCAGGACGGAAGCTGACAAGTGAGACAGTACAGGAGAAATTACTCAGGACCTCAAGGTCCTAGGAGCTAATTCACAGACGCCAGCTGAGTCTGAATCCGTGCTGCATGTCCTGAATGCCTGACTTCCTGCTTGATTTGTGTGTGTGTGTGTGTAACGGGGGCACTGTATCTAACTGCCTTGGTCCCCAGAAGTTTGTCCTTGAGGGGAAAGAGAGAAAAGTAGTGTTGAAGCAGCTTCCCTTGATATTGCCTCATAAACCCCCATTTCCCCTCATAGTTCATGAAAACAAAGTGCGGCGGCCCTGACGGCCATTGTCAGCTGATGGATAGAGGCTCCGGTCTCCATGGCCTGAAAAGATGCAAATGAGAAAGAGAGGAAATGGCCTAATCTTATGAGTCTGGCACCTTCGGAACAGAAGCCCAGGGGCATTTGAAAAAATGAGACAGGGGAGCAACATTTATTAAGCTCTAGGGCTTTCAGATATGGTGCCTTTTAAGTCTCTAACTTCTCTAAATTGTATATGTTAACATTCCCATTTTGCAGATGCTCCTGAGGCTAAACCATACAACAGATAAGGAAACTGAGACACAGAGAAGACTCAAAAGCGGTAATGGTCAAGCCAAGACCCAAGTTCAGTTCCATCTGATCCCAAATCCTCCTGGCGTGAAGGGATAAGCTTCTGACAGCACAAAAGTTAAAGCAGGAGTTAGAAAAGCAAATGCCTCCAGGAGCCAGTGCAGGCAAATGAGAGAAGCAGCCTGGGAGAGACACAGCAGAGGGGGGCCTGGACAGCATGTGTCTTTTTGAAAAGGGACAGCTACTAACCACCTCCTGTTGGTAATTACCATGTGGCACTGAGGACAGATCTCCCCATATTTCAGGAGAACCCCAAAACGCAGATAATTACGTGAAATCTCCAAACTATTAAAATGCTAGCATCTAATACAACGACATACACACATACATACATGCCTACCTCTGCAGGGACCAAAGCTATATTTGAGCCTCATTTAACCCAGTGGTTCTCAATCCGGTGTGATGCTGGCTCCCAGGAGATAGTCGGCAATGTCTGGAGACACTTGTTTGTCAAAACTTGGGGCAGGAGTGCTACTCTCTTCTGCTGGAAGGAGGCCAGGGATGCTTCTAAACGTCCCCCCCCCCATGCACAGGATAACCCCCACCAAAGAACTATCCAGCCCCAAGCGGCAATAGTGCTGAATTTGAGAAATCCTGGTTTCACATGTGGTCCCTCGAGCTCTGATGCCTGGTTTAAAGTTTTCTTCACCCAGCTAAGTCTTCTCCAGCTCTTATTACCCCTCACAGCTGTCCTATGCCAGGGATGGCATGATACTTGCTTTTCATTTGCTTTGCCTTGTTCCAGACCTGGGCTAATTCTTGAGTTACACTTGCAAATCCAGCTTAACGTTCAAGTGTATAAGAAACAGGAGCAATTCAACTCCAGTGAATAACGCAAGCAAAGCCTGGTTTAGATAAAGCCCATTACCAGGCCCGAAGTGGCCCGGGGCACCTCTGCTACTGCTGATTAGCCTAAATGCTAAACACAAACCAATTAACACACTCTAAGGCTGCTTATCTCCTGTCACTTACTGTGGAAATAAAGCCCAATGCTAAATACACATATTGATTTAGCCATTAAATCCAGCATCACTCAAAATAAAACTCATTATATTATTGAGTAAAAACAAAGTCACCTTAGTTTTCAGGATGGGGTACTATTAAGAAATTCCACTTTTACACTTTCCCATTGATTTCCAAAACCGGCCTGAGCACTTCCTTCTACCTGCCACCTTCTGGGTCTTAACCAGCCCCAAGGCTAACTTAGATAGTGGAGTTTTTGTATTCACCTTAACAGGATCTTTGCTTTTAGCCCTAAAAATACACACTCATATGGGAACCCTTTTTCTTTAAAATGCTATTTCAGCATAGGCGGGGAAATTTTATGCTTGAAAGAAAAGACATTAAATGGGAAGATGAGCTCGGATATTAAGTAACAACAACAAATACAAAAACCACAGGCATTATAAGAAAAATGGGTTAACTCTGAACATTAACCACAGGCACTGAGCTGATGCTTATGGACAAAAAAACAGAAATATCTTCCCAGTTCAGGTGGAAACCACTGACTGAAGAGTCTGAAAAAACGTAATCAGGAAATCACTTTGACCAGGTATTTTAATTTATTCTGTATAACATGCTATATGTCACATCCCACAGTGGGCATTTTACTATTTTGGCAGCCATCACATTTTACCAAAATATTTTAGTCCTTCTAATGGGAAACAAAGCCCCAGTGGATGCCCTGTTTTATTCACCTTCATATCCCACATGCTGGCCCAAGGTGTTGGCACCTAGAAACACTGTTGCATATGTAACGCAGAGACATTGGCCATGAGAGGTCTCATGAAATGGATGCTTCCAGAAGTGCCCACAGAAGTTAAGCATCTGCTTCTTGTGTTGAGTTTCCCCACAGATCTCATTTAAGGGCTCTTTTACCTTTATTTATGATTAATAAGACTGGACACATGATCTTAACCATTGTACATCTCTCTACCAAATGCTGTCCTTACCACAGCATCTTTAAGGGTACTTACTAACCAGTTTCTTCACCAGCTACACTTAAAGCACAGTTCTGCTGTGCCTCCCATCAATGGTAGAGAAAGAAGCGTCCTCACTGCTCAGGGAAGCAGGCAGAATCCATAGTCTCTCCTATTTATCCAACACATCTTATTGAGGGAAACCGTTATACTCGAGAAGAGTATTTGTCAGCACGGCAGGAATCACCGCCTTAAGAAAACTTTCTGTAGGGCATCAAGATTACAAGTGGAATGAACATGTGCATTCTTCTCCTCTCTCTCCAGAAAGTCCACTAACATGACTGTAAATACACGTTAAGTAGCGTAAATATACACGGATAAAGTGAACTTGAGAGGGGACAAGAGTGGGTGACAAAACTGACTTGGCAGGATGGAAAAAGCTGGAATTAAGCACCCACACTGGCAGACACGAAAAAGGAGCAAGCAAATTTGTTCCAAAGGAACGTGGAAGGCCTGGGACTTGGGGGTACCAGGCACTTGCAAGAGGTGAGTGCGTGGCATAAAGCTAAATACAGCAGGATTGGTTAAAAGTCTACTTTTCTCGTCCTGCACTGCCAGGACATCCCTTCACCCGCTTCCAACCTACCCTCTCAAGTGTCACGATGAAAATACCTTCAATATGAAAGAGAAGCAAACACAGTGCTTGGCTCCAGAGGGAACATTAGTCTAGTTCATTCCACTGCCCATAGTGACCAGTTCAGTGATGGCCATTTTATCTAGTTCCAGTGAAAGTCACCCTCGGAACCTTTTTTTTTCTTTTAATGATTGGCACCTGGGCTAACAACTGTTGCCAATCTTTTTTTTTTAATTTTTTTTAAGGATTGGAACCTGGGCTAACAACTGATGCCAATCTTTTTTTTTTTTTTTCCTGCTTTATCTCCCCAAACCGCCCCTGTACACAGTTGTATATCTTAGTTGCAGGTCCTTCCAGTTGTGGGATGTGGGATGCTGCCTCAATGTAGCCTGACGAGCGGTGCCATGTCCGCGCCCAGGATCCGAACCCTGGGCCGCTGCAGCAGATCACACGAACTTAAACCACTCAGCCACGGAGCCGGCCCCTTGGAACTTTTGCTGGAAATATTAAGCAAAAGACACATTCATTCTGCCGGGATTGCTAACCCGGTAGCATCGAGCCTGCAGCTTCTGGTGGTTGTCTTTGCACAGGGGAGAGCTTGCCTGAGATCAATGTCAACAGGAGAGCCAGTCCAAAAACTGGCAGAGGCAGATTCATGCAGGGCATTGTTGGAACACCAGTTACTGCGGGATAAAATTAGCCAACGCTTACTAGCAGTTACTCTGTGTCAGACCCTGTTCTAAGAGATTTACTGATATTAAATCAATTAACCCTCATGCAGCCTTATGACGTAGGCACTATAATTGTCTCTGTTTTCCTGATGAGAAAACTGTTTGGATAAGTAAGTAGCGGAGCAAAGATTCTAACTCAGGGTGTCAGGTTCCAGAGCCTAAAAGTTTAAACATTATACTGCATAATCCCTGGTGGGGAGTTCCGTGAGTCAACACACTCGTTTAAGTCAGCTGGAGGTGGATTTCTGTCCCTTCTGTCGGAGAGAGACTTAACCAGTCAACTATCTCGTCTACCCGGAAATCTTTACTGATGGGAACCTGACAAGCAGAGAAAGACTATTTGTGTAAAATACCTTAATAAACACTTCTGTCACTCGTTTTCAAGTAAGGAACTCTAGCGATGCGTTTGGGCAGCGAAAGTCCTTTCTCTGGAAACATGGAATGATCCAATTCTTGTGTTCTGTCTAAAGGCATATGTTCAACAGCTCTTATTTCTGGATAGCCCCCAACACCTAGGCCCACCCTTCCACCATTCGCCTGGATTTGCCAGCTACTCAGATTTCTGGTCAGCAAGGAATTTAAGTCTTAACCTCTTCCACTATTTCTGAGTTATTTCCTCGATAATAAACAAACTAGGACTTTGCCCAACTTGTCCCACTTGGCTTCATGAGATATATTTCAAGCGTGGTGAATTTTTATTGTCCCAGGAGCTCTGGAGTGATCCATAAAAAGCAATGATCCCAGAGTCCTCTCCTTTTTCATGCCTCCACTTTTCCTGAGGAAGTCCAGCCGTCCCCAAGGCTTTATGACCACCTATGCCCTGAGGACCCGCAAACTTCACAGGGCGTCTTGACTCTTCTTCTCAACACCATACCTCTCATTCCAATCTCCTACTCAATACGTGCAACTGGAAATCCCTTAGAGGCAACAACGCCAAAACAACCTCATTCTCTTCCACGTTGCTCCAGAAGCTCCATCCACCCACTTCTCTACCTCTATTTCAGTTCCGCTAATGGCATTATCATTCACTCAGGATTCGACAGCAGACAACTTGGCTTTTTCATCATCCTTGCCCCGGCTTCCATGTTCAATTAGTTACTAAGTCCTGACAATACTCCCTTAAATATCTCCCAGAGACATTCTCTCTTCTCTTCCCCTCATTGTTTCTTGGCAGAACTATTGCCAAGAGCTCACTAAATACCCTCCCACCTCCAGGTCATCTCCATTCTAATGTGCCCTCGCCATCGGAAACAGCACAATCTCTCTTTAAAAGGTGTTTCCGATTTGTAGAGAAAAGGGCACAGCAGATACAAGCAGTGAGGAAACCCTTTCCTGAATTCCTTTAAAATGCCCTCAAACAACCAATAAGAGCATGGTGTGATATCTCTGCCAACAAGATGAAATCGCGTTCTGAATCAGGGCTGAGTTGACATTAATTGCAGTGTCTTTTGAAATAGATTTAAAAATGTATCGTATATCACAAGCTTGTTGAAAAACTTCAATTACTTTGCTATTGCCTAAAGAAAGACAAATCCCAATATATTTTTAAACGTTCTATTTGGAAATAATTTAAAACTTACAGAAAAGTTGAAAGAATAAAAATATTACGAAGAATACCTGTATACGCTTTACTCAGATTTACCTATTGCTAACATTTTACTTTATCATTTGCTCTATGTAAATATTCAGACACACCACACAATTATTTTCCAGAACCACTTTAGAGTATGTTGTATATATCACGGCCTTTTACCTTTAATAGTTCAGTGTGTATTTCTGAGAATAAGAGGTGTTTTTATGTCACCACTGTCCAGTTATCCTCTTCACTAAATTTAACACTGATTGAATACTTTTATCTAATCTACCGTCTGAATTCCAATATCGTCAAGTGACCCAATAAAGTCCCTTATTGCAGTTTTCTTCCTTCTAGTACAGGACGTAGTAGATCACAGATTGCATTTACTTGCTGTGTCTCTTTGGTTTCCTTTAATCTGGAACATCCCCACAACCTTTCTTTATCTTTTATGACATTGACTTTTTTTTGTAGAGGCCATTTTTTTCTTTTAAATGGAACTTTCCTCATTTGGGTTTCTCTGATGTTTCCTCATGATGAGATTTAAATGAACCATTCCCCGACTGGATGCCACATAAGTAAAACCCTGTCCTCCTTAGGGTGACATGTCTAGGAAGCCCAAATATTTTCAATGTGGCATTCAAGGTCTCTAAATTTTGACTCTTCCTAGAGTCCACACATTCCTCATTTTGATATTACCCATGAACCCTGTCTGACTGAACACCTAGGGATCAGCCATTGTGGAATCTGTTTGCCTGTCCAATATCCATTCCTTTGGGGAACGCCCCCCCAACCCTGAATTCCTTACTAATGCTGCTCAATCTTCATTTTTTCCATGGGGTAGATCCCACTTCTGTGGTTCTAGAGATATCATCAGGGACCAGGAATGGCCAATCAAGGTCCTTCCTCTCCTTAGCCACAGAAATGCAAGGATGGGCACATATCCCAAGTTGAGCTGTCCTGGGCTTTCTCCGGACTTCACAGGACGTACCTCTTTTCCTCAAGCCTTGTGAATTATAAGGAGTGCATGTGTGGATCTGTAGAGGAACGGCAGCTTATTACAATACAGAGAGAGAGGATAATAAGGGAAAACATAGCTACAACTTGAAGTGTGTGTGAAAGAGAAAAAGAGAGGACAAGATATGTGATGACATCATTTAAGCAGCTGATTGCATCATGCCTGTATCCTTCATTACCCAGGACTTTTCAGTTGCATGAGTGGGTAAATTCCTGCGTGGATTAAGCTAACTTGTCAACTGCAAGAATCTGACTTGATGCTCTTTTTTCATACTGGCCTGTGTTGCTGAAGTCCAAGCATGGTTACAGACTCAGATGATAATACACACACTTACTCTACAACGTTGTGCACATTTATCTACAGAACAGATCAACATTTCTTAGATTCTGCGTTCACATATTTCTGTAAACACTGTTCAGCTTTGCTCATGAGTAGTCAGGTAGAAGACGTAAGTACATAATTATTTAAAATTATAATTTAAACAGAAAGTTCAATATGAATTCCTGAGAACCCCTACGATGTATCAAAGGAGGTCTCAGAGGAAAATTCATAGTTCTAAATGTTATGAATTTTAAATTATACAAATGAAAATAAATTATACTTAACTCAAGGAAAACAGATGGCAGCACTTTCCAAAGATAAAAGCAGAAATTACCAGATTATGAAATAGAAAAAAAAAAAGTTGAAATGATGAATACAACTCCAAACATGGTTTTCTGGGGGAAAAAAAAATCTGTTCACTTAATAAAGAGAAGAAGAATAAAATTCAAATTCTCAATATTGAAGAATGGAGAAAGAGTCTCAGACACAGAGGCAATCCAACTTTGCAAGAAAAAATACATGCCTAGAAAGCTTCAGAAGTGAATTCTGTCAAATCTTCAAGAAATAGAAAAGTCTTATGTCATTTAATCTGTTATAGAACATTCTTTTAAAGCATAATGTGATAAATGCTCACAGAGAAATATTAAAAACTTATCAGGGCACTTCAGCAGGAGCATTTTGCTAGTTCTCAAAATTAGACTATGGATTCATCAAATGGATGGGAGAGGGACGTTCATCCCAGGCAATGGGAATCTGGAGGGCAAAGGCTCGGAGGGATGAATACATGGAGGAAATAAATATTCATGAAATGACACAAGCCTGAAAAGAATGAAAAAAGGACTAAATGTCAGGACTAGGAATGGAAAATAGTCCAATAATCTGGAGTGATGGAGCTGATTCTAAAAATACCAAATATGATACTAAACTTTGGTAGATAAGACCGGGAAAGTAGTCACATCTGTGATGTCAGTTATTCAACACTAACTCAAAAGGACTCAGAAATATGACGTGGTTAGCAAAAAGGTGAAGAATCTTAGGTTATACTGCAAAAGTATACTGTCTAGAAAGAAGATGATGATAGTCTCCCTCCACAGTGTTCTGGTCAGTACACTTTAATATAGTACTCAGTTTTAAAGGAATATTAATTTCTTAAAAAGAGAGAGAACATATCCAGAGGAAGACTAGGATAATGAGGAGTCACTTGGTGGAACGTGTTGTTTCGCTGATTCTCATTCTTTAGGGAACAACACTTCATTTTTCCTTAGGGAATCATCTCTCCCATCCCCATTCTTAGCCCATGCTGGGCCTTAAAATCAGCCAGAGCAATAGGCATATAATCCAGGCATGTCCCGTCACAGTTTTATCCTCTGGGCAAAAGCGACTGATTAGTTTTGAGGCTCATGATCACCAAATCAGATCAAGACTTCAGTTGGAACTATTAGGAAAATGTGCACTTTCTGTTTGGCTTGCTGCATTGAGGGGACGTAAGTCTGGGGTTACTAGAGGACAGTGTGGCCATGAAGCCAGTGGAGAAAATATCACAGATGGAGAGAGACAGGTTCCTGATGTCATTAATGAGAACCTTGGTCCAATCGTTCCTGAAGCCAACATGAACTTTACAGTTATTTGAATTTACAAATGTTCTTTACCTAGTTTAAGTTCAGTTTCTGCCATTTGCCGCCATAAGATTTCTACCTAATTCAACCTTAAAACATGTCTTATGAGATACGAGTAAAGGAACTGTTAATTTTGAAATTGAAATGGCACATGGACATCAGGACTGCTCTCCTTAAACTCTCAAAAACCATTTCATTGACATCAAGAACAAGGTAAAGATGCTCTGCACACGAGCATTATTTTTCATTTTGGGGGAGGTTTTATAAAATACAATAAGACAAGAAAAATAAATGATTGCTGAACTATTGGAAAAGAAGAGAAAATTTTTTTATCTTTGCTGATACGATTATAAACATAGAAAGTCTAAGAGTCTACACACAAAAACCATTTTAGCAGCAGTTAGCTCAGGGCTAATCTTCCTCAAAAAAAAGAAAAACATTTTAATTTGATAAAGTGGCTGTATGTAATATAAATACACAAAAATCAATACATTTCTAAATTGAGCACTCAGAAATAAAAATGGGAAAACATATTCATAAACATGATAAAAGCTAGGAAATATTTAGAAATGCATTAAACACAAAGATATGGGAATTAAATGAAGAAATCTATAAAATTGTATTTAAGAATATGAATGTAGATACAGTAAGTGGGAAGATAAATGTCCATGGATGGCATGACAACGTATTAAAATATCAACTATTTGAAAATTATCATATTAATTCAATATAATTTCAATTTGGATACCAAACTTTTGTCAATTTTATAAAATGATGGTAATTTTCATTTGGAGAACTAATTTCCCCAAATAACCAAAAATACAATAAAGAAGAATAGTGAGGAATGACATGCCTTGCAAGGTATTACAACATATAATGAAATTATCATAATAAAAACAATGCGGTATTAACATAAATAAATAAATAGATGGGGGGGTGAACCTTGAGATAAATTGCATTATAGATGACAATTGTAAATAATGAAAAATGCCAGTAACCAAAGCATACTTTTATTTAACAAATAGTGTTGGCACAACTGCCTTTTATCTGGGAAAAAAATGAAATCCGTTACTTTATACTGTATATTAAATTTTAGATAGATTAAAAATCTAAATGTAAAGAAAAAATAATATAGTTAAATCCTATGTTATAATTTTAAATGATATGCATCTCTCTAGATATTTAAACCACACAAAACAGCTCTAAAATTCTCTCCTAGCACTTTCTCTTGTCCTCAGTCTTATCCCAGCCCTCTGGTAGAAGAGGACGGGTATAAAGCAATCAGTCACACAACAAATTAAGGATTCTCCTGAGAACCTAGGAAGGTCTCAGGGTAGAATGTTACCACCACCAATGTCTGCAGAGAATTGCTATAAACAACAATTAGAAAGCATTTTCATCCCAAATCTTATCTGGTCTCGGATCACATTTCTTTTTTGGTTCTCAGCAAGGAAAGAATTTCCTGTATCATTATTTTTACTGATTATCTCCTGCTCCATCTTATCTACAAATATACCATTTTTTATAAGGAGGAAGAACAAATCAACTAAAGCAACTACGCTTCTTACTAAGGTGACACACCATTGCTGTTCCAATACATACTCCTGGGAGAGTCTGGGAAAAATGGAGGTGGAAGCATCAGAAGAGAGTAAGAAAACTCACACTTATTGTTCACCTACTACATGCAAAATATTTTTGACATCTCATCCAAACCACAAGCAGTGTAAGTATGTCATTCTTCCTGTCTCATAAATAAGGAGACTAAGGCTCAGCAAGGTGAAGTAATTTGCTCAAGGTCATTGTGATAACTTTCTTGATGAAGCTTCCTGACTGTTCTCTCCTTTCAGGACTCTTGATTTCTCTTTGAGAAACTATCCACCCCCATTCTGAGTCCTTGTGCATCCAGGGATGTGCACATGGCTGAGGCACAGCCAATCACTGTGTTTCCCTCCCTGGACACAGAGATTGGTTCAGAGATAGGCAGGAGACCTAGCAAATGCTACCTTTGAACTCTGCATATACATAGACTGATAAATTCCTCTATTTACTTAAATCACTTTACATTGGGCTGCTGTCCCTGGTATGGAAAATGTCTTGATTAACCGAGTCACCACAGAGCTAAGAAATGATAAAGCCAAGATATAAACGTCTTTCTTCTTGACTCCAAAGGTCATGATCTTTCTACTAGGCCCTGTTTCCTGGTAAAACACTCTTAGCTGGAGGAAAATAGTATAATTCACTCAAGAATCTGCTGTGATACCTGACACGTCCTCAGCCTGCTGTGAACTCTACACTGTCTTTGATTAGTGAAGAACATTCTGGGAAATTTGATGGAAATGAGATTTCAATTGTCCTGAAAAAAACAGTGAAGTCCAGTTCCCAAGGATTTGGCTTTATTCAAAAGGTGCATGGTCCTGAAGCAAAAGAACATGTTAACATGGAAAGAACAATGGGCTCTGAGTCAAAAGAAAAGAAAGAGAATTCTGCTTCCACCATTCAGCTATGCGATTTGAGTCAAGAGGGTGCACTTTTCTGAACTTTAATTTTTTCTCTTCCTCCTGGCAGAGCTTTTGCGAGACGAAAATAAGATCTTGGCTATTAAAGTACCTTTATTTATTTTTTTAATTGCAAAGGGCTCTAATGTAATATTGTTAAATGTTGCTGGGGTATCTGGGTACAGCTTAGAGTTCCAGTGCCATTATTACAACAGATAATCACCGAGTATTTAGACCCAGCATTAAAAACAAGTAACATATTTAAAGAAACGAATATTGGTTAAAAAATAAATAAGTAGGATCAACTTAATTGCATTTACTAATAGAAGAAATTCGCTCAAAGGCAGTCTTAGAAAGATAAAAATGGTGACTAGAAAATAAACACTGTATATCATGTTCTCTTTACAATATCGTACGAAATGGTAAGCTATGTAGATAACATAAGATAAAATGGGTAAATAGAGAGAATAAGTTATAATAAGATTGAAAAAAGAAATCTAAAAGATTAAAAATACCAAACAAGACTACATAGAACAAAAAGAAAAATATGATAAGGTAATAATAGGAAAAAGGAAGATATCATACAGCTAACGGAGTTGAATAACATACTAAGAGGAGCGGAAGGATTCAAAGCCAGGCAGCTCACTGGATCTGCTGGCGGTTACCGCGTGGACGGTGTGTGACAGGTACCGGGGGTTTTATGTCCCGTATCCCATCTATCCTACCAATAGCACTGCAAACCCAGGATCAACATTCCTATTTCACAAAGAGGGAAGCTGAGGCCCGGAGTGACTAAAAGATGTGCCTGAGGTGTCACAGCGCGTGGAAGTGCAGCTTCGACGGGAACGCCGGTGTTGGGGTTTCTAGAGCAGACTGGCTTCCTTCCACGCGACCCCTGAAACAGCTGGGGCTCCCCCTCAGTGTTTCCCCAAGGATGGTGTTTGTCGTGGGTGTCACTGGGATTTCAAGAGAGGACTGATATCCTTAGGGCATGAGGTAGTCTCACAAGAGCCCGGGATCCACCCCCCATCCTTTCAGTTACAGCCCCATTTCCCCCCCCACCCCAGAACCGTGTCTTGGACACGCGCAGCCCCTGCACAGCTGGCGTGGAGCGCCCAAGCCCTGCCTCAGCCAACCAGCTTATCGCATTCCCTTCACAACAGCGAGTGTTCCAGGGAGAGCAGTCGGCTGAAGCCGGCCAATCAGAGCCAGGGGTCTCAGATGGCAGGGCTTCCATTTGAGCTTAGGTTGTCGCTGGCATCCCACACCATCCTGCGTATATGGTCGGGACTTCAACTGACAATATGAAGAATCACAACGGCGAGAGCCATCCACCCCACAAGGGGGAGCACCTGCCTGGGAATGGGCCACATAGGGTGCAAGACAGAGCCAGGCAGTGGAGAAAGAACCACCATTCTGCTGGCACTGCTTTACCCTCAGTCACGCCAACGCGAAGGCAAAATGCTCCCTGCACCTTACAAGCGCTTGAGCTGGCGAGCCCGGGGATTCCTTCCTCACAACCTAACATTTACAGAGACATCCCCTTGAAGCCTTACATCGCTGTGTGAGAAACCATGAAGGAAGCCAAGAACAATTCTCACGCCTAGCTTCAAAGCCCTAAGATGCTGACTCTCTGGGACCACGGACGTCACTGTCAGACCACCAAGGCACGAACTAGGAGCCGCTGGCATATCTCAGACTACTTGGATGCTTGCTTTGAGGACTAGAGATTTTAATTATGTGGCTAAGAAGAGCACGGGTTCCCTTTTGTGTTGGGTTTCAATAGAAAGTGTCAGATAAAGCTGGATTCAGACATTAGCTTTGTCACATACTAGAGACACGAGCCTTGGGAAGTTAGTGGTTCTGCCCTACCACTGTGCCTTGGTACATAATATTCCCTCTACCTGGCACATGCTTCCACCCCTCTTCCACCTCCCCTGTTTGCCTGGCTGAGCCCTGGTCATCATCCAGATCTCAGCTTAGACATCACTTCCTCCAGGAAGCCCTCCTTAACTTCTCATCCTAAGGTCTAAATGAAGTTTGCCTTTTCCAGGTTCCCAGAGAACCTCCATTCTCTCCTTGTCCCAGCACTTGTTTCACTATTATAATCATCAAAAATAATCATAAATATCTAGTTCCCCCACCAGAATAGAAGCTTCCTGAGGGCAGGGAGTGTATTACAGTATTCACGATCTAAGCCCCGTCGTGAACTAGCAGGGTGCAAAAGTTTTACTGAATGAGCAAGTATCTCAGTCTTTCCATTTCCTCCTCTGTGTAATGGACATCACTGTAGCCAGCCTCACAGGACTGCTTGGAGATTTAATTCAGTATGTAGATAGCCCAGCACACACCTGGCACACAGTAGGTGCTGAATAAATGTTAATTCCCTTCTACTTCATTTACCCTTTCCAAGAAATGTGCGTGTTAAGGACTCATTCTTTGCTAATCAATAACTTGATCTCCCCGAGTGCCATTAATAAAACTAATAAAATCCTCACTATTTCCTCAAAAGACCGAGGCAACTCAGGGGCTAATAATCATCTGTCTCAGCTTGACAGTAATTCCTGGGTCACACTCACCGTGGAAAGCTCTTTTTCTCTCAGTAGCTGTCAACATGGAATAAAGTGATTAAAAGTGTTAAAAATCATATATAATAAATGGCACCAATATAAAACTTAATGCCCCTAATATTTCCTTAGAGTTGCTACCTTTTCATTAATTGAAGCAAGAAATGTTCCACTTAGTTAAAATAGCTACTTAGTATCCTGCTCATAAACACATCTGCAGCCCAAGTTCACTGGTTCAGTGGGTTTAAATTAGTTGGTATCAATGTTATTGATGATACGAGGATTCAGAGCGCATGCTGAAGCTGTGAGGAGGGTGATGCTCTGGGCTTCCGTATTCTCTGCACGCACGGACTCGGGGCTCTGCCGGGGTGTGCTGGCGAGCTGACCGCAGGGTCTTATAACAAAAGCTACAAGGAGGACCACCACAGGCCACCTGATGGAGACCCTGGCATCACAGTGGATCCTTTGCTGCAATGAATGGAAACTGATCCTGCTGGGTGCCTGAGGGAGAACAACACTGTTATTGAACATCTATCTTATATACGAGGCAAGGCAGAGCCCAGTGGTTAAAGGCACTGACCCCAGAGTCAGGCAGCTTTGGGTTTCAATCTGCCTCTGCCACTCCCTACACATCCTTGGGCACAGCACTTAATCTCGCTGAGCTGCTGTCTTTATCTGCAAAATGGAGATAGTAACAGCACCTGAGTCCCGAGGTTATTGTGAGGATGAAGTCCACCTGTCACTTAGCACAGCGCCAGGCACATGCCAAAGGTTAGATATTCTCCTTTTCCTAATACATGTGTGATGTCATTTCATCTTCACACTGGTCCTATTAGATACGATTATCCCACTAGAAGGTTCACTGGATTTAGAGCCAAAACATCTGGGTTCAAAAGTTTTTTAGACTGGCCAAAATCCAGACCACTGACACCACCAAATGCGAGCGAGGTTGAGGAGCAGCAGGAACTCTTGTTCATTGCTGGTGGGAATGCAAAATGGTCCAGCCACTGTGGAAGACAGTTTGGCGGCTGCTCACAAAACTAAGCATACTCTTACCAAGGACCCAGCAATTGTGCTCCTTGGTATTTATGCAAAGGAGCTGAAAACTTATGTCCACAGAAAAACCTGCACGTGGATGTTTACAGCGGCTTTATTCATAACTGCCGAAACCTGCAAGCAATCAAGATGTCGTTCCACAGGTGAATGGATAAATAAGCTCTGGGACATCCAGACAATGGAATATTATTCTGTGCTGAAAAGAAATGAGCTATTAAGTCATGAAAAGACACGGAGGAAGCTTAAATGCACATTACTAAGTGAAAGGAGCCAATCTGAAAAGGCTACATACTGTATAATTCCAACTATATGACATTCTGGAAAAGGGAACACTACGGAAACAGTAATAAGATGCGTGTTTCACAGGGTTGGGGGGCCGGCAGAGAAACACGCAGAGCACAGAGATTTTTTAGAGCAGTGAAACTATTCTGTATGATACTACGATGGTGGGTATATGTCTTGAGAAATGTGTCCAAACAAATTTATGTTGTACACAGAATGTACGACACCAAGAGTGAACACTAATGTATACTCTGGACTTTTGATGATTAAATAAAGAAACCTGTCCCAGAGATAAAGTAGCTGTGTCACCTTAGCTCATGCATTCAATCTCTCCCAAAGTCATGTTCTTATCCATAAAATGGGAATAAATAACCCAGGTGAGGTCACTATGAGTTTAACTGGGGTCATGCCTTAGAAAGGGTAAGGGGACCAATAGGTCACTGGTAGACCCAAAATAAAAGGCACCCACAGTTCCAAGGGGCCTCAGCTTGGGGAGGGCACCTGTTTCAGGAGGCACAGCCTGGGGCTGGGAGACCTGGAGGCAGGCACAGAGCCAGCGCTGATGGGAGGAAGCTGGAGTTGTTTACATTCCTAATTACAGGAACCAAGGCTTCAGCACAGCCAGGTGTCATTCCAACAGACAAGGTTGATAGGATGTGAACGGGCCCAGCTGCCACCACTCTGCTCGCGGACAACAGGCATGGAGACGAAGTCAGATGAATTAGCCTGCAGCCTGGCCGTGCTAGTCAACTTCAGCTGTTTGGAGGCACAGATTAAAATTCAGTCTTGCAAATTCTACGTTTCTCCCAAAACCTCCTCGCGGTTGCCTTAGGTCTGTTCCCCAGAAAGGCGCCGCCGCGGGGAGCAGTGTGCAAGTCAGACATTTGGCCGGTGGCCTCAAATGCGGTCCCCTTTCCCCCTCCAATGGTGAAGTTAGGGTAGGAGGAATGTACTAAGAGCACCAGCTTCAGAGTCCAAACCCTGCCACGTGCAAGGTGTGCGAACTGCCGCCAATCATTTAACCATTTTGGAATTCAATTTCCTCATCTGTAATGTGGGAATAGTCCTTTTAGGGTTGCTGTGAGGATAAAGCACTTACAGGCACATAGGAATTTAGCTCAATAAATAGTAGTGAAAATTATTAGCAGTATTGCTTTAATGGGCTACCTGGGCAAGTTTTGAGCCCAGGCATCCATCAATTTGTAGTCCGCGCCCTACCAGCCGGCAGCCGCTTTAACTAGACCGATTAACAACCTGTTTCTGATCAATGATTTATGGCTTATTGTTTCCCTGTTAATGAAATGTAATTGCCAAGCCCAAGACGTAACACGGCGGCAAAACAAACCACCATCTGAAAATTACATCCCTGGTCCCATAAGTAAAGCGGCAGCAACATGCCGGAATGCCTTATGATCAGAGGGAGCGTCACCAGGCCTGGCCTTCGAGGCGCTTGTTCTGTTTGAAGGTGGAAGAGGTACTCCTCGCCAATGTATTCTTCTCCATAAAAATTAACGCTGTAACAGGACGCCAAATGGCTTCAGCTAATGTGCTTTTGAATGAGGACTAAATTTTATTCATAAGCATCAGTGTCAGGACTAAAATAACATTTTTATGGACACTGCAAGCACAAACAGCAGTGCTGACTGAAACAGGACTGCCACTGAACTGACTTGTTTCCCTCCGCGTGGCCGCTCAGACAGCAGGGGACTGGGAACCAGAGACCCTGGCCATGGGTCTCGCTTCTGGTCTCTCCTGTTTCGTGACATTGGGGGCAAATTGACTAAAAATGAAAACGAAAACAAAGCACTCCCCCTAACCTTCAGCCTCATCGTCTGTAAAGGGATAATAATACAACTGACCTCCCAGAGATATTGTGAATATTAAGCTCATTTATTCATTCATCCATAATGCCAGTTTCCAGGCTTGGTTCTGGGCACATGGAAGTAATCAAAACAGAAACAACTGCTTGTGTGGAACTTACATCCCAGTGGGAGAAGACAGACACTAGGAAATGAATAATTACGTTGGATGCTAGGTTAGGGAGAGGTAACTGTTACTGAGAAAAATTAACTGAAAGAAGGAGACTGGGGATGCTAATGGGCGGTGGAGGATGCAGGCAATTTTAAATAGAGTGGTCAAGAAGGTCATACTGAGAAGGTGACATTTAAACAACCTGGTGGGTCTACATACATCAGGACTTGAGCAGAGAGCCAGACTCACACAGTAAATATCCAATAGATGGTAGGTATTGCTGTTCCCAGGAGAATGGTATGAAAATACATATATGAGAGAGCTTTCAAAATGGCAGAGCTGTATAATCCAGATGAGTGGGTTAATGTGTGTGAATGACTGAGTGGACTTCTGACACCCCATCCTGCAATCAAGAGCGACCCTAAGATGGATGCCATGGGCAGGAAAAGCTGCGTTTGACCCCAGGAAGGCCAGAGGGTCCTGGGTCATGTGTTGAACAACAGGCAGCCTCCTACCTCCTAGTGTCCACGTGTGGTGGGCGCTCAGCTGTTGGCCCAGAGACTGAACGAGGCCAAGGGGTGTGGAGAGACAAGGAGGGGCCTTGGTTTCCCCAAGAGCTACCTGAATTCCTAAGGGCTTTTATGGATGGAGGAGGATGCTACCGTGTCATTTTAGCCCTTGAATTTCTAGAGATTCCTAGAGTTGAACTTCCTAGATTGTGATTTCCCCTGTCTGGAATCAGAAGACCAACATTCAAATCTGGGCTTTGAATCTTCTTAACTGTGTGATATTGAAAGATGTCACGTATCCTAAAATGTGCACCATGAGAGTAGCTCATGAGTCACAAAACCAGTACAGGGTAGAAGTGGGACCTAAAGGCAGGTGTTTCTGACTCAAAACCCCACATGGACATGGATTTGGGATGGTGGGAGCACAGCTCTGTTAGGACGAGGTAAGACTCCACACGATTCAGCCCTGCCTTAGCTATCTAATTGTCTTTCCCCCCAACAAAGAGCTTTCTGATAAGAGGAGGGCCATGTCTCTGGATTCAGAGCACATTACACGTGTTACTTACCTTCATCTGAAAGGGGGGAGTCAAACTAACCTCATGTCACTGAGGGAAATAAAAATAATACGTTTATCGAATATTAAGGTGACAGACACAATGCTAAGCACTCTCTGGGCATCACTGGCTTTAATTCTTCTTTTTTCTTTTTTTTTTTTTTTCGAGGAAGATTAGCCCTGAGCTAACTGCTTCCAATCCTCCTCTGTTTTGCTGAGGAAGCCTGGCCCTGAGCGAATATCTTTGCCCAGCTTCCTCTACTTTATACATGGGACGCCTACCACAGCATGGCTTGCCAAGCTGTGCCATGTCCGCACCCGGCATCTGAACTGGCGAAGCCCGGGCCACCGAGAAGCAGAAGGTGCGCACTTAACCGCCGTGCCACCGGGCCGGCCCCCACTGGCTTTAATTCTTACAGCGAGGTGGTACTATTATTCCCATTTTTCAGAACAGGAGACTGAGCCCTGGAACATGAAGATTTTGCCCAACATCACACAGCTTGAAAATGACGATGAAACTCAAGCATCCGCCTCCAGAGACTGTGCGATGACTCTCGACTATCCATAGCCCTTCGAGGAGCTCGATCACTTGTCTGCACACAGCAGGGACCTAATCAAGAGACACTAGCCCTAACCTTTCTGTGAGGGCAAACCCTCTCCTCAGTGCCCCTGCACACATCTTCCCACATCTAAGACTTTGCGAAGAAGGGGCTCCCTGCCTGAAATACCTTTCCTGTTTCTCTCCTCACCACAATACCCTCCATGTTTATCAAGGCCAAAGGGAAGATCTACTTCCTCCAGGAAGCCAACAGGGATCACACCGGGACAAACGGGTTAATCTGAAACTCCAAATATTCCATCTGTAGTGAAAGTATGTTTTCTCTTTTATTGCCTGCCTATGTCATTAATCACTCCTTCTGGAAGTAACCTCCTATTTTCTTTTGAGGGAGCCAGCACATCCAAATTATCAGTCCAGGTGATTTATCTGAAGCTCAACTCCAACCCCAGGCTCCAAGAATGAGATACCACCCAACCTGGGCCAACTACCGTACCTCAGGAGGTTTGTTAAACCGATGTTGGGAAATAGACACAATTTTTATTCTGGGGTGGACAAGCTGGTAGGGTGTAGACCCTGGAGATGCCTGTGCCCATCTTTTCCCTTACTGAGGAGAGACTGGTTAAGAATCAAGAATAAAACAAAAGGAGACATATGCCCAATGGCATTATTTGAACTCCTTGATCCAGCCATATCTGAATCAGTTAAGTGTTCCAATACATGTATTCTTTTATCCTGAAGCCATTTTGAGTTGAGTTTCTACCACTTGCAACTAAAAGACTCTTAATGAACACACATTCTTCAACATTTTAGCCCTGCAGATTCACCCTTTCATAATTTTCTATTACAAAGAATGAATTCTATTACCCCAGAGATCTTATCGACTCCTTAAGGACAGCAGCAGATTCCTTTTCTAAGGGACAAAGAAATTATAAGAGAGTTCAGGGTACTTTGTGCCTGATCACGTTAACTGAAATAACCTGTTTAGCACCTACGGCACTATGAAGAGAGATGGGGATATAAAGTCAGGTTCTAATACTGATTCTACACTTTACTAACTGGGTGACCTTGGCAAAGACCTTTCATCCATCTAAGTCTCAGTGTCCTCATATAAACTGGAGACAACAATAATGTCCAGGACTTTGGGTGTAAAAGTCAAGTGATCTATGCTACTGAAAAGGCTTTTATTTCCCTGGGATAATTTTGACAGCATTAGATTGTTTTACCAAGAGCAGCCAAGTCGAGGGAGATTATTTCTAATTCCACAGTGCTACAGATGCGGTCAGTAGCAACTGCAAGCTGGAAAGGAAACAAAGTTGGCTGTAATCCATTCCAGTCCACACGTTTCACCAGGGACAGCCTCCGAGCCTTTAATACTTATGTATGCATTTATCCATTTATTTAATCAACCACTACTAACGCCTACTACAGGCCAGACACTGCTCTAAGTACTTTACGGATATGAAATATCCTCTCACCTTTACACTCACCTATGGAGTGTGTATATGATAATCATCCCCGTTTTACAGATCAGGAAACTGACACACAGGATGGTACGGTAACTTGCCCAAGTTCACACAGCCCGTGGGTGGCAGAGCTAGGACCCATCTGACAGAGTCTGGCTCCAGAGTCCACGTTCTGATTCCCCACACTTAGTCTCCAAAAACCTATAGAAAGTGCCAGCCTCAATCGAAAAGTTGTGTTTTCCCCACCCTACGCGCCCTACGCGGGCCCCAGTCTCCAGGGCACTCTCTCAGCTCCTCTGACAGGCCATACTCCTCCCTTGCCCTGTCCCAACGCTCTCCCGCACAAGTCCTCCTTTTCTTTTAGGCATCTGCTCTCAGCTTGAACATCACTGCCTAAGTCACAAAGTCTAACAGTAAATGCCGTATTTCTCAACACTCAGCACAAAATTGCTTTCACGTATCTCCTAGGTAATTAGTTGCTGCCTATCTGTCCTTTCCAACTAGGCTGTGAGGTCCAGTAGGTCAAACACCCTGTCAGTCCTGCTCCTCAAGTGTCCAGACCGCTGAACACGCACCGACCAGAGGAAAGGAAGGACTTGTCCCAAAGTCAACTCTCCGGACTTTCTGTGGAAGGAGGGAACGGACGGAGCACCCTCGAGCCTCACGCTTTCTTTGCCAGACTTTCAAGTGTGGGACACATACCTGTGCTCACAACGCTCCCCGGACAGCCCCCACTGCAGCCCTAACAGCTAGACTTCCGCACAGTCCAGGGCTTTGGAAAGCACTGGCTCTGCACACAAATATTACGTGGCCCTCGACAGGCCACTTCCCCTGAACCGGCCTCAGCTTCAGGGGCACAACAGGCTTCACGAAAACCCCAACGGAACGCAGCCTCTAAAAGACGGAGACCTGCACTCCTCAGAACGCCTCGAGACCAGTGTCCTTATCGACTTCGCGTCTGTCCCTCCAAGAAGCCAAGACCCCGGGGGCCGCTTCAGCGCCCGACTCCCGGGCACCGCATCCCCAGGCTGGCCCCGTGCCCGGCACACACCGCTCGTTCCATGAACGCGTGAAGCACACGAAGAGACCCCCGCCCCCCCTCGCTCCGCGCGCCGCACAGCTGTCCCGCGACCTGACGGGCACCTCTCGGCGCACAAGCCTATTCCTCAGGGACACGCTCGCCTCCCACCAGCCCCCAGGCCCACGCCCCCAGGTACCTCTCCCAGATGGCATCATCTTCGCAGGCGCCCTGGTCGTCCGTGTCCGGCGAGCAGGAAGAGCGGGAGCTGAAGGAGGGCCTCCTCAGGCTAGCGGCCGTGGCTGTGCAGGGCCCGGGCTGCCGTGCCCAGCGGGGACACGGAGCGGCGTCCACGGACGTCGGGGGAATGGACGAGCCCGGCCCGGGAGAGAGCAGCAGAGCGCGGCTGGCCGGACTCCGCCGGGCTCGGCTCTGGCCAGGCAGGCGCGGCTCGCCGACGCCTCCCAGGATGGCGGCCCAGCAGCCGCGCGCTCCCCGCGCGCGCGCGCGCGCCGCCGCCCAGACGCTGCCCGGCCGCTGCCCCGCCCCCCCTGGGGCGGTGGACTGCGGACAGGGACAGGGGACACCCTCCTGGGAGAACTCCTGGGGCCCCGCCCACACGCTGCTTCGGACCTTCGCGGAGCCGCAAGGTGCGCTGACAGGGACGCAGGGTCCCCGCTACGCTCGCTCTCGGGGAACTGCAGCCTCCTCCCTGGGGTTTTACTTGAATGTCACACCCGAAACCATGCAACGTCTAGAAGCAAACAGAGGCAGGATGCTCTTTGACATCAGTCTTAGCAGCCTATTTTCAAGTACCACGTCTGACTGGGCAAGGGAAACAAAATACCAAATGAACAAATGGGACTACATCAAAGTCAAAAAAATCTTCTGCACGGCAAAGGAAACCATCCACAAGACCAAAACACAACCTAACAACTGGGAGAAGATCCTTGCAAACCATACATCGGATAAGGGGTTAATATCCAAAATACAGAAATAACGCGCTGGACTCTTTGGTCTTGGAGAATTGAGACGAGCTCCCTTCCTGGTTCCCGAAGGATGGCCACGTTACAGCCTGGTGTGAGGCAGGTGCCACCACGATGCCCTGGAGAGGGCAGGAGAGGCCACAGGCCATTCTCTTTACTGCCTCTGCTCTGGGAGGCAGAAGACGTAGAGAATTTAGAACTTTTTGAGCACAACCTGGCCGTGGGGTCTGGGAAGCCCTGGGGCCTGGCCCTGGCCCGAAAGAGCCCCCTTCCCTCCTGGGCCTCACTTTCTTTACATGTGGGGCATAAAGGCTGGGGGACAGTGGTGTGGGGCGGGGGGCACGTGACAGGTGCGGCCGGTTTTGTTGGAGTGGGGACTGTCGGTCAGCTGAAAGATGGCCCCAGAGATGCCCATGTCCAGACCCCTAACCCTGTTTGTGACCTTGCATGGCAAAAGGGGCTTTGCAAGTGTCATTCTGCGAAGGATCTTGATATGGGAGGTCATCCTGGACCACCTGGAAGCAGGGTCTTGGGGTGGGGAGATAGCCTGGGCTCCCGGTGCTGGGTAGGGGGTCCGAGTCGTGGGCCGGCAGTCTCTCCACACCTGTGTCCCTGGGGCCACACGGTTGCTCCTCTGCTGTCCTGTCCCTGAGAACCCGCTGAGAGGGTGCTTGCAGACCCTGGAATGTCCCCTTAGAGGTCCCTCTCCCCCAGGCAGGAGGAGGGCTGGGAGCTTGGCTCGGTGACATCTAGGGAGGGGGAAGGGCCTTGGAGGGTCAGGGGCCTTCAGGAAGCAAGGGCTCTTTGTCTTTATGGTTGGGGCTCGGTCAGAGCTGCCGTCTGTGGTATCGGTGTGCAGGTGGGCTGGGGGCCATCCTACCACCTTCCCTTTGCTGAGCTCCTGGGCTCCAGCTATGGTCCCGGGGAGGAGAGAGCAGACAGCGGTCAGAGCAGCCCAGGCTCCAAGGCTTCAGCCCCTCAGGGAGCCCGGGGCCCTGGTGACACCCGTTAACAGGTTAGCAGGAGTTAACCCAGTTAGCAGGAGTCGGCCCGCCCTCCCCGGCAGGCTGGGTTCTGTGCTCTAACCACCAGGCACCCTGTGGGGGCCGGGAGCTCCTGTCCCCCCTGGGCCCTTGGCTGCCCTGTGGACGCACTTGTAAGAACAGATACCAGATCTTATTAGATGTCACGTATGGAGACGTGGTCCCACCCTGAGAGCTCCCTGCATAAAGTGTGTGCCTCACTGATTCTCGGGGCATTCACAGGGTTGTGCATACATCACTACTGTCTAAGCTCAGAATACTTTCATCACCCCCAAAGGAAACCCCGTACCCACTGGCCGTCACTCCCTGTCCCTCTGGCCCTCGGTGACCCCCAGTCGGATTCCTGTCCCTGTGGATTTCCCGTTCTGGGCATTTCATGTCTTCAGTGCCCGGCTTCTTGGCGCCATGTTGACGGTCCACCCACCACAGCATGGTCAGAACGTCCTCCTTTTCTGCCAATGACAACACCTGCTGTGTGGATGGGCTGTGCCTCATGCATCCATTCACCGGCTGCTGGACACTTGGGTTTGGGTGGCCCTTTGAGTTCTTCCATCTGGGGAGGGGCGGGGCTTGGTCTTGCTGGGTGGGGTGGGCTGGGCATGGTGGGTGAGCCCCTCGACTCCCTGGACCTGGGCTTGTGTCTGTGGCAGGGGCAGAGGGGGCACGCTGGCCACAGGAGCTGACCAATGGGGCTGACCGCTGTGTCCTCCTGTCTCGCAGCTTCCTCATCGTCCTGGCCTGCCTCATCTTCAGCGTGCTGTCTACCATCGAGCAGTATGTCACTCTGGCCACAGGGACCCTCTTCTGGATGGTAAGTAGCAGCACGAGGGGCCAGCCAGCTGTCACAGCCACACTGGACCTCCTCGTGTCCCAGGCGTGGGGGCTGTGGGTGGAGTGAGGGGCTCCTGGCCTCTCTCGCCTGCACGATGACCCTGTGCTGGAGCGCCCCTGCTGGCCGGCAGCTGTGGGCTTGCTCTGATACCCGGGACTGGCGGTGTGGAGACCCCCCACGCTTGCCAGGATGTGACCATCAGGCTGGAAGGGCCTCAGAATGAGAGGCACCTGGGCCTGGTGGTTTGGGAGGGCTTCCTAGAGGAGGAGGCAGCTGGACTGGGAAGGAAGGACAGGAGGATGTAGGCACGAGGAGCTGGGACTGGGGTTAGCAGGGGCCTGCACTGTGGCTCTAGTCTGGGTGACTCCTGACTTGGATTATGGCTAGTACCCGGACCCTGCACATGTCCCAGCCCCTGCCCACAGCCTACACCCAGAGTGTCCCCACCCTGGCCACCTGATGGCTCCTTCCACAGGCCTTCGAGGCTCTCAGCCCTCGTGCCTGTGTCCCTGGTCCCAGAATAGGTGTTCAGAGGTGGCGCGAGGACAGAAGGGGTTTCCAGTGCCGGCCCCGCCCCGACCCTGCCCACCTGTCCGAGCCCCTCCCTCTGAGAGTGGGGTCTGAGGGCTCTTCTCCCTGCAACCAGCCGTGAGCGCTGAGTGACAGGGCCTGGGAGGGGTCCCCACAGCCTCGGGTCAGCGTGGCCCTGGTGAGGCCTGGGAGCCAGCACTGAGAAGGACTCACGCCGCCTCCGTTACGCTGGGCCAGGTGCAGTGGGGACACCTCAAAGGTGGCCTGGCTGTGAAGCTGTGGAGAAGGTGGGGCACAGGGGCCTGTTCCTGTCCCCAGGAGGCAGCCTGAACGCTGACGGCTGTGGGCATGGGGCCTGTGGGACGGCGGCATCTTTCTGTCTCTGCATTTTTGTGTCTTATCTGCGACGTCCCCACGACCTACGCAAGCAGCGCCTGCACCCACTCCTCGGCTGGGTTCCTCTGGGCCCAGTGTGTCTTTCCTTCGTGCTTCTGGACTTCGGTTTACAGGAAAGCTTCCCCTCTCTGAGAGGATAGAGGACCTCGCCCATGATTTCTTCCAGCGCTTGTGTGGGTTACTCTCGTGTTTTTAAATTGTCGCTGGCAGTTGGGAACGTCCCGGCATGTGGCATGAGGAACAGACCCGGTCTTGTTCCGTGCCCCTGGCCTTCGGTCACCCAGTGCCACTCCTTCAGAGTCTGGCTCTCCTCCCCGGCTTGAGGGGCCGTGTTTATCGTCAACCAGCTGTCCAGATGCGCGTGGGTCTCCCCCGGGCTCCTCCAGGTCTGTTCCACTGTCTGTTGGGCTCATCCCCAGGGCCACGCTGCTTTGATGATGTGTGTCCTAGGTCTGTGTGATCGCTGCGCACGGCTGTGTTCAGGGGCTCCCTGGCACGTCTGGTTCGATTGTTCTTCCCAATGACCTTTGCAGTCAGCTTGTCTGGCTCCTGGGAAAAATCGGATGGAATCTGGTGAAGGGCTCTGGGGGAGATGGGCACCTCTCTGGTGTGGGGTCTTCCTGTCCAGGGTCATGGTGGTCTGTCCATCTGGAGGGTTTTATGGTTTCGTAACACAGGCTTTCGATAGTCGTCATTAGGTTTATTCCTAATGCTACTAATCATTGTTTGTGGCCCTCACAGATGGCATCTTCTCTTCCATTATGTTTTCTGGAGGTTTTTGGTGTACGTGAACACCATGGGTTTCTGTCCCTGGCATAGCCTGGGGTGTCACTACACTCTGCCATCGTTGTCCGTAGTCTTTCCTCTGGGCCTTTAGGGTTTTCTGGGTGTGGAGCCGGCCAGCAGGTGCGTGCTGCAGCGCGTGGGGCTTTGGCGCGGCGGCCTCCATCGGTCACGGCGGCTCCTCCTGCTTCTCTGGAAGGAACGTGCCGGCCTCGGGCGGGCGGAGGGACGTGTGTTTGCTCAGGTCGGGAGGCGTCCTTTGAGTCCGACGTGAGGCCTGATTTTAACGTGACGGTGTTGCCTCTTGTCCGGTGCTTCTGCTGCATCCGTGGAGATGGCCAGGTCTGAGGACATCCTGATGTTGGTCCTCTCACGTCCCCTGGGTGACCCCCTGGGGTCCAGGTGTGTTGTTCTGCTATCCAATCAGGTTATACGTTCTCATGGAAGAGCAGGGACAGACTTAACGGCAAAAAGTAGGCTAGCCGCCATCCTAGTGAGAGGGACCGCCTTTGGGTCACGCCTGCGTCACCCCTCCCTCTGGTTGTGGGAACCTGCGGAAGCTGCCGAGGGTGCCAGACGGGTCCCTGCTGAGGCCCTGGGAGCTGCAGCTCCATGGGGCAGGCCGGCCGATCCTGCACTTGGGTGGTGTGTCGGCCACCACTGGCCTAGAGAGAAATGTCCCCAAACCCCTGCTCTGGGTGGGCCATGGGGCAGGCCGGGCGGGTCCATCTCCCCTGCAGGTGAGCGGTGGGCAGAAGTGACACTTTTGTCTGTCGTGGGTGTCCCAGGTGCCCTCGCCAGCCCTGTGCCTGCTTCCTGGAGTGGGGACCGCCCTTCCCGCTGGCCAGACAGCAAAGGAGGCGCTGGATGGTGGACAGCAGGGGTGGGGCGGGCGTCTCTGGTGCTTTGGGATTTTATGTAGTGCTTCGAGCGCCAGCCTGGACCCCATAAAGCACGGCTGCTCTGCGAGTTGTTCCTCGGGTCCTCTCCTCACAGCAGCTGCTGAGCTCCTTGTCTGCTGGAGACCGAGGCTTCAGGAGGCAGTGGCTGGAAGGCGCCCGGGGGACCCTGCCGAGTGGGGCCCAGACTCCAAGCCTGCCCTCCTGCTGTGTGTACCTGCTGGGGCCCTGGGTGGGGCCAGGGGCCTGGTTGGCCTTGCTCCCTCTGTGTGAGTGTCCTGGGGCCGCCGGAACAAAGTGCCTGAGACTGGGCAGCTTAAATAACAGACATTTAGTGTCTCCCAGTCCTGGAGGCTGGACGTCCCAGATGCAGGTGTCGGCAGGGCTGGTTCCCCCGGAGGCCTCCCTCCTTGGTGTGTAGATGCCGTCTCCTCCCTGTGTCCTCATATGGTTGTCCCTCTGTGTGCGTGTCTGTGCCCTGATCTCTTCTTATAAGGACCCCAGTCACACTGGATCAGGGCCCATCCTAGTGACCTCTCTCTACCTTAATCCTTTAAAAGGCCCTCTCTCTGAGAACAGTCACATTCTGAGGTGCTGTGGGTTTGGGCTCCAACACATGAATTTTAGGGGGACACCGTTCAGCCCATATAACCCCTGGATGTCTTCAGTCAGTCCTTCCACTGCTGGGAGCTTCACCCTCGGGTTTTGAGTGGCTCCGACAACACCTAGTTCCTGGACTGATGTGAAGAGCACCAGGTGCCCCCTCCTGGGCCCTGTATCCAGGCACTGTCAGCACCGAGGCTCCTGAGTTCAGGTGGTGACTCACTACGTCCTGGTGCAGCTGGGAGGGTGGGATGGAGAGGGGATCAAACTTGCAGCGGCCCAGCAGGCGGGGACCTCCACGGACCTTCCCTGTGCTCCCAGGAATCACCGCTGATGTACCTGTGAGATCCCACGCCCCGCGCGGGGGGTGGAAACCAGACCAGTGGAGGGGTTACCTCCATGACAACCTGGGGACTAGGGACCTGGTGGTCCGGCCTGCACTCTCCTCCCAAACTGGCCAGAAGCCCTTCTCATGTTCAGACAGAGCTCGCCGTCGAGGTTTCATGGCACAGTGGGGCCCAGAGCTGGGGAGGTGGCCAAGGGCCCCTGTCACATCCCTGCTGCCTGCCTGCCCACTGTCTCCCTCCTTGGCACCAGCCTCTTCCGCCGGCCTGACATCTTTAAGGCTTGTCTGCCACCTAGTGGCCATTCTCTGAACTGCGCACACCGTTTCCCAGGCTGAGGATGGGGCTCAACATGGGCTGGGGGACACAGGGGTGCAGGTCCTGGGCCCAGTTCCCTCTCCCTCAAGGACCCGGGGTGGGTGTGCAGTGAACAGCTCCCCTACCCCAAGCAGAGAGCCCACTGCTGCTCCGGTCCCATCTCCCTTTCCACCCCTGTGAGGGCGGAGGTCCTGTGCCTCCTCCCTTGTCCCCGGTTCTCTCACATCAGCCATCTCCCTGCCACCCTCATGTCTCACCAGCTGCCCTCCTTACACAGCGGCCATTGGTTGGGGGCGGGGAGCTTTCTAAAACAAACATCTGATCATTTCAGAAGCTCCCTGTGGCATTTGGAACCAACTCAGCCTCTCTCTCTCGGGCCCCAAAGTGCCAACATTCAGGGAACCCTGCCCCCGCACCTCCCTCTACCTCATTCGCTCCCTCCACTCCAGCACACTGTTTGCTGACCCTCGGATGCTCCTGCTGCCTCAGGGCCTTTGCACGTGCTCTCTTAGTGGCCCAGCTGTTTCTCTGGCATATTACAGGACCAGCTTCTTGTCCAGTTTCAGGCCTCGCCTTGGTCGTCACTTCCTTGGCGCACCCTCCCTGACCTGCCGTTTGTGGGGTCCCCATCCCTCCCTCCCATCGCAACCTGCTCATTTCTCAGCAATCTGGGTGTGACAGGGGCTCTGTGGGTGGGTTCAAGGTGTTCCATCTCCTCACTCCATCCCACGCTCCCTGAAGGCAGGGGCCCAGGGCCGTGCTCACACCGCATGCCCAGCTTTGTGCCTCCAGGTTTGGAACCCCTTTCTTTGAGCCCATGTGCCCAGAGCTGCTCCCAAGGGGCACTCCCAGTTGCTGTGTGGTCCTGGGCCTCAGTTTCCCCACCTTTAAAATGGAGGGGGTAGGCAGGACCACCTCAGAATTACCCTTCCCATGGCCTTGCCAGGGTTTCCAAGGACTTTCCAACTCGTTGACCATGTGGAGACGGATCCTTCGAGGTGGGTTTGAGCTGGCTGTGTCTGGCTGCCACTGGAGAGTCACGGCCATGGGGGTAGGGGGCATTGGGGTAACAGCAGGAATGAGGCAACCATGGGGCCCAGCCTCCAGAGGCCGGTGTGAATTATGTTTGTGGTGGGGCTAGGAAGGAGGTGTGAGGTGAAGAGGGACTTGGGGTGAGATGTGTCTGTGGGGATGCTGAGGGCTTCCCGGAGGAGGGGACCCCCTCCCAGGGGAAGGAGAAGGAGGAGTAAGTGGGTATCGGGGGGGTGGACAGGACAGGCAGGGAGCCCGCCCACAGCTCAGAGCCTCCCGAATGGGCTGGACACACAGGCCCTGGGGCTTGAGGCCCAGGCGGAAATCGGGGGCTTCCTGGGGGGGCTTCGGCCTGCGGGAAGGGGGTGTTGACCCCCGGCAGAGGGAGACCGGTGCGGGCATGAGGAGTGGGCTTCAGAAGCGGAGTTTGCAGCCCCCGGAGTGGGGCGCGCCCGGCGCTGCGCCCTGGGACACCAGGTGGCGCTGCCGTCTGCCTAATGCGGGCGCCACTGGCCCGGGCCCAGAGCGCGGAGCGAGCGCGGGAGCCAGACCGCAGCCGGGGCCCCCGAGGGGCGAGGTGGGCTCCGCGCAAGGGTTCGGAGAGCAGCGTGATGTTTAGATGGTGGAAAAAAGTCCTTCAGCGCTGTGTTTTCCCAGAGAGCCCATATTTCTTCATTTCTTTCCCTAGCTCGGCTTTTATGGTGCCAGAAAGCTGTTATCTCAGCTCCGTGCAAGGAAGGCCCGGGCGGCCTCGGAGGGATTAAACTTTCTGCTGAACCAGGGATATTCGGTGGGCCTGAAAAAGCCATTTCGGGAGGAATCTCATCTCTGCTTCGGGTCCATCCCGGAACTGTTAAGAGGCACGTGAGAGATCTGAGCTTTTGTCTGTGGCTGCCTGGGGAGAAGGGCCACTTCTGGGGTTGCCAAGACGGCTCCCGACACGGTTCCTGAATCCAGAGGAAGCCCTGTGTCTGCGCGTGTGCTTGTGTGCCTGACTGCTTGTGCACATTGCCACGTGCGCGCGTGGACAGTGCGTGTCCGCGTCTTTGCGCTTTGCGCCTGCGTTTCTGTGTGTGCGCGCGCGCCCTGGGAGCGCGTTCCGGGTCTGGGTGGCCCCTCTGTGTGACTCCCCGCCCTGCCACGGTGGCAGAAACCCCCCCCCACTCCCTGCAGCAACAGACCCTACCCCAGCCCAGGTGTCTCTCAAATGGAAGCCTTTTTTTTTTTCTTTTTCAAATCCCACACAAAGAGAGAGGCACTCAAAACACAACACGAACCCAGGGTGTTCCGTGCCTGCTGGTGGAGGGCGGACCGGGGATTGTCCTTCGATGCCTGTGGTTGAAAACCCCGGAGCCGCGCCCGGAGGCCTGGGGGATGAGGTCATCGCTGCGGCTTCCTCCCTCGCTGCTGAGGCTCCCTCAGCCCCGCCGCCGGCACCCAGCCCTCCCGCCAGCTGGATTGCGCGCCCCCCCCCCCCGACCATCCGGTTCTCTGGGCCTCAGTTTCTCAGCTGCAAAATGAGGCCCCACAGAGACTCTGTGGGCCCCCCCAAGAAACCCTTGGTGGGTCCCCCATTTCTGTGGAACAAGATGCAGGCTTTGTCCCCGGTCCCCCAGCCCAGCTCACATTTGCATGGGCCCCTGCAGACCACACGGTTCCAGTGTCTGCTCTCCACATCCTTCAAATGCCGGTGGAGACGATTGTGTTAATGTCAGGGCTGGCCGCTGCCATCACCCAGAGCTCGCCTGTGCACGCCCTCTGCAATGTCCTTCTCGCACGAGGGGCTGCGACTCACGAGGGGCTGAGTGACTTAAGTCACTTCTGCCCAAGGTCAGGGCACCGGCGGGTGGCCCAGGTTTTCCATTAACAAACCCCAAGGTCTTATTTTCTCTGTGGCCGACTCCTGCTGGCACTGCTCCACTCACCCAGGCTTTGCCTCTGTACTTGGTGAACTCCTACATTTGCAACAGAGCCCCGCTCCTGCAGAGGTGCTTGTGGGACACCTTCCTGCTCCCCTCCCCCCCCCTGCGGTGTTGCCTGCTCCCTCCCCTGGACCTCAGCGTCCTCCGGGAAGACCTCATCTCCCTGCTTTGGAGGCTTGAATTCCTTTGCCTCTTTGTCCCCGGCACATGAGAGCTGCGTGCCGAGAATTGGTTCCCCCCACCCCGGCCTTCTCTGATGTTCTGCCCCGGAATGTAGCCCCCCCACCCCGGTGGACTCTTGCTTGGGGTGCTGTCTCCTACATTTGTTCAGCCAGCAAATATTTATTAAGCACCACGTGCCAGGTCTGTGTGCAAATAGGTTGGGCTCTCGGGGGCAGGACCTGGGCTTCTTGTCTGCACCCCCAGGACCCTTACTGCAGGGCCCTGTGTAAGAGGGGGCCAGTGCCCAAGATGGGGGAGGGACTGACCCCCCACCCCCGGCGTTGGAAGGCAGTGGCACACGCACCCTCCTGATTGCACACCTGCATTTGCACATACATGTTCCACTAGGCCACAGTCGGGCTGTTGCTGGCTCAGGTGTCTAGTTGTCCCTCTGCAGGGTGGCGGTCTCAGCTGCCCCCCTGGGGAGCTGACTTTCTGTGCAAGCCAAGCCTCGCTGGTTTCAGGGAGAAACACTAAGAGCTAAGAAGTGCCCTAAACCGAAGACCGTATTCCAGATGTTTCTGTGCTGGTAAATGAGAAGGGCAGGATTTCTTTCCAGGTGGCTCCAGCAGGTAGAGGGACAAGTGGTGCTGCCTGGAACCAGTGGGTGTGGGGTTCTGGCTGCACAGCCCGATGGTGCCGAGTGGCCTGCAGCTCTGCTCAGCAGGACTTAGGGTGGCCCCGTGTGAGGCTGCAAGAAGGAATCTCTTGCTCATCTGCCCCACGGCCCCCCTGATGCCGACCCCAGGGAGACAGCATGGAGGGACCCTGGCCTCCAGGAGGAGGGGTCTGGGGTGGATATGGGGGTCCATGGCTGCTCCTCAGACCATGAGGAAGGGACTGGCGTAGACAGTGTGTGTCTGGTGGGGGCGAGCCTGTGTGGGGCCACCCCCGCAAGCCATGTCAGGGGTAGGGAGACCCAGGCAGCCGCTGCAGCTCCCCCCGGGTCTGGGTCCCTGAGTGAGTTTGTGAACAGAGTCTTAGGGGCTACCAAGCAGAATTTGAAAACACTGCCCCCAAGGAAACTCAGCCAACTTGCCAGAGCCCCCGTGCAGGCTGGGGCCCCTGAGAACAAAAGCCCTGCCCCTCCTTGGTGAGTCTGTGGCCAGCAGCCTGCGCCATGTCCAGAGCCCCCACACTGGGCCGCCTGGCGCTGCCTGCCCACGCACTGCAGCCCCTTGCTCCCTCAGACCCCTGAGCTCTCTGCTGTCCACCCCAGGTCAGTGGGCGTGCTTCATGGTGAATCCCTGTGTTTGGAGTGGCTTTTTGTCGTCGTGTGTGGTTGTCACTGGTTTTTGGCCTCCTTGACCAAGAGCGACTTTGCTCCTCCCTTCGTGGGTTCCCTCCTGGGCTTCGGGCAAATGCCATTGTCCCACTTTATGAAGGGGACAGTCCCCAGGGCCCTGAGGATGTCTGAGCAGGAGAAGGCTGAGGGCTTGAGGCTTGTGGGGCCCAGGGCGGTGGCTCAGGCTGTCCCCACCACGGGGGACGTAATTTACACCCCCCCCGCAGGTCCCCCGTCCTCGGTGGGGGTTGCAGGGTTTGGGCTGGCCGCGTTCCTGGCCTGGAGGCAGCTGCTCCTGAGGGGGACAGCTGACATTCCTTCATGCGGGGTCTGCCCTCAGCCCAGAGCCGTGAAAACGGGAATCCTCAGCTGTAACCGGAACCTTCCATGAGTACACCGGGCCCTGTGTGTGGAGGGGTCCTACGCTGACTCGTTTCTGTAACAAAGACTCCCTCTGTGAAGCCCCCACTGGGCCTCACGTTATCTGCTGCGGGCCAGAATTGTCCTATCCATCAAGTCTGTTCGAACAGGGCATGGGGGACTTGCGCAGGAGGGAGAGGAAACTGCGGAAAATGTTGGAAACTTCCCTAATAAACACGTAACCAGATCCCGAGCCAGTGGTCTGAGGGCCGCGCTCCCGGCCGGTGGGGCGGTGTCTGTCCGCTGGGGCCCGTGCAGAGGGAGGAACACAGGCCCCCTGGGATGGAGGAGCTTGCGGGTGTGCTCGGCCCGCAGTGCTCCCAGTCCTGGGGGGCAGGGGCACGTCCACCTGCAGCCCCAGGTCACCTGGGAAGGGGGCGTCTGTTCCCCCTCCCCCACCAGATGCCTCTCCCACATCCCCCACCGGTGCCGCTGGGGCTGTCAGTTCCAGCCTCACCTCCCGAGGGAAAGGGGGAGGTGGCCCTGGCTTGTGCCTGGAGGAGGGTCCTCTCGGGTCCCGGGGAGATTCCACGATGGCCAAGAGGAGGCCCCGAGACCAGCCAGGGCTGAGCCGGCAGGGCTCCCGGCTCTGTGAGCCGCCTGTGGCTGGCCCTGGCTGTTTGTTTCGCTGCTGTTTCCTGTTTTCAAGCTGTAAAACCAAGGGACACAAGGTGAATGCGGCATCTCAGACCACCTGTGGGTGTGGGGGGCTTTGCCAGGAGCCCTGGGGGGAGACCCCGGCCCGCGCCCTATGGCTCTGTCGGCCACGGCTGTGTTCCCTCACCCTCCCTGCTGCAGCCTGTTTGTCTTGGTGCACAGGCCCCGGGGGCGCCTAGCAGAGCTGCGGGGTGGCCTCATGTCCCATTGGGCAGGAGGAGCACGGGGTGGGATCACCCAGGTACCGGCTCAGCGGGCCCCACGGCCTCTCCTGGCACCTGGGGTGCGCGGTTTCCAGGCTTGTCTCCCTGAGACTCCCAAGTGTCTGGCTGGTCTCATATTTGCCACCTCTGCCACTGTGCCCCCTCTTTTCTTTGCTTTCCTCTTTTCATAATCATGACGAGTGGGCCCCAGGTTGGTAACCAAAGGTGGAGCTGCCCCGGTCAGGGTGCTGGCGTGGTGGGGTAGAGGGGCACCGCCGGCTCTAGTCCATCGGGTGCTCAGCTCAGCCTCTGGTGTTGGCAGGAAGGCCCCTTCAGGGCCAGACGCAGGAGGGCCTCTTGCCCTTCAAGAAGGTGACGACTATCCAAGGAGGGGGGGCTCTTCCCATGCACCCAGGCTGCCAGGTTGAGTGTTAAACATGAAGTCAAACAAACCACGGGGAGTGTTACATAAGAAGTTCGAGATGTCATGGGCTTTGTGGCTGCCCAGCAGCCGCCCCCAGAGGAGGGGCCCCTCATGACGCTTGTCTCTCTGCGCTGTGGGTCTGACTGGAAGGTGCGTGCCATGAAGGAGGCCATGGCTTCCCGGCGCTCCCAGGCCCAGCTCCCGGGTTTTCTTGCTGCCCCGCCCGCCAAAACTGGGCGCGTTCATTGTCAATGTCTCCCTGAGGCCCAGGACAAAAGTCAGACGCTGTGGGGGCGGGGCGCTGCTGTGGGCCCCACAGGCTCCTGCATTCGGGATGGAGCGGGATTAGAGTGTGCCGTCAGGGGACAGGTGTTTCCTTTATGCCTGAGGGCTGGAGAGAAGCTCGTCATTAAGTGCCACATTCAGTGGGGTCTCCGGCGCAGGCTGGCTGGAGGGCTGGGTTTTGTTGGGGCTTCGTTTTTACATCTGACCCCGGCCAGCTGGAGTGCCTTGTTTTAAGCACGGGGTAACAGCTGACATAACATAACGGGGCTTGGGCTGAGCAGGCAGCCGTGTCGCTGGGTGCGGGTGGGGGCCTGGCACCGCACTCTGCGTGGGGGCTCCCGGAGGGCTGCCCTGGGGAAGTCGTCAGGGATAATAGGATGAGCCCGCAGGGCCTCGTGGCCGTGGGGCATGGCGCAGTGGGGTCCGCCAGCTGTCGCAGCCAGATGAGTGGGCTGACCGAGTGGCTGGACGCTGAGCGGGGGCTGGAGGCTGTGCAGGTGCCAGAATAATCGCCCCAGGATACTGCATTCAGATGGGTTATAATCACGTTCTCTGCCTCCCCAGGTCACGCAGAATGGAAACCAGAGGCCCCGGCTGTGCAGCCATTGAAGTGTGTCATTGTGTGACTTCAGGGTGGAAAGAAGGGGGCTCAGTGCAGCCCTGTGGGGATGAGGGCTGCCCTCCCGTGCACCCAGGCCCCCAGCCCCTGCCTCACTAAGCTGCCCTCGGGGCAGGGCGCTAAGACTCCTCCACTGTATTTTGGCGTGATGGCTGGGTGTACCGCGTGGGCGAGCGGGGCAAAGGGAGCCGTGGGTGACCCCCAGGGAGATGCCCTAGACCTACGCCAGCCCAGTGTGCCCGGACCACTGCCCGTCAGCTCCTTCTGGCCCCTGGGCTGGCCCCAGCGGGGCTCAAGAGGACTTGGTGACACCTGTAAATGCAGAAGAGGCCCAGAAGCCCTTCTAGCATCTTTAGGGTGGTGGGAGTTGGGGGCGATGGTCCCCACCCCGAATGCATGGGCCTCTACTGCAGGTGGTGGTCCTGGATCCTGCGGATCTCCTGGTGCCTGGGAAGGAAGGCAGGCTCTGGGCCTCGGCCTTCATAGCGTCACCACCCCTTGGGTAGTGGCTGCAGGCAGAGACCCTCAGCCTGAGGCTCATGGTGACCGGCTCCACATTTGCATTTTAAAGTGGATCCAACCACCACGGGGCTAAGAGAAGCTCCCTGTGCTGAAAACCATGCTGGGGTGGCTGCGAGCTGTTTTCCCAGCTTGGTCAAGGTCAAGGGAGCTGAAGTAGCAGGTTGGGGAAAACGTGCCTGGTGCAGCCTGGATGCCTAATTGAGAGGCAAGCATGCTGAGGCACATGCCTATGCAGACATGCACACAGAGGCACATACAGACTCAGCACACACAGTCACACAGACGCAGCAGAGGTACACACACACATACACGGGGACAGGCGCACACGGAGGCACACGTGTGGACACACTCGCGTGGCGTCCACGTTCAGGCACCTACACGTGTCTGCATGCACACGTGCACACGAGCACGCTCAGCCCGCAGCTTCGGGCCAGCAGGAGGGAGACCCCCTCGGGGCCACGTTCCATTTGCACATTTAATCCAGAAACTGTCAGCACGGGAAGCCTGGACGAGAACAAAATGTCAAGTGTGTGCTGAGAGGCGCAGCCTGCCCCCTTCCTGGCGGGCGATGATCTGGTCAGTTTCCGAGCACGATGAGCTGAGAAGAATTGGTGCATTCAGAGCAGGGTTCGCGGGGGGACCTGGGGGAGGGCGCGCACCTTTATTTCATTTTCAATTCCTCGAGTTGGGCCTGTGTGGCTTCTCCCTGACCGTTCTCGGAGCCTGGCTAGGGAGGGTGGGGACTGGGCTGGGATCCGTTGGCTCCTCATTTCTCAGTGTTGCTGACGCCCTGAGGTCCCCAGACCTGGCGATTGCTGAGGAAGTCTGGCCTTGACCACAACCGCCCGCCCTGGTGACCTCACTGTTTTCAGGGTCCCTGCTGTCCAGATCCTCTGAACTTTCCCCACACACCCTCCTTATGCTCGGGGTCTCTGTCTTCCTCTCAGGCTCGAGGTCGTTTTCTTTGTTATGATGATATCTGTCAGACCAGTAGTGGCCCTGGGACGTTGGGACAACGCCCTCTCATCTGGGGAGTATGTAAGAATTTCCCATCTCTCCCCAGTGTTCACAGTGCCCGTCATAAGGTTCCGTCACTGGTCCCCATGAAAACGGGCAGCCAAGGGGGCTCGGGGGGCCCCTGGAGGCCTCTGTACCCCACTTGAGAAAGGGTGGCAGTGGGGCAGCAGGCCTGGGGCCCCCAGGGCTCCACCGTTCCTGCTTTGGGACCTGAGAGGTGCACTGTGCTGGGTCTGGCTCTCCGAGGCCCAGAGCCGGGCTGTGTGCAAGAGGGAGACTCCTGGGAGGTGGTGGGGTCCAGACCCCAAGACTGCCTGGCTGGCCCGCACACGTTCCCACCCCTCTCCGGGCTGTGGGAGTGGGCATGTACGGTGTGGTGGAGGTTCTCAGACCAGAGCTGACAGCCTCGAGGGCCAAAGGGACAGTGGGGGACAGTGGCATCCTCTTCCTGGCAGGGTGGAGTGGCAGGGTGGGGGTGCTGGGGAGGTGGGTGGGAGGGCCGTCCATACACAGCAAGGTGCCGGGTTGGGAGCCAGTGACCTCAACGAGAGGTTTATTCGAAGCACCTGAGTGGAAATCCAACGGGGAGAGACGGACAAACAGACGCTTGTCTGCAGTGGCAGCATGTGTGCCTGGATCTACACAAGACGCTGTGGCCTCCGGCTTATTTGCTCTGCTCACTTAAACCAAAGCCAGTTCTCTGGAGTATCATTGACGCGTGATAGACCGCCATATTTAATGCACACAACCTGATAAACCTTGACAGGTGTCAACACCGTGAGACCGTCACCGCCATCAGGATGGCAAACACACCCATCACCCCCACAGTGTCCTTGTGCCCTTGAGATCCTTCCTCCTGCCCTCCCCATTCAGGAGGTAACCACTGGTCTCTTTCTGTCAGGATAGATTGCTTTGCATTTTCTAGAGTTTTCTTCAAGTGGACTCATCCGCTGATACTCTTTCTGTCTGGCTCCCGTCCCTCAGCATCATTATTCTGAGGTTCGTCTAGGTTGCTGCGTGTGTTAGAGTCCATGCTTTTTAATTCCTGAGTTGTATTCCACGGTATGATGAGTCACTGTGGGTTTATTCATTCATACGTTGATGGGCATTTGGGCCGTTTCCAGTTCTGAGCTATTTATAAATATGTTTGTGTCCAAGTCTTTGGGTGGACTTGTGTTTCCTTTTTTCTTGGGTAAATGCCTAGGAATACGGTGGCTGGAGAATATGGTAGGTGTTTATTTAACTAGTTAAGAAACTGACGAACTGTTTTCCGAAGTGGCTGCACCATCTTGCGTAGCATCCTCACTGACACTTGGTATGGCCGGTCTTTTTCATTTCCCCACCCCTCTAAAAAGTGGGTAGCGGTATCTCGTTGTGTTTTAATTTTCATTTCCTAATGACTAATGAGGTTGAGGATCTTTTCATGTGCAATTTAAGCGGCTTCCGTGTAACTTCTTTGGTGAAGTATCTTTTCAAATCTTTTGCCTGTTTAAAAATTGAGCTGGTTGTCGTCTTATTACTGAGTTGCGAATGTTCTTTGTATAGTCTAGGTACATGGATCCATGTTTTACAAATATTTTCCCACAGTCTGTTGCTTTCCTTCTCATTTATTTAATAATGTCTTTTAAAGACTAGAAGTTCTCAATTTTAATGAAGTCAAATTTACTGCTTTTTCCTTTTTTGTGCTGCTCATGCTTTTTGTGGTATCTTTAAGAAATCTTTACCAAACACATGATTAGTAAGACTTTCTTCTGGTAGTTTCATTTTAGTGTTTACATTTAGGTCCATAAGTTAATTTTTGTATACTGTGTGAATTTTGGGTTGAGGTTTATAATTTCTTATATGAATGTCCAATTATTCTAGGACTGTATGTTGAAAAGAATATCTTTTACCCATTGAATCACCTTGACGGCTTTTTAAAAACTCTGTCATAAAAATGTGGATGTATTTTTGGATGCTCTATTCTGATACATTGATCTCTTTATGCCAAAATCTGTCTTTATGTCAATACCACATTGCCTTGATCACTGTACCTTTAGAAGTCTCGAAATAAGGTAAATCCTCCAATTTTATTCTTCTCTTTCAAGTTGTTTTCATTATTCCATATCCTTCCCATTTCTGTATAAACTTCAGAAGCTGCTTGACAATTTTTGTAAAGAAGCGTGGTGGGATTCTGTTTGGGACAGCATCGAACCCAGAGATCAACTGGGAGAGAGTTGATCTCTTACAATATTGAATCTTCTGAACTATGAACATTGTATATCTTTCCATTTATTTAGATCTTTAGTTTTGGTCAGAGACGTTTTGTAGTTTTCAGTGTAGACGTCTTGCACATCAGTGGTCAGAAACCTAAGTATTTCATTTTTTAAAAATTTCTTTGTTCATTTTGATTCTTCATTGCTAGCATTTAAACTGTGATTAATTTTGATATATTTTTCTTACATCTTGAGACTTTTCTAAGTCGCTTCTTAGCTCTAGTAGCCTTTTCTGTGGATTCCATTGATTTTTTTTTACATTGGTGATCGTGTCTGCAAATAAAGGCAGTCTTACCTCTTTCTCTCCAATCTGGATGCCTACTGTTCTTCTTACCTGATTGCGCCAGCCAGCCTCTCCAGTACGTTGTTTAATAGCGGTGGAACAAGTGAACATCCTTGCCTTGTTCCCAGTCTTGGAAGGAAACTCATTTAGTCTTTCACCATCAAGTGTGATGTTAGTAGGTTTCTGTAAATATCTTTTATCAGGTTGAGGAAATTCCCTTCCAAAACTAATGCTGAGAGTTTTTTTTTTTTAACATGAATGGATGTTGAATTTTGTCAAATGCTTTTTCTATATCTCTTGAGATGATTATACTTTTTTTCTTCTTTACTCTCTTCCTATGGTGAATTCTATTGATTGATTTTCAAATGTTAAACTAAACTTGCATTCTCCTGGATAAACCCTACATGGTCTGTTGTTTCACCTTTTATATATATATATATATATATATATATATATATATATTATTGGACTAAATTTTGGACTAAATTGGACTAAAGATAGCTAAAATTTTGCTAAGAACGTTAGCATCTAAGTTCATGAGAGATATTGTCCACAGTGTTCTTATGTTTTTGCTCCTGGTGTGAAAGTAAGGCTGGCATGACTGAGCTGGGGGGTCCTCTCTCTCCCCTCAGGAAGAGAGTTTGTGTAGAACCAGTCTGCTTTCTTCCCTATGTGTATGGTGGAATTTACCAGTAAAGTTGTCTCGGCCTGGACTTCTCTTCATGAGAAGTTGTTAACTAGATTTTGAACATATTTAGGAGATATAGTCAGGTTATCTATTTCTTCTTGAGTGAGCTTTGGTATTTTGTGTGTTTGATGAAATTTGTTCATGTCACTTAAGTTGTTAAATTTATTGGGATAAAGTTGTTCATAATATTCCATTATTATTCTTTTAACATTTGTGGAATATGTAATGTCTCTTCTCTTGTTCCTCATATTGGTAATTTGTGCTTCTTTTTTAATATATATATGTACATATATATGATCAATGTGGCTGGAGTTTTAGCGACTTAACTGATCTCAAAAAATCACCTTTTGATTTGGGATTTTGCTGAAATTTTTCTTTCTTTTTTTATTTCGTTGATTTCTGCTCTGATTTTTATTATTTCTTTTCTTCTGCTTACTTAGTTTGTGCTCTCATTTCTAGTTTATTTAAGGTGGAAGCTGAGGTCATTGATTGGCAAGCCCTCTTCTCTTCTGCTCTCGGTGTTTGGTGGCATACCTTTGTTTCTAAAGACCACGTTAGTCACATCCCACAGATTTTAGTGTTTCATGTGATTTTCATTCCATTCAAAATGTTTTCTAATTTCCTTTTTGATTTCTCCTTTGATGCAGGAGTTATTTAGTTGTGTATTACTTTCTAAACATTTGGAGATCTTCAAGATACCTTCCTGTTATTGATTTCTACCTTAATTCCCAGGTGGTCAGAGATAATGCTTAATATGATTTGCATCTTTTAAAATTTATTGACACTTGTTTTATGGCCCAGCATATGGTTTCTCTTTGTAAATATTCCATTTTCCAGTTGAAAAGAGTGTGTAGTCTGTTGTTGTTGGTAGGACTGTTCTGTAAATGCCAGTTAGGTCACTGTGGTTGATGGTGTCGTCCAGGCTCTTGTCCCCTTGCTGGTTTTCTACTTGTTCTGTCGATTATTGAGAGAGGAGCATCAAAATCTCCAGTCGTAATTGTGGATCTGTCTTTTTGTTCTTCCAGTTCTTGTAGTCTTTGCTCGATGTATTTTGAAGCTTTGTTATTCGGTGCATTAATATTTAGGATTGTTAATGTCCTCTGGATGAATTGACCCAGTTATCATTATGAAATGGCCTTCTTTATCTCCGGTAATATTCTTTGCTCTGAAATCTGCTTTGTCTGATGTTAATATAGCCACTTCAAATTCCTTTCCTTAGTGTTAGTATGGTATATCTTTTTCATTCATTTTACTTTTAACTTATTTGTGTCTTTCTATTTAAACTTTGTTTCTCTGTGGAGCATATCGTTGTCTTATTTTGTGAGTCAAATTAAAATATTTTTCTCTTAAAAGATAAGTTAAGCTCCTTTGCGTTTATTAACCTGACCAGTGTTCTTGGTCTCGCCTCTGTCATGGTCTTTTATAATTGTGTAATTTGTCATCCTTGCTGTGGGAGTTTTCGCTACAGGATATGTATTCTTTGCTCTTTAAAAATGTGTTGATATTGAGGAAGTCTTGTCCTTTTGTTCTAATAGTTACTTTGTACTTACACCTTTTAAGATTCCTGTAATGCTTATCTTCTCACTTAACCCTTCACTGCCTGGCTTATTGGTTTGTATCAATATGCCCCAAGTCCCACCTTGTCCTGTGCTGCAAACAACGAGCTTATTCCACTTTCCTCTTCTATGAGTTTCAGGCGGCACAAACCCAGGATGCACAGCTGAGTACTCAGAGGGTGACAAGTGCTAAGTGATGTGGGTGGTGGAGGGGCGTCCTCAGGCTAGGGGTCGTAGTTGGCCTCGCTGAGCAGGTGACTGTGGTGTCAGTGTGAAGGTGAAGGACCGAGTCTTGCAGATACTTCGGCGCAGAGGGGATAGCACGCATCAAGACCCTGAGCAAGTGTGTGCATGGCGTGTGTGGAAGGGGTCAAGAGGGGCCCAGAGCAGGGTGGGAGGGTGAGGGCAGGGCCTGGTGCGCGGGGCCTCGGGGCTGCTATGGACACGGCTTTGACTCTGTGATGATGCGGGGGCTCAGGCAGTGCCTCTCCTCTGATGGGTGGGGGACAGGCCGAGCAGGGGTGGGCAGCAGCGGGGAGGCAGCTGTGCTGTCGACTGGTGATGGAGGACGGTGGCTCGGCCCTGGATGTCCCGTGGACACGTGTTTTTATTTGATGGCACATCTTGCAAGCGTAGAAACATGGGTAGAAAGCATTTACACCCCCAAATAATGGCTCCTTCTGGGGAGATGGGTCAGAGAAGGCTCTTACTGATTCTGATGCATTTTATTTCTTCAAAAATGTCTGCACCGAGTGTAGCGAAATGGAGAAAAATAAAGCAGGGGTGGGGTTGGAACACACATTTTTTTTGTCGTGTCATTTGCTGTATTCTTAGGTCTCTTTAAAAGACTTCATATTGAACAAACAAAGGAAAATCTCTGTATAGCTGAGAATTTTCAGTGGCAGTTCACATGCCCTTTCTCAGCCTTGTGGGTGCAGTGGGGCACCCTGACGTCCTGGGGGGTCACGGGTACGTGTCTGCAAATGGCTGAATTCTGCGAAGACGTTTCTGGAGTTTACAAATCCCTTGGGGACAACATTTCTAAAGAAGGGTTTGCAGCTGTGTGGGGAGGAGGAGCACGATGACCCACTTCAAGGTGAGGTCATCCAGCTGCATCACAGGCAGCTTGGCCCGTGCCGGCATGTACGTGAGAGCTTGTCTGTGTGCACACACACACATTTGTCTGTATGTTCAGCGATATGTGTGTGTGTGGTGGCCAGTCCCTGAAATGGCAGGCACAAGGACCCTCTGCCCCTCCTCTGCCCTTTGGCCGGGTCGCAACAGCCCTGGGTGCAGGTGAAGCCTGAACTGGCCGGAAGCTGCTGGTTCTCTCACCCTCACCCCATCTTTCTGCCCCCTCCCCACCCACACCTTGCTCTCTTCCATGGGTGCCCTCTTCTATCACCGCTTACCAGTTTGCTCAGATGCTGGTGTGAGGCTCCCAGGGTCCGACCCATGTCCTGAGCCCTTGTACCCTGGGCGAGGGGACATCTCAGTTGCCAGTTCCAGGATGGGGCAGCTGGTTCCCAAGAGGCTGTGAGAGGCTTCAGGGTGGGCCGGCACCACCCTGTCCCCCATCCGTGATGCTGGGCTGGGTGTGGTGGACCCTGATGGAGACCAAGTGGTGCCCACTGACCTGGCCACAGTGGGTCCCATTTCTGGAGGGCTCTGGGCTGTCTGCTTTTCCAGGAACTGCTCCTGGGGGCCTGTCGTCTGTCCACATGGCCCCGAGAGTGGGCTCTCTTGCCCCCTGAGTGCCCAGGATGAGAACAAGAGGTGATCTGTGTGGTGGCCAGGCTCCCACAGGCTGGTCTGGGACACCTGGCAGGCAACAGACATGAGTGACAGCAGATGGCCAGCTCTAGGCGGTAGCAAGGCCCCTCTGCGGGCCTGGCTGTGCCTTCTGTGCGATGGAATCGAGGGGCCTTGGCCCGCTGCCTGCTGTGCCACCCACATGTGCCTCTGTCTCCACTCTATGGGGTGTCAGGGGGGGACCCTGGTGCCACTTTCTGGTTAGGATGCAGGGGGCTGACTTCCCTCAGGCCTGGGGAGGGACAGACTGGAACCGGAATGTGAGCGTGGTGTCACTCGCCGTGCGTCCCAGCGGTGGCACAGACTGGGGTCGGCAAGCATCTCTGTTGGGGGCCCAAGGTCACTGTCTCAGGCTCTCAGGCCACACATGGCTCCCAGCTCCACTGGTGTAGAGCGAGAGGGCCAGACACTGTGTGGACGCAAGTGGGCGTGGTCTGTGCCAATAGAACTCCATTTTTAAGTCAAAATTTTTAAATGAATAGATTACTTTTTATAGCATTTTTAGGTTTGCAGGAAAATTGAGTAGGAAGTACAGAGAGTTCTCATATAGCTCCCCAATCTGCTCAGGGTCCCCCGTTATTAACCTCTTGCGTTAGTGCTGGCGTCTGTTACAGTTGACGAACCAACCTGAGGCAGTGCTAAGAACTCAAGTCCAAGGCTCGCCTTGGGGGTCACTAGTGGGATTATATACTCGGTGGGTTTTGACAAATGTGGAATGGTGTGTACAGGATCACACAAAGCAGTTTCAACGCCCTGAGGATCCTCTGTGCCCCTCCTCAATATTCTCTACTCATCCCTTCCTCTCTGAGCCCCAACCACCACCGCTCTTTTTTTTCAGTGAGGAAGATTGGCCCTGAGCTAACATCTGTGCCGATCTTCCTCTGTTTTATATGGGACGCCTGCCCCAGCATGGGCTGACAAGTGGTGTGTAGGTCCGCGCCCGGGATCTGAAACTGTGAACTCCAGGCTGCCGAAGTGGAGTGCACGAGCTTAACCACTATGCCACTGGGCCGGCCCCCCACTGCTCTTTTTACTATCTCTAGAATCAGCAAAAGCAGACAGCTGCTGGCTTCAGCCTTGGCGAAATGAGGCTGCTGGCTCAGACCTTAGCGTGGGGAGGAGCCAGGAGCCACGTGCTCCTCCCTGGGGTCCCTGCGCACAGCTCGAGGGGCGCCATGCTGTCCCATCACATGGCCCTCACTGCAGGCTCGGGCCTGGCCTGTGGGGATTCCCTGGGCCAAAGGCCTGGGCTGCCAGCTGATGTCCCCGGGAGCCATCTAAAAGCTGGGGGCCCTGGGCCCAGGTCCCTGTCTCAGAGGCAGATTGGGCCCTACCTGTCTGTGGTTATGTGGCCCGAAGCTGTGACTTTTCTTGCTCTTTCCCGTGAGTGCTCACGCTCCTTGACTGTGAACTGGGCTGTGCTTGCACTGAGCATCCCTATGATGAGGGTGTCCCCTGAGTCCTCCTGGGAACAGGTCTGGGCTTGGCTGTGTAGGGGTCAGAGATCAGACCCTCTGACCTGCGCTTCACTCTGTCCCTGCTCTGGGCTCTGCTCCCCCTTGTCCAGAGCATGCTGGCCGCCCACCTTGTTCCCTCCTTTGGCCCAGCTGCACCAACACCCATGACGTGGCGACCAGGACAGGCCTCTTCAAAAGACGAATCAGATTCGGTCCCTGCCTTGTTTAGAACCCCCTGGAAGCTTCCCACGGCTGTGAAGGACCCCCGTACCCCTCCCTGTGACCCACAAAGGCTCTCGAGGCAGGGTCCCTGCTCGGCTCCACCAGCCCCGCCTCCCAGATGTGGCCTCCCTGCGATCTGGCCTTCACCGCGCGTTCCTCCTTTTCCCCCTGGCTACAGCTGGCCTCTCCCATCCCGGGAGGCCCACTCTTCCCCCTCGGCCTGTTGCCCTTGCTAACTTTCAGGCAGTTGGGGCCCACCCAGAGGGGACCTTTTCGGTCATGGTGTTGGGGGTCTTCACAGGGGAAGAGCTCATGATGCCACAGTTGGACTTCTTCTATCTGGGGTACCCTCACTGTCACCCCCTGCCCCTCATTAGGTTGCTCTGGGGATTAAGTGGTGTGGGCAGAAGGCGGAAGAAGCCTACATACTCTGAAGGCCACAGGAGGCCCAGCGCTCTGCACATTCCCCACTGAGCAGCTCGCAGCATGCGTGGGGGCAGAGGCGCTGGAAGGACCCTGATGTGAGCTGGGTGCCTGGCGCACAGGGGCCTGGGATACACTTCCCCAGGTCAGAGTGCCAGAGGACCCAAACCAACACATGAGCCCAGGTCCCCCCAGGGCAGATGGAGCTTGGGCAGCGAGTCTGAGGCTGATGGAGACAGCTTTCTGGGTAGGGGTGGTCAGGGCTTCTGGAAGGAGCCTTAAAGGGGGAGCTGGCCTTGACGGGCTCCCTTGGCTGCAGGGTGGGTGGCGGGCATCCCTGGACTCAGCCCAGAACCAGGCTGCAAATAGAGTTGGGGTCCCAGGCATGAGGTTCAGACTTTAGCCAGACTTCAGGCTTCGTCAGCACCAATTTCCTGAGCATCTCCCGTGTGCGCCACGATGTGAGAGGGGGACTGGACAGCCAGGTGGCCAAGAAGACTCGAGGGACAGCATGCTGCCCTCATTCCCGGAGGGGGAACACTGAAGACAACAGCTGGTGGGGGAGACCTCTTGGGGGATGAGCAGGGTGCAGCAGCGTACGTCCCCAACGACAGGGAGCGTTTGACACCTGGAGGCCCAGGACTGCAGTCAGCAGGGAGAGGCAGGCCGTGCAGAGCTCGGGGTCTGGGAGGGCCAGGCGTCCACTCTGGGCAGACAGGGGCTGATTTCTGACTCAGGGATTTTTTATATAAAATCTCCCCAAACCAGCTCTTTGATTTAGCTTATCTTTCCTTTTCATATGTTAACTTTAAAAAAAAAAAATGATCCATATGCTCATCCATCTCTTAGGTTGGTTTGATGGTTTTTCTGACTTCTTATTTTCGATCTGGTTTTACGGCAGTCTGAATCTCGCCCAGGGGAATCGCCCCTCTTTAGGTGTGCCGTTCCGTGAGTCCCGGCGAATGTTTGCAGTTGTATAGCCACCACTGCGATCAAGACCTGGAGCACTCCCGTCACCCCCAGAAATGCCTCAGTGCCCCTTGGCAGCTCCCCCAGCCCCCGCGTCCCCAGCACGTGGTAATCACGGATGTTTCCTGTCCCCGTAGTTTTGCCTTTTCCAGAACATCACAGGAAAGGCATCCTGCACTATGTAGCCTCTGTGTCTGGCTTCTTTCACTTAGCAGAATGCATTTGAGCTTCATCCATGTTGTGGCTTGCGTTCAGTACTTTGTTTCCTTTTAATTGGAAAGGATAAAATGTACCACAGTTTGTTTATCTAGTCACAGGCTGATGGACATTTGAGCTGTTTTCAGTGTTCAGCTGTTATGATTAAAGCTGCTCTGATTATTGCATACAGGTTTTTGAGTAGTCATGTGTCTTCATTTCTCTTGGGTAAGTCCCCAGGAGTGGGACAGCTGGATGATGTGGTCGATGCGTGTTGACCTTTCTAAGAACCTGCAAACTGTTTTCCACGGTTCCGTCCATTCCTCCCATCTCTGGAGGATGGTTTTGGTTGTTCCACATTCTCACCACCACTTAATCTTGCCTGACTTGTACATTTTAGCCAGTCCAGAGGCGTGTGGCCGCGTCTCTCTGTGGTTTTAATTGCGTTTCCCTAGTGACTAATGACGTTGCGCATCTTTTCCTGTGCTTGTTTGCCATTTGTACATCTTTGACGAAGCGTCTGTTCACTTTTTGCCCATCTTAGTAATTGTCGTTTGTCTTATTACTGAGTTGTGAGAGTTGTTTATGTATTCTAGATATGTCTAGATAATAGATTTCGATGATCAGATTTATGTTTTGCAAATATTTTTTTCCCAAGCCGTGGCTTCTCTTTGCTTTTTCTTAACAGTATCTTTCAAGAGAGCAGAAGTTTTTAACTTTGATGAAGTCCAGTTTTTCGGAGTGTTTTTTTTCTTTAAGGTTCATGCTTTTTGTGTTCTGTCTAAGAAATATTTGCCTAATCCGAGGTTGCAAAGATTTTCCTTCTATGTTTTCTGTAGAAATTTCATCATTTTACATTTTGTGTTTAGATCTGTGATCCATTTCAGGTTTAATTTTATATATGGTGACAGGTATGGATCGAGGTTAAATCTTTTTTGCATGTGGTTATCCAATTGTTCCAGCACCTTTTTTCCATTGAATTAGTTTGACACCTTTGATGAAAATCAGTTGACCATGTGCGTGGCTCTATTTCTAGGCTTTGTAATCTGTTCTGCCACTTCCACACTGTCTTGATTAATGTGGCTTTTATAGTAAGCCTTGAAATCAGGCTGTGTTAATCCCTCAATTTTGCTCATTTTCAAAAGTATGTTGGCAATCCTAGGTCCTTTGCATTTCCATGTAAATCTTAGAATCAATTTGTTAATTTCTACCAAAAAATCCTGCTGGAATTTTGACTAGCACTGTGGTGAAAGGGTAGGTGAATTTAGACATCACACACGTCTTACTAATAGAGTTTTCTGGTCCAGGGACACCGTATATCTCTGTGCTTATTCAGATATTTTAAAATCTCACTCAGCAGTGTTTTGTGGTTCTCAGAGCACGTAATTTGTGAGAGTCGTTACTAAATATTTCGTGGGTTTGGCGCTGTGGAAATGGTATAGTTTCCTTATTTTTGCTTTTGGATTATTTGTTGCTGGTATGTCGACCTTGTATCCTGTGGCTTTGCTAACATTCGTTCTGGATGTTGAGGAGATTCTTTGGGATTTTCTGTGGAGATGATTATGTTGTCCCAAACACAGCCAGTTTTATCTTTTCCTTCTCAATCTCTGTGCTTTTGATCTCCGGTTCTTGCCCGCCTCGCTGGCTGGGACGTCCACGCTGACAGTTAGCAGCGAGGAGTGAGCGCTCGTGCTCCTCTCATTTCTGATCTTAGGGGAGACATTTGGGGTCTCATCAATAAGTGTGATGTTTTAGGAGCACCCTTTATCTCCTGAGGAAGTTCTCTTCCTAGTTTGCTGGGAATAGAGTGTGTATCGAGCGAGGCTGTGGGACTCTGTCACTTGTGCTGCATCTATTGAGATAATTATGTGTGTTTTCCTTTCTTACTTTGTTAATATGGTGAACTACACTCATTGACTTTCAAATAGTAAACGAACCCTACATTCTTAATATAAAGCCCACTCGGTCATGATGCATTTAAAAAAATACATATTGTTGGATTTGATTTGCTAAAATTTAGTATAGAATTTTTGCATCTGTGTTCACAGGGGACATTGTCTGTGGTTTGTCTGCTCACGGCATCTTTTCTTTAGGCATTAGGTAGACTGTGTGGGGGAGCGTCCCTTCTTCCTGGTTCAGGACGAGTCAGTGTGGAATTGCCGATTTCTTCCTTCAGTGTTTGATAGGATGTGAAGCTATCAAGCTTGGAGTTTTCTCTGTGGGAAAGTTTTTCATTGGAAATTCAATTTCTCTCATTAGTCGGGTTATCTTCCTTCTCAGATCACTTCCGCGTGTCTGTCTTGGAAGGTGTTTGTTCCCGAGGAGGCACGGCCCCAGCCCTGAGGTGGAAACAAGACCATCTTGTGCTGGGACGTCGTTCCCGGACAGTTTGGGGACTGTGGGGTTTGCAGCATCTGCACCCAGCCCTCCAAATGCAGGGGACCCTCCTCACAGGGGACACGGGCTGGCAGCCTTTGGCCCCAGAACTGCTCAGGCCCTTCCCAGGCCCCTCTGCTGCTCACTGTGCAGCTGACATCCCCTCCACAGCACTCTGGTGACAAGACACCGTCGGGGGGCCTGGGGGGCCAAAGATCAGGCTTTCGTTGTTTCCTTCCAGGTTCGCCCCCCGGGAAGGCAGCCCCTCTCCAAGGGATGAAATTCAAGTAGGTGGCCCTCCGGCCCACGGCAGGTTTGCTTTCGTCCCACACTTTTCCTCTGTAAACTTCAGCCCTAAAACAACATACATCCTTCTGAAGCTGTTCACATATTAGCTCTTAAAACAGCAAAATCTGTGCACAATGTCCTCTCAATCCCTTAAAACATTCCTGAAAGAAAAGAAAAAAAGCTGTTTAAATTCACCGCCTGTCATGAAGATCTCTAGCTGTGTAGAGCGGGAGCGAGGTGGCTGGCAGTGAGCACGCAGGAGCGGGCCGCACGCCCCGCGCACACGCGCCCCGCGCACGCGGCCGCCTCCCGCCCTCGAGCCCCTGCCACAGCCAATGCCGCTCCAGCCACCGGCGGGCAGAGCCCTCTCGGCGTGTCAGCCAGGTCCTTAGAAGGGGTTTTCATCCCCAAGTCTCTTTTGGTTTGGTTAACTTCTAGTTCTGGGTAAATTCTTAAATAAGACATTTTTGGAAGCTTGGGCTCTCGGCAGATAAAAATACCGTCTCCCTTCCGCCCTCCTTTCCCCATCCTGGCCGTGGGGTGGCGATCATAGGGCTGGCACTTCCTTGAGGTTAACAGCCCTCAGCAGTGGGGTTCCTGCGCTGAAAATAAACCCCATTTACCAGCCTATAGATGGAAATAGCCCTGCCTGGGGAAGACGGAGGATTTGCTTTAAATACGTGTAAAGCTGGCTGCTGGGCGGCTCCTGGTGTCTGCAGCGGGCACGGGTGCTCTCTGGGCCTCCCGCTCCTCCACCACTAATTGCAGGGTGGCCAGTCCGGGCCACTCCTGTGTGCGTGAGGCTCTGAGGCCACACAGTGGGGCTCGAGGGTGTCAGGACCTGCTTTCTGGAAAGCCCCCACCTGCCTTTTCAACGGGTTCAGAGCCCTGGATGCCCCTCCCCCGACATCCACCTTCTCCTGTCCCTGGGCCTTGGATTCTATTGGCCATCAGCCTGGAATGCTGCCTCCAGCATTTTGAGTTCTCTCTTCAGAGTCCAGATTTTTCCATGGAGTGGGGAAGGGGCAGGCCGATGTTCCCCTGCAAGGAAAAAGGAGGGCCCTGTCTCTCCAAGGCTTGTGGGACGCCTTCCCAGGAGAAACCTTTGGGGCCTGTGGTCTGGACATCCCCAGGTACCCTTGTCTAGCCCTTGGCTTCACCTTGGTGACAACCTGGAGCCCCCGAGCACCAGTGCAACCCTTCAGGCCAGAAGTCTGAGGTCAAGGTGTAGGTAGGTCTGGCCCCTCTGGGGGCCATGGGGGAACATTTGGCCCAGGCGTCTTCCCCAGCTTCTGGGGTTCTCTGCTGATCAGTGGCATGCCTTGGCTTGTGGCATCATCACCCCAGTGCTCCATCCAAACATGGCATTCTCCCTGGGTTTGTGTCTATTCAAATGTCCCCTGTTTATAAGGACAGCAGTCATAGTGGATTAGGGGCCCACTCTAGTGACCACATCTTAACTAATGCCATCTGCAGTGACCCTATTTCCAAATAAGGCCACATTCTGAGGTGCTGGGGGTCAGGACTTGAAGATATGAATTTGGCGGGCGGACGACACACATGGACCCTGAACGGTGCCCAAGGCGTGGGGAGGGGGGCGGGCTTGTGGAGCAAGCGATATGGGGATCATTCTGATCTGCCCTGTTCTATAGTGAGAGGTGAGTGGCCCTTGGTGACTCTTGTTACCTATTGTACTAATGGCCCAAGGCCCCGGGTTTGGCGCTGTGCTCGGAGCCAGGGACTCAGCTGGAGCAAGACAGGAGAAGTCCCTGGGCTCAGGCCTTGCATTCCATTGGATGTGGGGATGGTGGTCCTGTGAGCTGGAAAACGAGGTAGCTTCCAATACTGATGAGCACCACAAAGAAAATAAGGGAACTCAGTGGTAGAGAACGCTGGTGGCTGGGGATGGACCAGCAGACCCTGTGAGGTGGTGGTGGAGCTGGCCCCGAGGGGAGAGAAGGGGTCTGAGGGGCAGAGAGAACTGCAAAAATGAAGGCCCGAGGCAGGAAAGGGGTGGTCAGTGGGGGACAGAAAGGAGGCTATGTGGACAGAGTTGCTGCTACGGCCTCGTCTGCTCTTTCCCTGAGGGCAGGACCTGCAATGCAGGGTCCTCAGGAGGAAGGTGGCCTTGGGAGTGGCTGGAGGTCCAGGTTCCTGGCAGGGCTGTGCTGAGTAGGGCACTCTTCCCCCCTGGCTCACAGAAGTGGCCGTGGGCCTGGGTCCGGGATGCTGTCTGTCACAGGCCCTGGAGTTAGCATTAAGTATGCACCCCACACAGGAGGGCCTGGCATGCAGGAGGCCTGGCACCTGGTAGGTGCGGCTAGATGGACAAATGATTGGGCTCTGGTGTTCCCAGCATTGGAAGCTGGCCCAGAAGTTTTGGGGGACGAGGGGTCACCATGCTGGGTACAGGATGAATAAATGAAGGAAGAAAGGATGGGTATTTTTCCTTGTTTTTATTTGTTTGGAAGAAAGATGTTTCCACACGCCTAAGTGCAGGTGAGTGAAGAGTTTCATCTCTTGAAATGTGGAAGCAAAATCAAATAACTTGACCTTGAGTTTCCAGAGTTTTTGAGATTCTGAAGCCTGGCAGATCCATCCAGCTCTCGTGATTGTCACATGCCTGTGGTTACAGGCAGCAGGGACAGCAGAACCATCAGGGCGTGCAAACATCCCCTAATGACGTCATCTCCTATCATCGGTCTTGTCCCAAAGACCTGAACTGCTGCACCCTGCTCCCTGCTCCATCCCCTCCGGCTGTGTCTCACCATGGGATGCTGGTTGATTGCAAAGTGACGTTAGCATTCTTGCAAAAGGTGCAGTGTTTCATGAAGTCTGTAAAGGCGATGTTGGAGATTGCTTTATTCACCCACAGAGCCATTGATGCGGGTGAAGGGAGAGGGAGCAAATGAAGTCGTACACAAATTCCTGTCATACTGGGGAGAAAACTGTAGGGGAAACTCTGCAGTGAAAACCATTTTTAGATCAGAGCAGGTTTGAAGGAACTGAAGTTTAAAGATCTGAAGGATCACAGTGGTGGCATGGAAGAATTCAGTGAAACTTCCAGATTTATGAATAAGAAGGGAATGGATAATACGTCAATCAACTTTGCAACTATAAGGAAAATGAAAGAAACAACCAAGTAAAATAGCAAATACCAAGGAAGATGAAAATAATCAAATCAGACTTATCCAATTTTACACTAAATGTGAATGGCCTGAATTCCTCTATTAAAAGGCAGAAGACAGTTAGGAGGATTTTTATTTTTAACAAATACATTGATCAGAGGAATTTGGTCAATCAGACTGATACTGGACAGCTGAAAAATAAAAGGTTAGCCAAAGAATTGTGAAGCAAGTGCAGACCAAAGGAAAAACAAAAGTGGGATGGACAGTGTTCTTGTTGGCACTGAGACAATCCCATTTCTAGAGGAGACGTAATTGTAAACTTTTATGCATCAAACAACATTACAAAAAATGTAAAGTGAAAGTTATTGGAAATTCAAGAAAAAATGGGTTAAATGTAATCATCTCTGGAGATGTGAATGCACCTCCCTCAGATTAGGACAATTGTAGCAGACACAATCTGAATGAGGACACGGATAGTTACATATTGTAATTGTGAGCAATTCCAGATCCTAACAGTAATCTGAACTGTCTCTATTATCTAAAGCCTCATAATAAGCATTCTCTAATCTGGCACCTTCAGACACCATCACAAGGGGCTCACTGACCGGCACTGTGGGCAGGCTCTGGATGGACCGTTCATCTCTGCTCTGCCTAGTGTCAGCTGGGGCTGCAGGCTCCACTTCCAGGATGGCGGACCCACCTAGTGGCAAAGTACTCTTCCCTAAGGTCTCTCCAGGGCCACATGGCCTCCTCACATCTGGTTTCAGGAGACAGGCAGTGGACAGGCCTGGAGACTGGGCAGCGTCATTTTGCCATTGTCTTTTGGTCTAGCATTCCTGGAGCCGAGATGCAGTGTGGGGAGTGGTAAGGAATCTCAGGACCACGTTTTAAAACCAGCACTGTAACTAAGGATTGTGATAACAAAGATGTTTTATCTCCTATGCCCATGGAACGTTTATAAAACCAATTGTTTTATGTGGCTGTAAAAAAACCCAGCACACTTCGAAAAATTGAGATGTAGCTGGCCATGATCAAAACCTAATACAATCGGAAATAAATAATTATGAGGTTACAAAAAAGGCTTAATAACTATTCGGAAATTAAACAATGCTCTTGTAAATCGCCCTCAGGAAGAGGAGATGACCACGGAGTGTGCAGGCTACACAGAGAGTTATGGAAAGTGGACCCCTCTGCGTGGTGGGAAAGTGGTCTTGGGACCTGCCCCCGCCCCCACCCCGCCTGGACACTTGTAATTTCCCTGCTGCTTTTTGACCTTGTTGCTTGCTAGCAACTTCCTTGTGTTTGCATGTGTTGTCTCCCACATAGGCTGAAATTTGCTTGTTAAAAGCGAATAGTGAGATAAAATATATACATTATCTGTTGCATAAACACACACAGGCATATATCTGTCAAATGCCTCCTGGACGCCAGCCCTTTGCCAGGTGCTCTGGCGGTATCTGGGGCCCATGTAGTCTTTGCCTCGTCAGCATCTGCTGATAAGCCCCGGCCTGGGAGGGAGCTGTCGGCCCGCGGGCCCTCTCCCTGGCCGCATCTGCCTCCTCCTCCCCGGCCAGGTGTCGGTGGCTGCCAAGCCCGTGTCCACCTCCTGACCTTGGGAACCCCCAGGTGGGGAGGAAGTGGGTAGCGCTTGCACCCCCAAGGCGTTGGCTCGCCGTCTGCTGCAGCAAGCTGGGTCCCAGGGCTGGAGGCACCTCATTAAACCCCGCATCTCATGTAACTCTAGTCGGCCTTGGTACAGCACCGGCAGTCCATATGAAATTAAAATTACCGAGGGGCCCAGCTCTCCTCCCCACCGTGGGTGGGCAGCCTTTATGCCGAGGCTGGGGCCAGAAGCCTGCGATCCTGGGAAGGATTTGGCCTTGATGATAAGGGGCTGGAGAATGTGCTCGAGCTGCCGTGTGGTCCGAGTCTCTTGTCTTGGCTTATCCCCTCCCCGTCTCCCCACAAAACGCATTCCCATGGGGCTCAGGCCCTTTTGCAGTGCTGGGGGGGACAGGCGGGTGACAGGTGTTAGGAGTTTGCAGTTACTTGCAGAACTGCGGATGGAGGGGCCTGGGGGTGTTGGGGGGGGCGGGAGGCCTGAGGGGAGCTCCAGAGGCTCCAGGGAGCGGGGTGGCCTGAGTTTCAGCTGCAGGGAGGGTTTGCTCAAGGGGCGTCTTTGCGTTTTTCTTGCTCCCTGAAAGGCCATCCGCACCTCCGGAGGAGTGCCCTGGGAAGCCGTGCATGGAGAAGGTGCCTTCTCTGCTAGTTGGGTGGCCCATGGCCCTGCCTTGTTGGCCACTAAGCCTGTAGAGTTGTAACAAAACGTTTGAACGTGGCTCCTGTGAGGCTAGGGGTGGCACAGGGGACCCCACCCCAGCCAGGAGGTGGCACCGGCCCATCAAGGAAAAAGGAGCCCCTGAAGCGCACCCCCCCCCCACGTCCCTGGCACCCCCAGGCAGCCGCTTGAGTGTGAAACCCAGGGTGGGGGAAGCGGGCAGCCCTACAGCCAGGCCTCGAGCTGCCTGAGGGCGACGGAGCAAGCCTCCCGGCCTCTCCTGCTCGGTCTGCAGAATGGCTGCCCAGACAGCTGGCCAGTGGGACTGGTTCTCGGGTACAAGGGACCCAGTGCCTCCAGGGTCACCCTGAAACCCGTGACTGCCTTTGATAGGTGGGGCTGGCACGCTGAGCTGCTGGCCCTTCCCGGCTCTCGTCTCGGGGCTGGGGGCTTCTGCGTCCCTCGGGGTCTTACGACTCACGGGGCCTCATGGGAGTTCAGGGTGCTGGCCTGTTGGGAGAGGCTTTGGAGTGGGGACCCCAAAGCCCCAGTGACTTCAGGCAGGTGACCCCAGACCCATACAGGAAGAAGTCTCCAGCCTAGGGGCACTGTGGGTCTTCCTGGGCCCCTTCAGCCCCCTGGAACTTAGTACCCCTCCAGCAGCTGTGGAAGGAGCTAGAGTCTCATCCACCTGCAGTTTCCCCTGTGGCACTTTGAGTGCCAGGCGGGTGCCATGCTGGGCCTCAGCACTGGGCTGGGCTTCTGAGGTGGGATAGGCAGACCCTGGCCTCAGGGAGACAGCCAAGGGTGGGGGGCAGGTCCCCTGGGCTCGGATGAGTCCCACCGCCTCTGCAGGAGGGAGGGGAGGCCAGGAAGACACAGCTTGGGTCCAGCATGGCGGGGTGAAGGGCTTAGGGTGTATCATATGGGGTCAGGAGGGCAGCGTGGGGTTCCTGAGACAGGTCTGGGCAGGGCAGGACCTAGGCCCCTGCAGGGGTGGGAGGGTGGCATGCAGGCCCCAACAGGGTTGGTATTCCCCACCCCTCTGCCTGGCGCCTTCCTCCAGGCCTGCCCACCTTCCCACCTTCCCACCTTCCCACTTCTCTCTTAGGGCCATCCCATACCACCCTGTCCTTTAGACCCTTCCACTGGCGTTTCCACAGGCCTGAGGGAGCTCTACTCATTCCATCCTTCTCACTGCCCTAGGAGGTGGGTGCTGCCAGCACCCCCATTTTACACACAAAGACACTGAGGCCTGGAGGGTTGCACGGCCGACCCTGGTCACCACCCTGGGGGCTTGGTGATCTTGTATCTCGCTGTCCTGTTGGGGAGTGGGGCTTCCCCGGGCAGTAGGGCCACCCCTCCCTGTTCTCCTGGTGCCTGATGCAGGGCCTGGCCCACGGGCCACAGGGAGCAGGGGGCAGGCCCTTTCAGTGTCATGGGCTGCACATTCAGCGGGGCTCGGGGCCAAGGGGGAGCAGCTGAGCAGGAGGGCTCCCCACGGCTAAGGGAAGGCAGGTGGGGATCAGCTCCCCAGCGGGTCCCCAGCAGACAGGACCCGCCCCTGCTCAGGCCTCTCTGCCTCCTCCTAGCCTCTGTCCTCCTCCCGCCCCTCCGCAGCGCAACACTGTGGCGCCTCCCCCGGGCTGGGGCAGCTCTGCTGGGGTGGGGGCTGGTGTTGTGTAGGCCAGGCAGCAAGCCTGCACTGAGGGCCCCAGCTGTGCCCAGCACATGTCACCAGGAGGCCCATGAGCCCTCACCACGGGTGCACGGCTGGGAGCAGCTGGCCCCAGGCAGGCCCCTGAACAAAGGGTGCTTTGAGGGGCCCGTGCCTGCTTCATGCTCTCTGGCCAGCTGACCCTCCCGGGAATGCCCAGACCCGCTCCTTCTGCGGCTTCTCGGGTCCCACGTGGAGGGGGACAGCTGGTTCTGGAGCCCCCAGCCAAGTTCTGTGCTGTGAGACCACAGCCGCCTTGGGGACGCCTCCTGGCCCAGAGCATGGTGGGCCCACAGGGTTGCCAGGCTTATGGCAGGAGGGCAAACCCCTGCCCCTGGTCACCCGAACCCCTGGCCCTGATGGGTAACCTGGTGTGGCCCCCACGTCCACCCCTCCAGGTCTCCGGGCCCCCCTCTCGCCTGGTGAAGTTCCATTCACCGGGGAAGGCAGGGGCACCTTCTTGCCCAGGAGGCCTTCGAGGCCACCAGGAGCTCCTAAAAAGGGTCCCCCAGGCTGTGTCCCAAGTCTGCCATGTCTGGCATCCACAGGGCCACCAGGGAGGCTGCCATGCCTTTTTTCCTTGACCCTGATTCCTGCTTTCAGTCAGCCCCGCCACCCCGCAAACCTCAGTGCTTACTCCTCTGCAGTTAATCTTCCACCCTCTTTAGAATTAATTTTTTATCATAAAGATAGTGGAGCAGTAACATCAGAGACCACTGGAATAATAACGATAAGGATCTAAGAGACTTATTTGTTGTTTAGGAAAAAAAACAGAAAAAATTTCTTCCACCCAACGTCAGGCTGAGCACAGCACGTTAGCCTTCAGGCCATCTTGCTATCTGTCACATGGGAGCAATTCACGGCAGGGCCGTGCCTAGCGCTTCTAAATCATGCGATGCCGCCAGCGCTGGCCCTCCAAACACATTGGGCTTTAGACGGTCTTCCCAGGATGAGGATTCGCTGGCTGATAAAAACACAACCGCAGATAAGACAGCCTTGTCGACCTTCACCCATCCCTGTGAGCGATCTTTCCACAGAGAGTTACGAAATGTTTGAGTAATCGCCAACCTTTCCCCCTGTGCGCTCAGGGTAGAAAGCTCCCCAGATAAGCCCCCGCTTTTGCAAACCTTTGCCTTGACTCTTGGGGTTTGCAGATCTGCTCTTGCCCCACCGTTACCCCAGAACACCGAGTGCAGGCGCAGGACGCCGTGCCTGTGGGACTGGTGCCCCTTGTTTGTGGCCCTGAGCTTTCTCTGGGTCGAGTTCGAGGAGGGTCCTAGTGTGTGTCTGCCGAACAGCAGGATTTGAGCATGGGGCGTGATGGTGCCACAGTGTCTCTGCGTCAGCATCCAGAGCCTTCCGTGGAGGGGCCACCGAGCTCTGTGCAGCGCTACGTGCACTCTGTCAGGCTGGCCGTGGACCCAGGCGACAGGGAATTCAGAGCCTGGCCCTTGCCTTCCCCCCATCCCCGTGCACTCCACCCCACGCCGTCCCTTCAGGAGAGCTGGCTGGGGCCCACGTGGCCTTTGCGGCCACTACTTGTGCTTAGTTAGGTCGCTCAATGCTGAGCTAACACTGGTGGGGGAGGGTTAGGAAGGAGATGCTCAAGGACAGCTGGGGGTGACTCTCCCACCACAGGCGGGGCGGGGCTGGCCCTGAAGGTCCAGGACAGAGGCCCGGGCGGAGAGCGCCCTGGCGCTTCTGCCACGTGCCCCACGGCACTTGTTTGTATCGTGGTAAAAGACACGTAACATAAAATTCACCATTTTCAGGTGGACAATTCAGTGACAATTAGTAATTCACATTGTGGTGCAGCCGTCACCTCTATCTCCTTCCAGAACTTTGTCATCACCCGAAAAGGAAGTACCATACCCGTCAGCAGTCACTCCCCATTCCTCCCGCCCACAGCCCCTGGCAACCACTAATCTGCTTTCTTTTTGTTAAAATTGTGGTAAAATACACAGAACGTAAAACTTACCATCTTAACCATTTTTAGGTGTACAGTTTGGTGGCATTAAACACGTTCACATTATTGTGCAACCATCACCACCATCCATTTTCAGAACTTTCCATCTTCCCAAACTGAAACTCTGTCCCCATTAACTAAACCCCCTCTCCTCCCCCAGCCCTGGGAAACCACCACGCTCCTTTCTGTCTCTATGAATTTGACTCCTCTGGGTCCTGATAGAAATGGAATCCTACAGTATTTATTCTTTTGTGTCTGTCTGGCTTCTTTCACTGAGCATGGTGTCCTCGAGGGGCATCTGTGCTGTAGCAGGTGTCAGGATTTCCTTCCTTTTTAAGGCTGTGTAATATTCTGCTGTGTGGATGGACCACATCCGTCTGTTGATGGACACTTGAGTTGCTTCCACCTTGTGGCTGTTGTGAATCGAGCTGTTGTGAACATGGGTGGGCACGCATCTTTCAGTTCCTTTGAGGACAGACCCAGAGGTGGGACTGCTGCATCAGCTGGCAGTTCCACGTTTACTTTGTCGAGGAACTTCCATACTGTTTTCCACAGCAGCTGCACCATTTGACGTTCCCGCCAACGGTGCAGTTTCTCCCAGCCTCGCCAACACTTACTTTGTCTTTTGATAGGAGCCGCCCTGATGGGTGTGAGGCAGTGTTTCTCTGGGGCTGATCTGCGTTTTCCTCATGACATTGAGGATGTTGGGCATCTTTTCATGGGCTTGTTGACCCTTTGTATGTCTTCTCTGGAAAAACACCTGTTCAAGTTCTTTACCCATTTTTTAATGGGTTGTTTGTTAGGAACTCTGTCTTTAAAAATAATTCTAAATCATGCAAAGAACACTGCTGAGAGCCACCCGAGCGCCTACAAGTTGTAGGACACACAGGAGGAGCCCAGCATCAGCCTGGACTAAAGCTCATGGAAGGACTCAGGCCTTTGGGTGGAGGGCTAGTTGGCTGCTTGGACCCTGGATGTCCCTGTCTCTGTGTGTCTGACCAGCGTCTGGCAGGCGGTAAATGCTTGAGTTTGTACCCCAGTCTCAGTGCCCAGCCCGGCTCAGAAGTCCCTCATCCGTGAAGCTGGCTGCAGCCAGGAGGCGGCGTTGCTTTGTCTGAGGGACAGTGGCCAGGGCGGGAGGGGTCCCTTTGTCCATCTGGTTGACTGTGGTCTCAGCAGAGATCCCTGACGGCCCCTCTTCTTGCCTCTGCGGGGCAGACTCAGGGCCATGCGCCGTCCATGTTCCAGCCTCCCGGCCTGCATCCTTGACCCATGCACATACCAGCTGCGGTGCAGGCACCACGTGCTGCTCACCGAGAGGGGCCTCTGGGCTGTCTCCGTTATCAGTGGGGGAGCCAAGGAAGGTCCTTGGCCTCCACAGGTGTGGTGGGTGGTGGTTCCGCAGACAGGGTGGGGGTGCCTGAACTGGGCTGAGAAGGGCGTGAGGCCCTCGAGGGGGCAAGTAGAGGGGAGGGACCGGAAGAAGAATATCCCAGACACAGAACACTGGGGGGCGGCAGGGAAGGAGCATCGGGGGCTGGTGCCTTGGGCCAGTAGGAAGCTCTCAGGGTGGGCTGGGTTGAGTCCATGGGAAGGGGCCTCAGACCGTGACCCTACTGTGTGGACAGTGGGGAGCCATGGGGTGGCTTGAGCAGGAGCGTGGGGGAGGTGGCGGTGGTTGGCAGTCTCTGGGGGGCTGTGATGCCCCTTTAGTTCATTTCAGGGCTTGCTCAGGGCCTGGTTTGCAAAGGCAGGTGAGCCTCAGACCTGTCCCTGCGGGGCAGAGAAAGCCCAGGGCGTGGAGGGCGGCCGGGGGTCCCTCTTCCTGGGTCTGGACCACTGAGGCTGGAGGCTGGCCCTGCCGTTCCACGAGCCCACTTTGGACTGTGGATGTTGTCCCCTGAATCGGGGGTGGTGCCACAGGCTGGCTGAGGCCCTATCCCGGCTCCTCTCCCAGCCTCCACAAACGGACGGTCAAGCCCAGTCAATGCCCCCGCGGCAGCCCTCAGCCCGGGGTGGCCAAGGCCCCTCTTGTGAAAGAATTCTGCCGATTCAGAGCCTCAGGCCAGTCTGCCAGCCCTCCCGGGGCCCAGGTCAGTGGACAGATGGCTCCAAGAGATGGAGACAGGCCAGGCTGCCTGGGACATCTGCCCCCTCGCAGTGCCTGGGCTATAGGGTCCCAACGAGCGGGGCCCAGTCCCAAAGTCCTCGCTGTGGCCTTGACTCAACTGCCATCCCGCCTAGTGCTCCAGGCTGACGGTGAAGAGATCATCTTGTCTCCGAGCAAACATTCATTCGCCCATCTCAGGCCTCGAGATGCTAACAGGGCGTTTTCTTGCCCTTCCCAGTGTGCCCGCAGTGCCACCCCAATGAACGCAGCCCGGCCTGGGCCCAGGGCTCAGATGCGGGAGCACCCGCGTGGCCGGCGGGGCCTCGAGCTGCTTTCCAGACCCAAACAATATTTGGGGATTTGCGTTGTTTTAAATTCTTCCTACACTTCAGCTGTCCAGAAGGGGCGTCCGCGGTCTCAAAGTGCCGGACCCGGGAGGGCAGGGGTTGCTCTCAGCTCCCAGCCTGGTTCTCCTGAAGTGCGAGGCCAGGATAATTTGGGGGGACATGCAGCCGTCAACAGCGGTCCCTACGAGTTATTATTTCTTCTAAGGTCTGTTAGAAGTAGCTTCAAACCTGCTTAGGACGCAGTTGAAGAAGGTATTTAAGTGATAAACAAAGGCACCGAAGGCAGAAAACAGCTGCTCAGTGATCTGTCAGCCCCATGGCGCCTGGGTCTCCAGAGCTGGGATGGAGGCTCCAGGGACCGCTCTGCGGGGGCTGCTATTCGTCCCCTTCGGGGCCACTAGTGGTCAGATGACCCCTCCTCCGTAAGGACACCAGCGCCCATGTCTCAGCTTCGGGGACCCGGAGGTTGGTGGCTCTGTGGCCCTTCTCATGATTGCCAAACCCTGGAAGCCAGCCCCTCCCCATCCTCATCCTGTCACTGCTGGGACCTCCGCGCTCATCTGCTCGTCACACCTGCTGAGACGTGTCAGGGCCCAATTCTCGGGAAAACAAATGAACAGGACAAAGTCTTTGTTACCAGGGAGCTCTCAGCCTGCTTGGTGATCTGTTCATTCATTCCTTCATTCATTCGGTAGATCCATATCGAGTACCAACCAGGGCAGGCACAGTTCTGGGCCCAGGGCGAGGGGTCTCGGCAGATGAATGTGGCCTCTGCTCTGGTGGGCTCAGCCAGCCCCCAGCCAAGGCCGCTGCCCTCGGAGCTGAGGACAGAGGTAGGATCAGGACCCTGTGCTCCCCCTCCCCATGAGGCCACAGAGCCTGAGGTGTCCACACTCCCTTGCTCTCCTGCCGTCTCCCATGTGTCCCCAACCGTGCACACCCCCCGCATGGATTCAGTATTATGAACTGAGAGCTTTTTTGCAAAGGAAAGAGGTGAACTCTCCCACATTTTCTCCCATTATCCGCTGAGCTTGCCCCAAACACAAGCTGGATGATATAAGTAGTATTTCATCCTAATTAAGGACACTTGGGAGCCAGCGAGCAGTGTCTGGCCACCCCTTCATGGTGGGCTCTCTGGAGGGCAGAGTTCAGGTGTGGGAGCAGGGCCTGCCACTGTCACCCAGTGGAAGCAGAAGTCCCCTGCCAGGGCCAGGCTCCCGGGGGGAGGACAGGGCAGGGAGCTGGAAGCAGGTCTGATTGGCTTATTTCACTCAGTGTAACGTCCTCGAGGTTCGTCCACAGCATAGCTTGTGGCAGAATCACCTTCCTTTACAAGACTCTGTAATATGCCGCTGAGTGGATGGACCACATTCTGTTTTGGCTATTCAAAGTCCCTTAAATTCCATATGAATTTAAGATGGCTTTTTTCCTTTTTCTGCAAAACACGTCATCCTGAGTTTAAGAGGAATTGCTTTGAGTCTGAGATCACTTTGGGTAGTGTTGACATCCGAACAACGCTGTCTTCCAATCCATGAATATGGGATATGTTTCCACTGATTTGTCTTCTTTCATGTCTTTAAGCAACATTTTTCAGTTTTCATTGTACAAGTCTTTCACCTTCTTAGTTAATTTATAAATATTTTATTCTTTTTGTTGCTAGTGTAAACAGAATTGTTTTTGTAATTTCTCCCCGCCCCCCGAGGAAGACTGGCCCTGAGCCAACATCTGTGCCCATCTTCCTCTACTTTATATGTGGGACGCCTGCCACAGCATGGCTTGATGAGCAGTGCCATGTCCGCACCCGGGATCTGAACCAGCGGACCCTGGGCCGCAGAAGCGGAACGTGAGAACTTAATTGCTGCACCATGGGGCCGCCCCGGTTTTTGTGATTTCTTTTTCAGATTGTTTATTGTTTGTAGAAACAATGTGACTGATATAGAAATGCAACTTATTTTTGTGCATTGGCATTGTATCCTGCTTTGCTGAATTCATTTGTTAGATTGAATGGTTTTTTGTGGCATCTTTAGGGTTTTCTACACATAAGGTCATATCATCTGTAAACAGAGATCATTTTACGTCTTCCTTTGCGATTTGGGTGCCTTTATTTCTCTTTCTCGCCTAATTGCTCTGGCTAGAACCTCCAGTCCTATGTCAGATAGAAGTGGTGAGAGCCTTGTTCCTCAGAGGAGAAGCTTTCAGCCTTTCACCATTGATATGATGTTCACTGTGGATTTTTCATATATGGCTTTTATTATGTGGAGGTAATTTCTTTCTATTCCTAATTTGTTTACTGGTCTTTTTTTTTTATCATGAAAGGGTATTGAATTATGTCAAATGCTTTTTCTGCATCAATTGAGATCATGTGGTTTTTTTCCTTCATTCTGTTAATGTGGTATATTATACTGATTGATTTTCGTATGTTGAACCCTCTTTGCGTTCTGGGAATAAATCTCACTTGGTCATGGTGTATACTCCTTTTAAAATGGTCCTGAATTGAGTTTGCTAGTATCTTGTTGAGGACTTTTTTATTTTTTAAAGATTGGCACCTAAGCTCACAACTGTTGCCAATCTTTTTTTTTTTTTCTGCTTTTTCTCCCCAAATCCCCCCAGTACATAGTTGTATATTTTTTTAGTTGTGGGTACTAGTAGTCGTGGCATGTGGGACACTGTCTCAGCGTGGCCTGATGAGTGGTGCCATGTCCGCGCCTAGGATCCGAACCAGCGAAACCCTGGGCCACCGAAGTGAAGCGTGCGAACGCAACCACTCGGCCATGGGGCCAGCTCCAAGGATTTTTGCATCAATATTCATAATGGATATTGGTCTGTAGTTTTCTTTTCTTGTAATGTCTTTGTCTGGCTTTGGTATCAGGGTCATGCTGGCCCCATAGAACGAGTTAGGAAATGTTCCCTCCTTTTCAATTTTTTGGGAAAGGTTTAAGAATGATTGGTATTGGTTCTTCTTTAAATGTTTGATAGAATTCACCAGTGAGGCCATTAGGTCCTGGGCTTTTCTTTGCTGGGAGATTTTTGATTACTGATTCATTCTCTTTATTAGTTATGGGTCCATTCAGATTGTTTTTTTGTTTTTTTTGCTTGAGGAGGATTAGCCTGAGCTAACATCTGTGCCAATTTCCTCCACTTCATATGTGGGATGCTGCCACAGCATAGCTGACGAGTAGTGTAGGTCCACACCTGGGATCTGAACCCGCGTACTCGGGCTGCCTAACCACTGTGCCATGGGGCCAGCCCCCAGATTGTCTATTCCTTTATGATTTAGTCTTGGTAGGTTTTGTGTTTCTAAGATTTTGTCCATTTCGTCTCGGGTATCCAATTGGTTGGTGTACAGCACTTTCCTTTTGAATTAATTCTTACGCTATCCATCCTCATTGACCCATCTACCCATCCCTTTCTTCCTCCATTCCTCCATCTCTCCTTCCACCCACCTGCCTGTCCATCGTAAGCCAGGTGTTGGTCCTTGCTCTCTGGCTTCCCCTCACCTCCCCAGAGTGCCGTGACTATAGGCTCATCTGTGGAACAGTCTCTGCTGGAGGCCTGGGCCATGGGAAGGCCCTCTAGGGGGCATTACTTCACAGGTGACATTGTACCTGCCCTTCCCTTTAGGACTGTGATGCCCTCTGAGACCCTGCTTTCTCCTGTGACCCAGCTCCCCTGCCCCAGGGAGCTCTTGCACCTGCGCCCCAGTGAAGGCTGCCAAGTGGTGGACACTGTGTCCCTGGTGGCATGGTGGCCATGTGAGGTGACAGAGGGATTGTCCATGAGGACAGATGTTCTCCAACCCCCTAATTGGGATGTATGGCCTGCACTCTGGGGACTCAGTGGTTTAAATGAGTGCTGGCTGGAGAACGTGGGCTTCAGATGTCGTATTTCTTGGGGCCAGACGAGAGCACAAGACCCAGAGCTGCTCCTGAGCTCTGGCATGGATGTCCCCTTGGGCATGGTCAAGCCCTGGTCTGAAGAGAAGCAGGCCTCACTGGTGTCCACCAGCAGGGGACCTGGGCTTGGGTCGCTGGCCTCTCCGGAGGGGCAATGCAGACCAGGACCCTGACCGGCTGCTCTTGCGACGTCTCTCAGCAGAGGCTCCCACATTGGGGGCCTGCCCACTGGAGTAGCCCCGCCTGAACAGGTGTCATGGCTGGCCGCGTGGTGAGCTCGTGCCCCTTTGCCCTGCAGGAGATCGTCCTGGTGGTGTTCTTTGGGACAGAGTACGCCGTCCGCCTCTGGTCAGCAGGCTGCCGCAGCAAGTACATGGGCATCTGGGGGCGGCTGCACTTTGCCCGGAAGCGCATTTCCATCATTGGTGAGTCATGCCTGCCCCCACGGAAACTTCACCCCGAGGTTCCCAGGCAAGGGCTGGCCCCATCCCCAGGAAGGGGGCTCTGTGGGGCGGGCGCCTATCATGAGCACCAGCAAGCAGGGTACCCGTGAGGAGGGAGAGACCCCCAGGCTACCCTGCCTATAATGGGGCAGGACCCCAAGGCCAGCAAGGTGACATCCCAAGTCCCAGCATGGGAGCCAGCCTCCACACCAGGGTCCCCTGTCCTCAGATGCTGATCACGGGCGGGGGTCTTGACTGTGCTTTAGTACGGCGTTGGTGTCTGCTGCCCTCAGTGGCCTGTGAGCCGGGGCCGGGGGGTTGGGGCTAAGTGGGCTCTGCATGTGCCCGAGACAGAGGGCTGAGTCTCCCCATCCGAGGTATCTCTGTCTCCCCTTTGTCAGGCCCTGTCCCGCCCAACTGCCAGGCTCCTTACCCTGAGCCAGCTGCCTGGCTGGTGATGGTGGTGTCACACTGTCCCCCGTAGACCTCATTGTGGTTGTGGCCTCCATGGTTGTTCTCTACGTGGGCTCCAAAGGGCAGGTGTTTGCCACCTCAGTCATCAGGTACAGCTGGGCTGCAGCTCTCCTGGCTGGGAGGGGTGAGAGCTTCGGGCTGGTGTGCTGGGGTGGGCGGCCGGCTTGGGGCCCCTGCTGAGTTAGGCTGCCTGGCTTCCAGACCCAGCACGAGCACTAGTTCATTTCCAGGATTCAGTCTGCTCTTCTGTAAACTGGGGTGATCCCGGGGCCTCCCCCAGAAGCAGTCTGCCCCTAGCCCTCAGCCTGTGCTTGAGGAAGGGGGTGAGGGGCGTTGGGGGTTGCACAATGGTGAGTGGGTAGGTTCGGAGCCAGGCTTTGAGGTGCCTGGGTGGAGTGGTCTGGACGGGGCATGGAGACTTCTCTTTCGCAGGGGCATCCGATTCCTTCAGATCCTGAGAATGCTGCATGTCGACCGCCAGGGAGGCACCTGGAGGCTGCTGGGCTCCGTGGTCTTCATCCACCGTCAGGTGGGTGGTCCGGGGGAGGTGCAGGGGCCTGGAATAGGGACAGACAGGTGCAGTGCAGGGGCTCAGCCGAGCCTAGTCCAAGCCAGGCGGGCCGTTCTGCCCGTACCAATGGTGCCAGCATCCCTGGCCTGCCAGGCTAATGATGTTCCTTCAAGCTGGGGACAAGAGACTATGGGGCAAATGAAAAGACAGAAATGCAAGGTGGAAAAAGGTCCAGGAGGCTCAGAAATCTAGAACTGGGCAGATCAAGAATAGCCCCGGGGGGGTGGAGGTGGCCCACCTGCTCCCCTCCAAGAGGGCCTAGCCGTTCCTCCCACCAAGGCTTTGCAGGACAGAGAGCCACAGCAGCAGAGCCTGTGAAGCCCAGACCGTCTGTCCAGGCCAGGGCTGGGGGCCCGCCTCACTCCTGGGGGGCAGGACCCAGCACTGGCCTTTTACAAGAGTTGTGAGAAATAGGTTATTTTGAAGTCTGATGTCTGCATGTAAAACATGCTGGAATTTATGTAGAACTTTCTGGTAAATGTTGGAACTTGCTGCTGGGCAGGCCCCTGCTGCCTGTGATGTTGGCCAGGCATTTTCGCAGAGGCCCCTGGATGCCCGGGAGCCCAGATGACGGGCGCCTTCTCTGCTCACTCTGTTTCCAGGAGCTGATAACCACCTTGTACATCGGCTTCCTGGGCCTCATCTTCTCCTCTTACTTCGTGTACCTGGCCGAGAAGGATGCCGTGAACAGGTCGGGCCGTGTCGAGTTTGGCAGCTATGCAGATGCCCTTTGGTGGGGGGTAGTAAGTTGGGACTTAGGGCAGGGCTGTCCAGTGTAGGGGCTGCAGGGCCACAGACAGCAGAGGGCAGGCTGTTGCCCATGGGCTGGGGGGCTCTGGGTTCCGAAGATTTTGTGCCTCAACAGGGGCACTCCTTGCCCGAATGCTCAAAACCCCTCCTGCAGGCTTGGGGTTGAAGCTGGCTGTGGCCAGGTGTGGTGGGCCAGCGGCTAAGCACAGTGGCAGCACTCAGAAGGCCGCACCCTCGGTGGCTGCGCACTTGACGTCCTAACCTTTTTGTCTTTGAACCTGTGTTTGTGAGGGAAGTCAGAGGTGCTGAAGTGGGTGCGGGGCACTTGGAGCCTCAGCTCACGCTGGGTCCCAGCTCTGCCTGCCCCACCGGGGCCCGAGTCCTCCGCTACCTGTCCCCTCGCCTGCACTCCGGCCCTGAGGCCCCGGCCGCCCTTCGCCCTGGGTGCAGGTGTGGGGCGGTGGGGTCAGATGTGTGCCCTGCATCTCTGAGGGCCTGTGCTGGCCCCACAGCTGCCCCTGTGTCGAGGAGCTTGACATTATGTCTCAAACAAGGCACCCAGGACAGGTGGGAGGACCTCCAACGGAGGAGGTCTCCCACGTGGTGACATGCGCCAGGCCTGTGAATTTGGTAGCTGGCCCTGGGCATTAGTAATGCCAGAGCGGGCTGTGCCCTGAGAGGCAAAGTAGTCCAGAAAAGTGTGGGTTCTGCCCCAGGGGCACAGGGGCTCCCCTGGCTGCGAAGATGGGACTCCTTGGGCGAGCTGAGGGCAGAGCCTGGCTGGTGTGCTCCCTCCCCCTCCACCAAGCACCCAGCTTCTGCTTGGAAGTGGCTGGGACCCAGGCTGGGTGGCTCTTAGCTCCCCTGAGCTGCCACTGTGCAGGAGAGGCGGATGGAAAGCAGAAGCAGATGATCCCGCAGAAGGTGAACACCACTCGGGTTTGCCGTGGATGGTCCGGGGGCCTCAGCCAGCTGCAGGACGTCTGACTGCGTGCTACGTGGGTGCCGCTGCTGGCGGGAACCCGGCGTCACTGGACTGTGGGCCCGCAGAGCAAGTTTTCAGGGCACCAAACCCGCCACTCACATCTCCGACCGGAGATGGAGGCAGATCCTGGGAATTGTCTGCAGGGTGGCCGGCAGCTTACCACCCACAGGGATGGGGAACAGCAAGTGCAGGGCCCTGAGGCAGCCTGGGACGGCTGCTCGCTGTAGGGGAAGGCAGGGGTGTGGGCTGTCTCTGGGGTACAGCCAGGCCCCGGAACTCCCAGGCTGTCCCGTGGGGCACACGCAACACTACCTCCTTCAACATGCTCTCGGGGTGCAAGGAGCTAGTGCCCCAGGACGCTCTAGAACTGAGCCTGGAGTGGTGGCGTGGGTGACAACAGGGGGACACTGGCCCTGGTTACAAGCTGCGCAAGGCCGAGGGGGAGTCCCTTTGAGCTGGGGGCAGGCTGGCTGATGTCTAGGCTCACTCCGGCTGGGGCAGGAGAGGGTTGCAGCCTGCATGAGGTAGCACCGAGGACTTGGGGGCAGCGCAGGGTGGAAGGGGCACTGGGTGGGGGACAACGGCTGTGCCAGGCCCTAGCTGTATCTGTCCCCAATGCGTTCCCTTCCAGAAGGGGCAGGCCAGGCTCTCTCCTGGGGCTCCCCACCCTCCTCCAGGAGGGAGGCCCATCCCCACCTTTTTCGGCGGGGCGGGATGCCACTCTGCCGTTTCTGCGTCCCCGCCCCTGTGAGGCCAGGCACGCAGGGGGGTTCTTGATGTTGGCCGAGTCAGCGTGTTTTCTGGAAGCTTCCAACATGCCAGGCTGCTCAGGGAAGGCAAAGACTAAGCTCCTGGGTTGGGGAAGGCCCAGGTTCCAGCTCTGTCTGCCCGCCTGCCCTCCTGCAGGCTTGTGCCCCGCAGCCCAGGCGTGGCAGGCCCCAGCAGGTTTGGGTGGGCGGGCTCAGTCCCCAGCAGGGAGCTTGCCCGTGGTTGGCGGAGGGGTCCCGTCCTAGCGACAGGCAGGGCCCATGTAGGAACAGGCTACCCAGAGTCGGGAGGGTTCCCAGGGACCCGCCGCGCCGCAGGAGGCGCGTGGGGCACTGCCCGCCACGGCGCTGATAAGCAGGCTCAGCCGGCGCTGCCCTCCCTGCCTCGGGCGCCCGGGGCTGCGGGCGCGGGCTGCTCCCCACCCCCGGCCGGGGCTGGGGCGCTCCCACTCCCACACCTGTGCAAACATCCGCCCGCAGCCGGGAAAACGGCCCCTTTCTGCCCAGCTTGACACGGGTGCCCCGGCCCGCGCCGTCAGCTGCAGCTCCAGCCTCGGCCACCACGGGCCCTGGCCTGGCCATTGTTCTGCCAGGCCCTGCGCCCCTGGGCCGCCTGGGCCCCCGCTGCCGGGGCTCCGGGGCAAACAGCTCCCATTCATAGCAGCGGCTGCCCCTGCAGCTGTCCGGGCGGGAGCAGCCCGAGCCTTGAGTTATGGGCTGTATTCCTGGCGCGTCTCGGACAAACAGAGCCCAAGAAACGCAAGCCGGGGCGGCCCCGATCAGGGCTTCGGGCCAGTTTGCCAATTGCAACTGCGCCCCGGCAGTTGTTCTGTCTCCTCTGTCCTGGCTTCCTTCACCCCAAAGGGGAGTGACACCACCCCCCTACCCGACACTGTCCACGGCTCCCCGGCCTCGGCAGGCCGAGGAGGAGGTCTGCTCAATGGGGGGTGCTGCCAGAGGGCACCTAACGGGAGCGAGGGCTGGAAGCTGGGCCATATCTGATCTCTGCTGGGTCTGCACGCCTCCCCAGGCCTGGGCTAGGGGCCGGCCAGGAGCCAGCCCAGCTTCTCAGAGATGCGTGGGATGGACCCTAAAATAGAGCGTCTGGGCGGCTGGGGTGTGGGAAGTGCCGTCCACTGGGTTTCCTTTGGAGAGCGGTGGCGAATCCTGCTGGGGAGCCACCATGTGGAGACGCTCTCAAGCCCCTTGGGCTGTGGGTGCCATAGGGGTGGCCCCAGGTGTCCTCAGCATCTGGGCTCAGCCAGTGGGTGTCTGTTGTGTGAATGAATGAGTGAGTTGATGTGCGTAGAACGGTTCTGTCCATGGCACCCGGGACAGTGGGTGTTGCGGTCTCCTGGGGCTGATGCAATGAAGTCTCACAGACTAGGGGGCTTTAAACAACAGAAACGTATTCTCTGCCAGTTCTGGAGGACAGCCTGAAATCGAGGTGTCGCAGGCCCACACTCCCTCTGGAGGCTCCAGGGGATCATACTTCCTGCCTCTTCCGGCTTCTGGGGGCTCCAGGCGTTCCTGGGCTTGTGGCCACATCTTCTGTCTCTTATAAGGGCATTTCTCGTTGGATTTAGGGCCCAGCTGGGTAACCCCGGATGATCTCAACTCGAGTTCCTTAACTTAATCACCTCCACAGAGGCCCTATTTCCAAACAAGCTTGTATTCTGAGGGTCCAGGTGGACAAGAATTTCGGGGGGATGTCATTCAGCCCAGGACGGTGGGGGGCCCAGGTGGACTTCATGAGAAGGTCCCTCCTCTCACAGCCTCAGTTTCCACTCTGTCCAGCAAAGGTGCCAGGTCAGCGGCTGATGTCCCCCCACCCTGGGTGGGGACGCCTGATTCGGGTGTGAGGGCTCCCTGCTCCCCTACATATGGCGCCCCACACCTGGCTGCTGAGGTGTTCGGGGAGGATTTAAGACTTTTTTCTTTGCCCTTGGAACAAACTGCGTTTGTTTGTATGAAAGTCGGAGTGGAGGGAAAGGCAGTTTTGCACACACGGGCTCCTCTGTTTAGCGCCCGGGGGTCTCTCCAATCAGAAGCCTGCCCGGCTCTGTTTACCCCTGCATCTAAATTTAGAATTGAGAGTGAAAGGCTGGGAGCCAGCTCTGCGTCTCAGCCACCATCTAAAATAGAGTCTGACTCCTGTCCCCTCTCTCCCTAGCCGTCGACTCCAGAGGGTCCTGGCTTCCCAGGCTGGAGGAGGCCAGAGGGGTCTAGGGGCTGAGTGGGGCCTGGGTGAGGGCAGGGCCTCCCAGACATTCCTATGTAAGCCCTGGTAGCACCGCCAAGTGGGTAGGGCCAGTGTCAGGACCTCGTCTGAAGCTGGGGAAACTGAGGCTGTGTGGGCCTGGGCATGGTGGGCCAGCCCCCCAGCACCCAGACCCTACCCGTTCCAGGGCTCTTTCTCTGCCGGGAGCTCCGTACAAGGCCTGGGAGTGCTGGGCAGCAGAGAACAGAGGGTCTGCTTGTCCCCAGGCCACTGCCCACCCCAGTATGATCCTTCCTCTGTAGACTATAGTGTATGGCGTGAGAAATGCAGGCTCTGGGAGCCCAGCCAGAGAAAGGCCTTTACAGCTGGGTTTTGCAGGATGAGTAGGAGTCCACAAAGCAGGTCCATCTCTCTGTACTTACTGCCCACTGACCGACACCTGGGGGGATTTCTTACATGGCCAAGGCAGGCCCTGTGAGGGTGGTGTACAGAATTGGTTTCCTCTGGGGTGGGGTTCAGCTCATGTCAGCAAGGGTAAGAACTTTCCAGCTTCATCCTGAGGGGAAGAAACATGGTCAGCATCAGGAAACAGTGAAACAGGAGGCAGTGGGGTAATGTAGTGGTCAGGAACTGGGGGTTGGAGTCAGACGTGGTACTGCATCCCAGCTTCACCACCGACCAGCTAGCTATGTGGCCCTGGGCAGGTTACCCAACATCTCTGGGCTCATCTGTAAAATGGGTGTGAGTACCTACTTCCATGATTGTTAGAGAGTTGTCCGTGAGAACACAGAAAGCCTTGGGTGCCAGGCACCCAGAGAGGACGAGGACAAAGTAAAGGCTGTAGTAAATTTTAGAGGGCCGCTACCAGCCGTGGTTCTCTTGGTGCTCCCCAAAGCTAGACACCAGGTGATGACCCTACAGCAAGCTAATTCACACTCAAGTGTTTATGGCTGCCATGATCCAATCACACTCGTTAGGCCTGCTAGTCTTGAGGGTCCTGTTCTGCCCCTGCCTCCCCACCCCCACCTACCTGCAGCACTTTCCTCACAGAGCGGCCCCTCCAGCGTCCCAGGGACCTTGTGTGTCTGATTCCCTTTCCCAGGGCCTGGGCAAGGCTGGCAGCAGGGCAGGGGCTCATGAATGAATGACAGAGCAGGTCAGTGAGGCAGAGATGGGGAGGGCAGACCACGGAGTCAGCTTCCTGGGGTGCAAAGACAGCTGCACCACCACACTGGCTCTGGGGCCAGGGCAGAGCGTATGACTGCTCTGTGCCTCAGTTTCCCCATCTGTACAATGGGAGAGACAACAGGTCAACCTCCTAGG